>NC_069693.1:0-365000 GCF_023699985.2 Odocoileus virginianus
TACCGATAAGAAATATGTACTAAAAAATGGACTATTAAGCTATAGATCATGGGAGGTATATAGGAGGTGGACTTTGCAGAAAACTGACATTTTTCTTGATAGATTGAGATCATGGTTTTCCTAATATTGCCAAAATACCTGGCACTGATAATGCATTTTTCCATGTACCCTATGACCTCTGATGTTCACTGGTTCAGGTGCTTCTGTGAGATTTCCACGCTATGAAATTCATTTTTTTTTTTTTTCTGTCTTGAACAAGGGTCTTGGAAAGAAAAAGTGATGGATATGCCTATCACAGTTAATGAGGAAATGCCGTATCTTCTTAGTCGCTCTTTGCTTTGAAAAATGAACACTGTCAGCTAAAACAGATGCACAATTTGAGAGATGTGAATTAAGTTTTATTTGGGGCAAAATGAGGACAGCCGCCCAGGATACAGCACCTCAGATAGCTCTGAGAGACTGCTCCAAAGAGACAGTGGGGGGAGGTCAGTATGTGATTTTGGTGAAGGGGGAGTTCAGTGCAGTCAAGCGCTTACTTAACAAAAGGTTTTCTGCCAGTCGTGAGGAGCTGATGTCATCATTTAGTGGTTTAGTGCTTTTCTAGATATGAAGAGATGCAAGGATTGGGATCATGAAAGTAGTTCTTGAAAATATCTAACTCTCTAAAGACCTGTGCCACCAGATTTTGCTGGAGCAGAGTGCTTCAATCCACCCTGAACTCCCTCGAGGGGATTGAAGTCAACAGTTGTAGCACTAAAGGGTTCATTCTCCGCAGAGGCAGATGGCAAAGGCCCTTGTTTGTGTTGTTGAGTCACTGGCAATTGACAACACTCACGTGTGTTTAGTAGAGATGCTGGGGTTTAGGAGTGGGGGTTTTCATCACTCAAGCCCAGGCCTGATCATTTCCAGTACACTCCACACTCACATCACAGATATAGTCTCATCACATTTCTGTATTTTCCAAAATGTTTACAAGAATCATATTAGTGCTAATCTATGTTCAACTGTGTTAAATTTTAAAATGTAGCTCCATGCAAATGATACAGACTTTGCAGGACATTAAAAGATTCAGAACCAGAGCTCTCTAATTTTTTATCATTGTATATGTCTGCACCCTAGTCTATTTTTAAAAAATTAAAATAATATCATCCTCAAATATTTATGTACACTTTCAATCAGTTAAAAATTATCCTGATTTTATTGACATGACAATTTTTCTCTATTACTAAGTATCCCTTTTTAGTGTATGTCTGTATGAATGAACATGTTAACATCATTTGATTGATTTTTTTCTTTTTCTGTTTTGAAGATTCCCTGAAGCAGGGAGTAGCTACCCACTCCAGTATTCGTGCCTTGAGAATCCCATTGACAGAGAAGCCTGGCAGGCTACAGGTCCTGGGGTTGCAAAGAGTAGGACACAACTGAGTGACTAACACTTTTCTTATTTTTAGTATTATTTACAAATACAGAAATTTCTATAAACTTTCATTAGAGTTAGCTCTGTGCATTTGTCTGTGTTTTATTAAAGTCAAGAGTCATAAACTGAAGTAAAAGTTAAGCTGTCATTTAAAGAATGTCTGTTAAAATATTTGCCAAAAGATGCAACAGCAACATTATTGATTTTAAATTATTTCTGTTATACATTCAAGACTCTGAAAAACTGTCAGAAAGACATATAGTATATACCAGATCATTAAAATGATTCTTGTCACCGAGGTTACTATCCTATCAGACCTGTAAAATCTGTAAAGCACTTAAAGTTCAAAGTTAAATATGAATTCTTTCCTTACTATTCTGCTTCGTTGCTGTTCAAACATTGTCACTCATGGAGCAGAATTTTCAACATTACTAGTTCAAATAAGCTTGTTAAAAATGTGACATACTGAGCCCACTCCAGAACACTTGGATCAGGAAGTGCTTTTAAAAATATTTCCTGTTTCTTTTGATAGACAGCTTATCCTCTGTCAACTGAGTACAGCACTCAGAAATAAATATGCCAACGTTGATCTGATTATTTTGTAATTTCTCTTCCAAATCAGAAGAATTTCTGTAGTGGTTGATGGATCATATCTCATCCTCTTTTCTTGGGGTTAAAAATGTGGTAGAAAATATTACTGTGTAAAAATTATATTGTATAATACCAGCCACTCTCCTAAATCAAAACCATTTCTCTTGCTGGTTTCATCTTGGGTCACATTAGGAAGTCTTCCCACGGCCCATGGCATCTGTACTTTGTATTTCAGGGACGGCTGATGTTCCAGGATGTGGCCTTAGACTTCACTCAAGAGGAGTGGGAATGCCTGGACCTCGGTCAGTGGGAATTGTATAGGGACATGATGTTAGAGAACTACAGGAATCTGGCCTCCTTGGGTGAGGATAACTTCTTTCCAGAATCCCTTATCTACCCACTGGGTTTTGGTTCCTGTATTTCTAGAATGTCTCCTGGAATCTTCTGCTTCTTACAAGAGTTTTAGATCCCTGCTTTCTATGGGAAAATGGGCATTTCTGAGTTGAGAAAGAAGACTTCATGATGATTCATTATGATTCTGACTTTTCCTTGATGTGATCTGCCTCCTTCTTCTAGGTTAGTGGTAATTCTCTAGGTTCTGTGGTATAAGAGGGTGCCACTCTCCTTTTCAAATCAGATTTCTACTACTTACTTACTTTGGCCTTAGTAGTACTTGACTAGAATCTCAAGATCTTTTCTTTACGTATTTGTTAGTGTTATAAAAGTGCTTTCAATAAAGTGTTTGGGGATATAATTTTCTAGGCTATATTAACATTCAACCATGCCTTCTCTAGAGTGTTAATATAATGAGCAAGATTACAGTTGTGTCCGACTCTTTACGACCCCATGGAATAGTCCATGGAATTCTCCAGGCCAGAATACTGGAGTGGGTAGCCTTTCCCTTCTCCAGAAGATCTTCCCAACCCAGGCATCAATACACAGGTCTCCCACATTGCAGGTGGCTTCTTTACCAGCTGAGCCACCAGAGAATGTTAATACAGCCTCGGAAATGATGTCCCCAAATACTTTATTTCTAGGCTGTATTAATATTCTACCATGCCTTCTCCGGGCTTCCCCGGTGGCACCAGTGGTAAAGAACCTGCCTGCCAATGCAGGAGATGTAAAAGAAGTAGGTTCGATCCCTGGGTTGAGAAGATCTCCTGGAGGAGGACATGGCAACCCACTCCAGTATTCTTGCCTGGAGAATCCCATGGACAGAGGAGCCTGGTGGGTTATAGTCCATAGGGTGGCAAAGAGTCAGACATGACTGCAGCGACTTAGCACACATGCCTTCTCTTCTCACCTGAATACATATTAGAGTGGAAACTGATGAATCTCTAGCAAAACAAACACTCCTTTTCCTGATAGCAGGTCTTGTGGTCTCTAAGCCAGACCTGGTCACCTTTCTGGAGCAAATGAAGAATCCCTGGGATGTAAGGAGACTGGACACAACAGCCACATACCCAGGTAGGTGTGAATGGATGGAGCCGATGACTCAATGACAGGTCCAAGGATCAGTAAGGAATTCATCCTCTGTCATGTGGTTTGGGAAGATCTGCTTCAGTGGAAATGATTTTAGAGAAGCCTGGGTTTCTTTCTGCTGCTGTCATAGGTGGATATCACGTGCCCCATCCTGTCTCTTAAGTCATTCCTGAATTCATCTCCACTGATTACTTTTCTCAATCACAGTGAGAACTGAAAACCTCCTCTTGGCCTGTGACAACCTGCATGAATCGGTTACTATTGCATTTCCTGAGGGCCCTAGGAAAACGGCATGTTTCTGAATAACTCTAAGACGCTCCTATTTGTTTCTACTGCTAGATGGTAGTATGTGAGTGGAATTGTAGACATACTGCCAAAGTTGTAGGAATACTGTGGACAGAGGGTTTTTTTCTGACTTATAATTTCTAAAACACTGGAAGCTACAAATATGATCTTATACATTTTAAATTTAAGTAATTTCTTCATGCATAAACCAAAACCTCCCTAAAGAGAAAGAATGCAAATCTCAGTGTTACTTCAAAGTTTCTGTTTTCTTCATATGAACTCATATGAATTGTTAAGTGTATTTGCCGCAATTCCTCAATGCTAAAAGATTTAAATATATTCAATTAGCTCAAAGAATTTTCAAATAAATTGGCATAAGATCTTAAAACATTTTCCAGTATATTTTTTAATGGTTTCAAACTATTACAATTTTTAGATAATATAATCTTTTAAAAACATTCTCATTGGAGTATAACTGGTTTACAATGTTTACAGCAAAGAGAATCGGTTTTAGTATATGCCTACTCTTTTAGATTTCCTTCCCAATTAGATCTCTACAGAGCATTGATAGTGTCCCCTGTGTTCCCACCATATTTTAAAAGTCTCATTTCTCATTTAATTTCTCAAGAACTACTTCTTTATTAATTAATCTTGTTATCAGCTTCCCCGGACTTTGTCCTATATGTCCTCACTTTCTGATTAGACCTACGTCAGTATCATTTCTGATGTTTAGATTGAAACATCTAATGCTGCTGCTGCTGCTGCTAAGTCGCTTCAGTCGTGTCCAACTCTGTACGACCCCATAGACGGAAGCCCACCAGGCTCCCCCGTCCCTGGGATTCCCCAGGCAAGAACAGTGGAGTGGGTTGCCATTTCCTTCTCCAATGCATGAAAGTGAAAAGTGAAAGTGAGGTCTCTCAGTCCTGTCCTACTCTTAGCGACCCCATGGACTGCAGCCTACTAGGCTCCTCCATCCATGGGATTTTCCAGGCAAGAGTACTGGAGTGGGGTGCCATTGCCTTTTCCGAGACATCTAATAGGCCACGCTAAAATAAGAAGTGGGTTAAAGAGTGAGAAGGCCCCTAGCGGCGCCTCCATTTAAGATGACTTAGGTCAGAAAGCCGTCGTTAGGCCGCCCGTCTCCTCTCCATTCAGCGGCTCCGGTGGCTCTTCGTCTTGCTCCTTCCTCTGCACCACACTTCTCTGTCCTCTCATGTTGTCACATTCTCTGGGTCTGTGGCCTGTTCTGCAGGCTGCAGGATTCCTAGCTCCGCTTGCTCTGTTGTCTGCCCCCTGGGGGGGTGAGGTTGGTCCACAGTCTTGTGCCCTTCTCCCCTTGATCTGGGTTTTGATTCCTGTTATTCTGACCCGAGCCTGCCCTGGATGTTGAGGGGAGCTTCCCCATGGCCCTGTGGCTGTCACCGCCCTGTCTGTGGTGGGTCTGCTCCCTGGTTGGTGGAGTAGAAGCCCCCAGATCTGTTTCCTCACTGTGATTCTGATCTGTGGTGGAGGCAGGTGGGATTGGACCACAACCCCGGGAGAGAAGCCCCTGAGGACTGCTGCTCTGGGGATGTTCCCCTCGGGGTGTGCTCACGCATCGTGTGAGTCTCATGTGACCTGGTCGGCACTGCACTTGGCCCCACCTCAACCATGGGTATCTCTGCACATGGCTCTGGTGTCTCTCTGCTGTTGTTTTCACCAAGTCACCAGCATAGATCCAGTGAAATCAGGGCCCAGAATTGCTTTCATGGAGTTGAATCCACTCTGGTGCTATGGGGCAGCTCAGACTGTGGCCTGGCCCCACTCCCTCACGTACATCCCCACAAAGTCTACAGTTGCTAAAGCTACACCTCCATGTCTGGGGGACCCCTGGTCGTCCATTCAGATGCTCTGTAGGGACTGAGTTGACAAAGTCCGTGGCGGGTGTAAAAGCATGGTTAGTGCAGCTGCGAGCAGAGACCTCAGCTTTGCTTCCTCAACCCTGGGGCTCAGCTGTGCTTTCAGCTCCATCTGAGCATGTGGCCCACCCACAGGTGTCTGCTCCAGAGGCTGCCCCAGAGCACAGGGGTCTGCTGACGGTGGAGGAGGGGCATGGGGGAGGCCGTGGCTGGGGCTCAATAGAGCCCACCCGGGTGGCGGTCCTTCCTACTGCCAGGGATGAGGGGCCAGCACAGGGGGAGAGAGGCTGCGGTGGGGTTCTTCCCTTTGGGCCTCACTCAACAATGGCGCTCTGCGCTTTGGTGGTGCAGGCTTCTCCACAAGCATCCCATTTGCAGAGCTCCTCCCTCCCTCCCGTCCCCTCAGGATGTCTCCTCATGGCCAACCGCAGTCCTCTGCCTGGGTCTGCTCTCCAAACCCCACGTTCCAGCACCCAGCCCTTGTCTGCAGCGGTGGACACCCTCTCAGGCTGGGTGGGCAGGGCAGGGGTCAGTACCCCGTGTGCAGGTCTCACTCTGTCCTGCTGCCACAGACTGGTTGCCATGTTCTCTTCCCACAGAGGATGAGGCTCCCCTTCTGTCCCAACTGGGCTCTCCCCCAGTGAGGGGCTTCTCCAGGACATGGAGACCTCCTCTCTTCAGATCCCCCCAGGGTTGCAGGCCCCATCCCACTTCCTCTCCTCTTCCTTCTTCTTTCTTTGGTCCTACCTGGCTAAGTGGGAATCTTTCTTGTCCTTTTAGGTGTTATAGGTCCTCTGCTAGTGTTCAGAGGGGGCTCTGTGAGAATTGTTCCAATTCTGATGTATGCTTGATGCATTTGTGGAGAGAGATGAACTCCAATCTGCCTAATCCTCTGGCATCTTGATCCTTGTGTCTCTATTTTCTCTAAATCTTTAAGGATATTCACTGAGAATAGTAGATAAGAAAGCTTCTATTTGGTATCTTTCAGCTGTGTCTTCTCACAACACCCATGGTTTGATGTCAAAGAATCCAAGGTTTGAAAATTTAATCCAAAAAGCAAACCTAGGACTATATGAAAGAGCTCACCTTGGAAATGACCATTTAATGAAAGACCAGGAATATACGGGGGTCTGTGAAAGACCTAGAAGATGTTTATATGGACATAAAGGAACTGACACAGTTTCACATAATGCAGACATTACTGCCAAAAGAAATGAGCAATGTGAGTCAAATTGGGGAAAACACCCATTTCAGTGATCAACAACTCAGAGAAGCTTATCTTTTCAAGCAAAGGCTTAAATCATTTTTTGAAACATACACGTTCTCTGAAGGGGAATGTGGAAAATCTGGAAAGTCATCCAGTCTCTACTGCAAATACTCATTCAAACTGCTCTGAACACAGGCTTTGATTACACATACATTCAAGCATGTCTGAAAACCAGAAATTTAAAAATGATGGGGGAAACTCACAATATAATGAATTTGAGGGATCTGTGAGCAAGGAGTCATTATTCTTCCACCAAGAGACAGTTTCTCTCTGTTCCAAAATGTGTAATGTTGATAATAATGGAAAAGAGTTAATCCCACCATCATTGTTCAATACACATCATGATATGGTTAATATGGAACAACTTCTCACATGTAATAACATGAATCAGGCTTTAAGTAAGAGCTCTACCCCCAATAATTACAAGAATTGGAGTGCGAAGTTATTCATGCAATGAAACTGGGTCTAAAACTGAACAAGACTCTAACCCTATGAAACATCAGGGACCTCAATCTTCAGACAAGGATTCTAAAAATAGTACATGTAGGAATATCTTTTATCAAACATCAGGTCTTCCACTGAAGAAGAGTACACATACAGGAGAGAAGACTTATAATTGTGAATATAGTGATATTTCTAATCAGCCTTCAAATCTTACTCAACAGCAGAATATTCAGGATCTGCAGAAAAGTTACAAGTGTAAGAAATGTGAGAAAACCTTTACTAACTCATCCAGTCTAAGTAGACACAGGAAAATTCATTCAGGATGGAAACCTTTCAAAGGTACAGAGTGTGGCAATGCCTCTAATCAGAATTCAAAGCTTAGTCAAGATTGGCAAATCCACACTGGCAAGAAACCTTATGAATGTAAGGAATGTGGAAAGGCATTTATGTCTTGCTCAAATCTTAGTCAACATTAGCGAATTCATATGGGGGGAAGCATTATAAATGTACAAAGTGTGGCAAAACCTTTAATCAGAACTCAAAGCTGACTCAACATGAGTGAATCCATACAGAGCAGAAACCTTATAAGGGTAAGGAAAGTGGCAAAGCAATTTTTAGGTGTTCACATTTCAGTCTGCATCAGCAAGTTCATGCTAGGGAGAAACCAAACAAATGTAAAGAATGTGGCAAAGTGTTTCCTTGTAGCTCGTGTCTTACTCAACATCAGGTAATTCATATGCAGCAGAAATCACACAAATGTGTGAAATGTGGCAAAGCCTTTAGTCAGAACTCAACTCTTACTCAACACCAGCGAATTCATACTGGGGAGAGGCCTTATAAATGTAAGGATTGTGGCAAAGACTTTAGCAAGCACTCAGGTCTTACTTACCATCAGATAATTCATACTGGAGAGAAACCTTATAAATGTGAAGAATGCGGAAAAGCCTTCGGTCACCACTCAAGTCTTATTCAACACCAGCGAATTCATACTGGAGAGAAACCTTACAAATGTAAAGAATGTGGAAAAGCCTTTATCAAGAACTCACATCTTACTCAACATAAGAGAATTCATACTGGAGGGAAAACCTTATAACTCTAGGGAAAGTGGCAAAGGCTTTAATCAGAGCTCTCACCTTACTAAACATCAGAAAGCACATGCTGGAGAGAAACTCTAGTAATAAGTGATGGAAGAGGTTTGTCCTAAACATACACTTCAGAAAATACAAGGCCATTTATTTAAGTAAGATAAGGAATGACATGAAAAAAATGTAGAAAAGTATTTGATGAAAATTAAATCTAAATAAATACCAGAAATTGCACACTAGAAAAAGTGAAAGTTGCTCAGTCATGTCCAACTCTTTGGAACCCCATGGACTGTGTCCATGGAATTCTCCAGGCCAGAATACTGGAGTGGGAGGTGGGTTCTTTACCAACTGAGCTATCAGGGAAGCCCGCACACTTGAAAGCATTTCATCAATCCTATTTGATTGTTCATTCATCCAATTTGAAGTTCCTCTTCAGGAGAAGTATTGCAGATAGTAATCCATAGTTAAAACAGATAGAAAATTGATATGTTAGTATGGATCACAAGATGAAGGATTAGTATTAAGAAATGTACAATTATTAGCAATGTATCTTTGTTTGTATTGACACAACTTGTGATTATTTAAAAACCAAGATATGTTATTCAACTCTCAAATTACTCCATGCTGCTATGCTTCATTTTTAGTGTGTATGCAAAGTTATATTTTTGATATTGCTACTCAAAGATGAAACAAGACCTTCTATCCTAGAGAGAAATCATTTATATTTATTCTCCATTAGGAGATTAAGGACACAGTGATGTAGCATGTACACTGAACATTTAAATGGAGGTGTTAGTCATTCATGTCAAACATCCCTATAGGTCACCATGAAGTAAGTGTTTAGGAATTAATTCTACATATTAAAGTAAGATGCACATTTTCAATAGTTATATCACTTGCATTTTAAGGAAAATACAATGACAGTTCACTGAATTCTTGATGTGTCTTTATAATATCAACAGAAGTCATGAATATTAGTTGACATGTTTCAAATAAAGATACCTCTGATACCCTAAAAATGTATGGAAACCCTTCTCAGAAAAGTCATGTACATCTTGTTTCATTCGTAAATGATTAGCCTCCATTTTGTAACCGTAGAAATCACAGTTCTGAGATCATTGTATCAAAGGAATGAATATCATTGTTTATGCTTGTAATCTGTATTTAATCAGTTACACAGTGGATTGGAAATGGTTTTATTCTGACTATGTGTGACATTACATGTTAATAAAACTGATGGTTTCTTGTGATAAAGTTGGTGAGTAATGAATGAAGTGTCAACCTACTGATTTAAGGTTGCAGGGAAGAATACCTAACAATTAACTCTATGTTAGCACAGAGGGATCATATCTGTAACAATTAGTTTCCTTACTGCATTTAAGCGTCAAATAATTGGATATTTCCCATCATTTCTCCATTGTACTTTCCCCCCCTCTCTGTAGCTGCAGGGACATTGTGACGGTTCTAATAAGGATTATACAGAGTACTGTTGAGAGCTTACCTGAACTGCTCCATGCTGTTGCTGCCTCAGCATCTGTCTGGGGAGCAGCATCTGCAGGTCCTTGAACTCACACCAGCCAGTCCTGTGAGCACCTGCTCTAGACAACCACCCACCTTGTGATCAGCAGTCTTGCTGAACCCCAGGTTCTACTTCACAGGCGCCCCCCCCACTTCAATGACACCCTCACAGTGCTCACCAGATTCCTGCTCCTCTTGGTTTGAATGGACCCATCCACACTCAGCCTGGGGAGCCCACAGCACTTCACCCAGGGCCTCTTATGAAAGGCCTGAACCCCAAGTACTGCAGCTTTCTCTGCTTGGTTCTAACCTTGACCTAAGAAATTCCTGCCCTAAACCCTCCTCTCCTGAGAGGTCTCAGGTGTGCTGAGTGTGAGGGATGAAGCTCAGGGCTCCTGAGTGTGGGTCTTGGGGCAGAAGCATCAGAACAAACAGAATTTGCTAAAGACTCATTTCATGGCCCCACTTCAGACCTGCAGATTCATAACTTCTTAGAGTGGGGACCTGACCTCGAGGGGTTCATATTCACTGAAATGGTTCAGAAAGAATCTTTTAAGTGGTTTCAACCTGGTTTCCTATCAGGGTCACATGACCAGTGTTAGGAAATGACCTCCCCGGTGCCCTCCCCACAGAGTCTCTCAGTCCTATGGGAGCATCAGTGTGGTGTGTCAGAAGTGCTCCAGGAGATTCTAAGGGGAAGCCCGGGTTAAGGACGTGGCTCCTGGTCCATTTGTGAGAGCTGAGGCCCGGTGTCAGTCCAAGGAGAGGCCGCAGGGTTGGTCTAGCTGGATTTGGACCAGGGAAAGTCAGCTCACATCATCTGTGTGAGCAGAGGGTTAGGAGCTCTCTATGGGGAGAGAACAATCAAGAAATAAGTTCACAGGCTGGTCTCCAGGTAGGAAGTGATTGTTCCTGAATCTCTCCTGAGACAGGGTCAGGAGAGGTGGGTCTTTTCAGCTTTTCAAGGTCCTTCTGTCTGTAGGTGAAGTAGTTGCAGGTTAAAGAGCTGTGCGGATGCCTTTGAAGGTATTTTCTCAAGATGCAGAGATAGGTTTGCTGCATAACATCCCCAGAGAAGATGCAGAGCAGGAGGAAGAAGAGGAGGAAACAGCAGCTTCTCAGGTACGTGTCCTGTCCTGGGTCTGGGGCTGTGTCTGCTTTTCCTCCTGAAATGCCTAAACTGAAGGAAGCTGCAATCCTTTAGTTCTCGGCTTCTAATTTTTCTGCCTGGGCTGTTTGTTATCAACTTCTTATTTTTTCCTTTTCTTACAATGGTGAGGACCGGCTCTTTAGACCACTTCCCCCTTGTATCCCAGAACTTCGTCTCCCTTGTCTGTAGGGAGCATGATGAATTCTGGCTTTCTATAGAGCATGATGAATTCTCAACCTGAATTAGTGACTTTCAACTGGTGAAAATATTCCCTTTGTGAGAAATCAACATGGGGAGGCATAGGTTCTGAGATTCCCATTGGCATGTGGTTCAGTCTTGGGATCTTAGAGAAGTAGGGGAAATTAGTGATGAATTTACATGTATATCGCAACTTCAGACATTTAGAACAGGATTAAGAAATTGTCCTTTTGAATAGAATTACCCCAGTGATCCAGAGTTCCACAGGAAGTTTGGGGAAAAGAAGGAGAAAAGTATGAGAGACCCTTCTCCATGTTGGCAGGAAGGACTGACTCTTAAGTGTAGTCTTAGGATACAGAACATGGAAGTTATATAAGAAGTGAATTTTGTATAAAACTGATATTTTTCAGGATTCAGATCACTGCTAACATTTATCCCATTACACCTCACGCTTTCTGGTTCAGGTGCTTCTGTGATATTGCAACTGTGATGTTCCTGCTTTCTGTCTTTAAAAAGGATTTTTGAAAGATTTAGTGAGGGATGTGTATAAGCTGACAAAATTAATGTAGCAAACCACGCCTTCTTAGTTCTGTTTGCTTTGGAAAATGAACACTCACCTGTGTTTAGTAAGGTTCTTGCGTTTGGGGAATGGAGGTTTCCATCACTCAAGCCCAGGTCTGATCATTTCCGTTATACTATACTCTGCACTCATTTTCCAGACAGAATTCTTATCACATCTTTGTGTTTTCTACAATATTTACAAGAATGTTATTACTTATGCATATTTAACTGTTAAGTCTAAAATATAATTCAACACAAATGATAGAGATTTTCAAAGGAATAAAAGATTCAGAACCAAGAGCTCTAATTTATTTTATGTCATTATGTGTTTTTGCACCCTACTGTATTAAAAAAATAGAGAATGTCACCACAAATAAATTATAAGATTTAAGCACAGAAAACTATTCCTGATTTTATAAACATGAATGATTTTTCTCCCAACTAGTGTATGTTTGTGTGTGTGAAAATGTTAACAGTATATGACTTTTTTTTCTGTTTTTGATATTTTTGCCAGTTACCTCAACTGGTAAAACATCCATTAGAGTGGTCTCTGCATTCAGTTCAGCTCAGTCGCTCAGTCAGGTCTCTGTGTTGACTTAAATCTTTTTACATAAAATTGAGCTCAGATCCATTGAAGTAAATCCCAAGCTCTACCATTTTCTGAATATTTGATCAAATATTCCAAACAATTTTGAAGAGCAATATCTTTGATCTAAAATTATTTATATGGCTCATTCAAGGTTAAAAAAATAAAAAACCATTAGAAATTTCTATAGTTCAAAAATAGTCAAAAGGATTGTTTTCTCTGCTTACTAATCTATTAAACCTGTAAAGTCTGTAAAGTGCATAAAGTTCAATAGTAACTATGAATTCTTACCTGGCTCTTTTCAGTTCAGTTCAGTTGCTCAGTTGTGTCCAGCTCTCTGCAACCCCATGGACTGCAGCACATCTGACAATCACCAACTCCCAGAGCTTACTCAACCATATGTCTGTTGAGTCCGTGACACCATCCAACCATCTCATCCTCTGTCATCCCCTTCTCCTCTCGCCTTCAATCTTTCCCAGCATCAGGGTCTTTTCAAATGAGTCAGTTCTTCATATCAGGTGGCCAAGGTATTGGAGTTTCAGCTTCAGCATCAATCCTTCCAATGTATATTCAGGACTGATTCCCTTTAGGATGGACTGGTTGGATCTTCTTGCAGCCCAAGGGGCTCCCAAGAGTCTTCTCCAACACCACCGTTCAAAAGCATCAATTCTTGGGCACTCAGCTTTCTTTATAGTCCAACTCTCACATCCATATATGACTACTAGAAAAAACATAGCTTTGACTTGACAGACCTTTGTTGACAAAGTAATGTCTCTGCTTTTTTATATGCTGTCTAAGTTGGTCATAGTTTTTCTTCCAAGGAGTAAGCGTCTTTTAATTTCATGACTGCAGTCACCATCTGCAGTGATTTTGGAACCCAAAACAACAAAGTCTCTCACTGTTTCCATTGTTCCCCCATCTATTCGCCATGAAGTGATGAGACTGGATGCCATGGCTATCGGCCATGGCTCTTTTACCTCCGTGCTATTCACAATGATCATTTATCAACCAGACATTTAGTTAAAACTAAGCTTGTTCAAGATGAAAAACTGTGGCCCCACCCTAGAATTCTTCAATCACAATGTGCTTTTAAAAAAATTCCTGCTTTGATTGATATTTATCCTGTGGAACACAAGGAAAATCCTCAAAAGTAAATATGCCTCTGTTGATCACATTTAATAATTTTTCTCCCAGATGAATGAATGAATCATAGCTGCTCAGTCATGTCCCACTCTTCGTGACCCCATGGACCATATAGCCTGCCAGGTTCCTCTCTCCATAAGATTCTCCAGGCAAGAATACTGGAATGGGTTGCCATTTCCTTCTCCAGGGGATCTTCCCAACCCAGGGATCGAATCCAGGTCACCCGCATTGCAGACAGATTCTTTACCATCTGAGCCAGCAGGGAAGTCCAGGTGGCTTTGTGGATCATATGTCGTCCTGTTTTCTTCAGGTTAGAAATATGGTAGTGCATATTGCTATGTAAAAAAGTATATTATTGTATAACATCAGACACTCTTCTCATTGAAAAGCTAGTTCTCTGAACTTGCTGTCTTCATCCTGGGTCACATAACGAAGACTTCCCACAGTCACGTGGCGTATGTACTTTGTATTTCAGGGACGGCTGACATCCCAGGGTCTGGCCATAGACTTCATTCAAGAGTGAGAGAGTCAGTTCCCAGGCAGGTTGATAAGAAGTCCGGGGGTCCCCAAGGAGAGAGGGGTCTGGAATTCTCAAGGAGGAGGAAAGGACAAACTTTTTTGTCTACATTCCTTAGTCTTTGTCAATTACATAACTCTGTTTAAACTGTACTAGGGATGATACAACAACAGTGTGTCCTGCTTGAGGACAGCTTGTCCTTCCTGGAAAACCTTCTGGCTAACCCTGTTATCTTAAAGTGTAAATTATGGCAGTGGGTCTCGTAAGATCTTTACAACCTCCAGACATTCTTTTGATTCATTGTGATGACTAATTAAAAGGTATATAACTCCCTTGCCAACACTAGTGAGTGGGAACTCTTTCTGCCCCCTTCTGATGTCTATTTCAGAAGCTTTCTCTACCTCTTTTATACTTTAATAAAACTCTATTACACAAAAAGCTCTGAGTGATCAAGCCTCATCTCTGGCCCTGGATAGAATTCTTCTTTGGAGGCCAAGAATCCCGGCATCTTCTGTGGTCCAGGAGCAACCTTTCAAGAGGAGTGGGAATGCCTGGACCTCGGTCAGTGGGAATTGTCCAGGGATGTGATGTTACAGACTACTGGAACCTGGCCTGCTTGGGTGAGGATAATTTCCTTCCAGAATCCCTTATCTACCCTCAGGGTTTGGGTTCCTTCACTTGTAGAATGTCTCCTAGAGTCTCCTGCATCCTACAGTCTCCGCTTTTGAGGAATAAATGGGAGTTTGTGAGTATAGAGAGAAAGCTTCATGATGATTCACATGAATCTAACCTTCTTCTTTCTTACGTTCTCTGCCTCCTTCGCTCTAGACTAGTGGTCACTCTACTGACATAAAGTCATGCTGCCCTCCTCATAAAGACAGAGGTCCACCCTTATTTTTGGCTGAGTGTTATTCTGATGGAGATCTCAGGATCTGGGTTTTAACTATTGCCTACTACAGTAAAGGTGCTTTCTATAAAGCTTTTTGGGAAGTCACATTCTAGACTCTTTACACATTCTACAATGCCTTCCTCTCTCACGAGACCATAATGTTCTTCAGTCGCTCAGTCGTGTCCGATTCTTTGAGACCCCATGGACTGCAGCAAGTCAGGCCTCCCTGTCCATCACCAACTCCCAGAGCTTGCTCAAACTCAAGTCCATTGAGTTGATGATGCCCACTAACTAGCTCATCCTCTGTCGCCCCCTTCTCCTGCCCTCAATCCTTCCCAGCATCAGGGCCTTTTCCAATGAGTTGGCTCTTAGCATCAGGTGGCCAAAGTACAGAAGTTTCAGCTTCAGCATCAGCCCTTCCAATGAATATTCAGCACTGATTTCCTTTAGGATGGACTGGTTCGATCTCCTTGCAGTCCAAGGGACTCTCAACAGTCTTCTCCAACACCACAGTTCAAGCATCAATTCTTCAGTGCTCAGCCTTCTTTATGGTCCAAATCTCACATCCATACATGACTACTGGAAAAATCACAGCTTTGACTAGACAGACCTTTGTTGGCAAAGTGATGTCTCTGCTTTTTAACATGCTCTCTAGGTTTGTCACAGCTTTTCTTTCAAGGAGCAAGCATCTTTTAATTTCATGGCTGCAGTCACCCACTTCAGTGATTTTGGAGTCCAAGGAAATAAAGTCTCTCATTGTTAGCATTGTTTCCCCTTTTATTTGCCATGAAGAGATGGGACTGGATGCCATGATCTTAGTTTTTTGAATTTTGAGTATTAAGCCAGATTTTTCACTCCTCTTTCACTTTCATTGGGAGGCTCTTTAGTTCCTCTTTGCTTTCTGCCTTAAGGGTGGTGTCATCTGCATATCTGAGGTTACTGATATTTTTCCTGGCAATCTTGATTCCAGCTTGAGTCTCATCCAACCCAGCATTTTGCATAATGTTATCTGCATATAAGTTAAATAAGCAGGTGACAATATACAGCCTTGATGTATTCTTTTCCCAATTTGGAACCAGTTCATTGTTCCATGTTCAGTTGTAACTGTTTCTTCTTGACCTGCATGCAGGTTTCTCAGGAAGCAGATCAGGTGGTCTGGTATTCCCAGCTCTTTCAGAATTTTCCACAGTTTGTTGTGATCCACACAAAAGCCTTTAGCATAATCAGTGAAGCAGAAGTAGATGTTTTCTGGAATTCTCTTGCTTTTTCTATGATCCAATGGATGTTGGCAATTTCATCTCTGACTCATCTGCCTTTTCTAAATCCAGCTTGTACATCTGGACATTCTCAGTTCACATACTGTTGAAGCCTAGCTTGAAGGATTTTGAGCATTACCTTCTGGCAAGTAAAATGAGTGCAATTGTGCTGAAGTTTGAACATTCCTTGGCGTTGATCTTCTGTGGGATTGGAATGAAAACTGATCTTTTCCAACCTGTAGCCACTGCTGTGTTTTCCAAATTTGCTGGCACACTGCGTGCAGCACTGTCACAGCATCATCTTTTAGGATTTGAAATAGCTCGGCTGGAATTCCATCATCTCTAATAGCTCTGTTTAGAGTGATGCTTCCTAAGACCCACTTGACTTCTCACTCCAGGATTTCTGACTCTAGGTGAGTGATCACACCATCGGCTTATCTGATGTGACAAGATCTTTTTGTTTAGTTCATCTGTGTATTTTCACCGCCTCTCCTTAATAGTCATGTCCAACTCTTTGTGACCCCATGGACTATACAGTCTGTCGAATTCTCGAGGCCAGAATACTGGAGTGGGTAGCCTTTCCGTCTCCAGGGAATCATCCCAACCCAGGGTTTGTACCTAGGTCTCCCACATTGCAGGAGGATTCTTTACCCGCTGAGCCACAGGGGAAGCCCAGTATAGTTCATCTCTGTATCCTTGCCACTTCTCCTTATTATCTTCTGCATCTGTTAGGTCCATACTGTTTCTGTCCTTTATTGTGCCCATCTTTGCATGAAGTGTTCCCTTGATATCTCTCTTTCTCTTTTTTTATTTTTTGGTTAATTTTTATATTCTATTGGAGTAGAGTTGATTTCTGTTGTGTTTGTTTTAGGTTTACAAGAACGTGATTCAGTTATACACAGATGTATATCTCTTCTGTTCTTTTTTGGGGTCTTTTCCCATATAGGTTCTTCCAGTGTATCTGGCGACTTCCCTGTGCTATGTGGTAGGTCCACTGGCATTATCTATATGATAAAATGTAGTGTGTTTTTGTTAATCGCAACCTCTAAATGTCTCCCTGCCACTACATTTTTTTAAAAAGTTGTAAGTTAGGTTTCTAAGTCTGTGAGTGTGTTTCTGTTTATAGTTAATTTGTTTAAATTTATAGATGCCTCCTCTAAGTGATACTTCTTTCATCTCTGACTTCACTGAGTATGATAAATTCTCAGTCCATCCATGCTCCTGAAAATGGCATTCATTTGTTCTTTTGGAGTGTATTCCAGTGTTTAGATGGACATGAGACTCTTCATTTCTCTATAGATGGAACTTTGGTTCATGCTCTGTCTTAGATATTGTCAGTAGTGCTGCCCTGAAAATAGAGGTGCAACTATCATTTTAAATCATGATTTTCTCTGGGTTTAAGGCAAGAGGTGGGCTTGCCAGATCGTGTGGTATATCTATATTTAGTGTCTTAAGGAATTTCCACACACTTTTCCTTGTGGCTGCACCCACTCAATTACACTCCCACCCACAATGTGGGAGGATTGTCCATGACCCTTGCCCTCAGCAACAATTAACCTTTGAAGACCTTTTGTAAGATGGATGTTCTGCGCGGTGTGAGGTGATACTTCACTGCAGTTTCGATTAGCGTTTCTCTAAAAGTGATCCTGAGCATCTTTTCATGTGTTTTATGGCCATCTGGATGCCTTCCTTGGAGAAATATCCATTTAGATCTTTGCCGGTTTTTCTATTGGACTGATAGGGTTGTTTTTTTTTTTTTTTTTTTTTTTTTTTGCAGCTTTATCATGAGCTGCGTGAGCAGTTTGCATGTTGGAAGATGGATTCATTATTTTAAACATCTGACGCAAACATTTACTTTCCCGTTCTGAGGGTTGTCTTTTTCTTTCCTTTAGGGTTGCCCTTGCAGTGCAAAAGCTTTTTAGGTGATGAGGCGCCTTTTTAAAGTTTTGTTTTAGTTTTAATTATTCTAAACATAGATTCCAGAATAACGTGTTGTGATTCATGTCAAAGTGTGTTTGCCTATATTTCCCTCAAGAGGATTAGAGTAATCTTCCATCCATTTAGTCTTCAAGCAATCTGGATTTTTTCTTCTGTAAGCAGTTAGGGAGAGAGTAAATTCCTTCCCTTTCCCCTTGTTTAAGGAGGCTTCTCCCTGTCCTCCACCCTGAGTGCTAACAGCTCACTGCCAGCATCAGTGCAGGAGCGTTCCCGTGTCTCCACGTCCTCTCTGCCATTTTGTTAGTAAATGTTAAGACATAGGCCATTCTGAGCTGTGTGAGGTGATACGTTCTTGTCGTTTTGATTTTAATTTCTTTAATAATTAGCGATGTGAGGATCTGTTCATGTGCTTTATAGCCACCTGGATGTCTTCGGGGGAGAAATATCCGTTTAGATCTTTGCCCTCTTCCGCTTTTTCTATTGAACAGCATGGGTTGTTTGCGTGTTCTGGGGATGAGTTCCTTATTTTCAGGTTGGTTGTAACATTTTTTTATCCTGAGGGTTATTTTGTTTTTCCTTTAGGGTTCCCCTCCTTTTGATCTCTGGTTCCTCTGACTTTTCTAAATACAACTTGAACATCTGGAAGTTCTCGATTCATATACTGTTAAAGCCTCACTTGGAGAATTTTGAGCATTACTTTACTGGTGTGTGAAAGAGAGTGAAAGTGAAGTCGTTCAGTTGTGACTCTTTGTGACCCCGTGGACTGTAGCCTCCCAGGCTCCTCTGTCCATGAGATTCTCCAGCAAGAATACTGGAGTGGGTTGCCATTTCCTTCTCCAGGGGATCTTCCCTACCCAAGGGTCGAACCCAGGTCTTCTGCGTTGCAGGCAGACACGTTAACCTCTGAGCCACCAGGGGACCCCAGTGTGAGATGAGTGCAATTGTGCTGTAGTCTGAGCAGTCTTTGACATTGCCTTTCTTTCAGATTGGAATGAAAACTGACCTTTTCCAGTCCTGTGGCCACTGCTGAGTTTTCCAAATTTCCCTGCATATTGAGCGCAGGACTTTAACAGCATCATCTTTTAGGATTTGAAATAGCTCAGCTGGAATTCCATCACCTCCACTAGTTTGTTCATAGTGATGCTTCTTAAGGCCCACTTGACTTCACATTCCAGGACGTCTGGCTCTAGGTGAGTGATCACACCATCGTGGTTATCTTGGTCATTAAGATCTTTCTTGTACAGTTCTTTTGTGTATTCTTGCCACCTCCTCTTAATATCTTCTGCATCTGTTAGATCCATACCATTTCTGTCCTTTATTGTGCCCATTTCTGCATGAAATATTCTTTTGGTATCTCTAATTTTCTTGAAGCGATTTCTAGTCTTTCCCATACAATTGTTTTCCTCTATTTCTTTGCACTGATCACTGAGGAAGGCTGTCTTATCTCTCCTTGCTATTCTTTGGAACTCTGCATCCAAATGGGGATATCTTTCCGTTTCTCCTTTTACATTTTTGATTTGCAGTTTTGGCTTACATTTCTATAACATTTCACAAAGTTGAAAACTTTTCATGTGACATTTTTAATAACAGTGTGAGTAAAACTGAGCTTTGGAAATCGGCCTCGTGATCTTTTCCCCTGGCTTGCCTCTTTCTCCCCGACGCACCTAGGACATTTCTTCAGGCAGGAGTTTCTTCCTTACAGCCCCTGAGTCCTGGTGAATGTGAAGCGCCGTCAGCCCAGGATTTTCCGTTGCTGTGCCAAAAGCGGCCACAAGGCGGCAGCATTTCCTCATGCGTCACAATTATCTACTCATTTATTAGGGTTAACTTTTTTTGTTTTTATTATTATGGTTAACTTTTATTTTCTATTGAAATAGAGTTGATTTCTGTTGTGTTTATTTTAGGTTGACAAGAACTTGATTCAGTCATACATAGAGGTACATCTTTTCTATTATTTTTCGGGGTCTTTCCCCATATAGGTTCTTTGAGTATATTCAGTAGACTTCCTGTGCTATTCAGTAGGTCCATTTCGATTATCTATCTGAAAATAAGTAGTGTCAAGTAAACCCCAATAAGTAAACCCCAATCTCTTAATGTTTCCGTTCCCCAAACTTTAAAAAAAAATCGTAAACTCGTGTTTCTATGTCTGTGAGTCTGTCTCAGTTTGTGAATTAATTCACTTGAGGAATTTATAGATTCTCCGTGTATGTGAGCCTTCGCTTTCCCTCTCTGACTGGCTTCACTCAGTATGGTAAATCTCTCGGTCAATCCGTGCTCCTAAAATGACTTGTTTTCATTCGTTTCGATGGCTGAGTTTTGATGGACAAGTTCCTCGTTATTTCTCTATTGATGGACAATTTCATTTATGCTCTGTCTTGGAGATTGTCAATCATGCTGCCCTGAAAATAGGGGTGCAACCATCATTTTCAGTTTTGATTTTCTCCCAGTCTAAGACCGGGAGTGGGCTTGCCGGATCGTGTGCTAAGTCTACGTGTAGTGTTCTAAGGAATCGCCATACTGTTTTCGTTTGTGGCCGCACCCACCCGTTTCCACCCCCGCCCACAGTGTAGGAGGATCCCTGTCTGCCCAGCCCTCCGCAGCATTTCATCCTTGTAGATCCCTTGGAGGAGGGCTCTTCTGAGGGGTGTGAGTGACACCTGGTTGCAGTTTGATCGGCATTTCTGTGAGAGTGGTCCTGAGCATCTTTTCATGTGCTTTGTGGACATCTGGGTGCCTTCTTTGGAGAAATGTCCATTTAGATTTTCGCCAGTTTTTCTAGTGGGTTGATTGTTTTTTTGATCATAAGTTGTGGGGTCTCCGTTGTGGTTCAGCTGGTAAAGAATCCGCCTGCAACGCAGGAGACCTGGGTTTGATCCCTGGGTTGGGAAAATCCCCTGGAGAAGGGAAAGGCTACCCACTCCAGTATTGCGGCCTGGAGAATTCCATGGGTTGTATAGTCCATGGGGTCGCAGAGTCGGACTTGACTGAGCGACTTTCACTTTTCCCTTTCACTGTGTGAGCACTTTGCATCTTTGGCGATGAATTAATTTCTTGTTTTTCACTTCGGTTGCAAACACTTATTTCCCCTTCTGAAGGCTTTTTCTTTCCTTACGGTTGCCTTTCGTATGCAAAACCTCTTCACGTTAATGAGGTGCCTTTTTTAAAGTTTAGTTTTATTTTGAATTATTCTGAGCATATAAAAAAAAACAAACAACAACAAAAAAAACCAACTTGCTGTGGTTTATGTAGTGTGCGCTGCCTATATTTTCCTCTAGAGGTTTAGAGTAATTGTCCCTCCAGGTAACTCTTTAATCGGTTTGGAGTTTGTCTGTAAGCGGTTAGCGAGAGATGTAAACGCTTCCACTGTCCCCTTGTGTAAGGAACCCCCACCCCGTCCTCCATCGGGGCTGTTAACAACTTGCAGTCCCAGCATCAGTGTAGGAGCGCTCCCTGTTCTCCACAACTTCTCCAGCCTTTGTTTTTTCCAAGACTTCTTGACAGAGTCCATTCTGACCAGTACAAACTCATACCTCATTGTAGTTTTGAGTTACATTTCTGTAACATTTCACAGAGTTGAAAGCTTCTCATGAGATATTTTTAATAACGGTGTGAGTAAAACAAGCTTCGGAGGTCGGCCTCGTGATCTTTTGCCCTGGTTTGAACTTTCCGCACACGCATCTAGGACATTTCCTGGGGCACGTGTTTCTTCCTTAGAGCCCTCAGTCCTGGTGAATAGGAAGTGCCCGCAGCCCAGGATTCTCCGTTGTTGTACCAAAAGCGGCCACAAGGCGGCAGCATTTCCTCATGCTTCACATTTATTTATTTCAGTTTATTTACTGCTGTTAATTTTTATTTTCTATTGAAGTAGAGTTGATTTCTGTTGTGTTTGTTTTAGGCTGACAGGAACTTGATTCAGTTACACATAGAGGTACATCTATCCTGTTCTTTTTCGGAGTATTTTCCCATATAGTTTCCTTCACTGTTTTGTACTTTCTTGTGCTATTCAGCAGGTTCATTTGGATGATCTGACAGTAAGTAGTATCTGTTAACCCAGTCTCTTATCGTCTCCCTTCCCCAACCTTTTTTTAAAAAAAATCATAAAACTTATGTTTCTACCTCTGTGAGTGTGTTTCAGTTTATGAATTAGTTCATTTGAGGAATTTATCGATTCCCCACGTGTGTGATCGTTTGCTGTCCCTCTCAGACTGGCTCCATTCAGTATTATAAACTCTCAGTCCATCCATGCTCCTGAAAATGACGTTTTTTCATTTGTTCCGATGGCTGAGTGTATTCAGTGTTTAGATAAAGTTCCTCTTTATATCTCTATTGATGGACCCTTTGATTGATGCTCTGTCTGGGAGATTGTCAATGGTGCTGCCCTGAAAATAGGGGTGCAACTCTCATTTTCAGTTATGATTTTCTCTGGATATAAAGCAAGGGGTGGCCTTGCCAGATTAGGTGCTAAGTTTATGTGTAGTGTTTTAAGGAATGTCCACACTGTTTTTCTTGGGGCCGCCCCCACCCATTTCCCTCCCCGCCCACAGTGCAGGAGGAGTGCCTGTTCCCCTCGCCTTCCGCAGCATTTAACCTGTAGGTCTTTGGGGGGATGGCTGTCTGAGGGGGTGAGCTGATACCTCGTTGAGGCTTCAATTGACATTTCTGTAAGAGTGATGCTGAGCATCTTTCCATGCGCTCTATTGCCATCTGGATGCCTTCTTTGGAAAAATGTCCATTTAGATCTTTGCCTGTTTTCCTGCTGGGTTGGTTGTTGTTGTTTTTCTTTATCTTGAGCTGTGTCAGCAGTTTGCATCTTTGGAGATGAATTCCTTGTTTTTCACTTCGGTTGCAAACATTTACTTTCCCATTCTGAGGGTTGTCTTTTTCTTTCCTTACGGCTGCCCTTCCTGTGCAAAACCTTTTTAGGTTGATGAGGTGCCTTTTCTTTAGTTTAGTTTTATTTTGAATAATTCTGAGTGTAGATCCAAAAACTACTTGCTGTGATTTATGTCAGAGTGTGTTCTGCAAATATTTTCCTCAAGAGATTTAGAGGAATCGTCCCTACATAAAACTCTTTAATCGATTTGAAGTTCCTTCATCTGTAAGCGGTTAGGGAGAGGTGTAAATTCTTTCAGTTTTCACAAGTTGAAGGACCCTCCACCCCGTCCTCGATCGTGGCTGTTACCAACTTCCAGTCCCAGCATCAGCGTAGGAGGCCCCCTTTTCTCCACTACCTCTCCAGCCGTTATCGTTTTTCAGGCTTTTTGACAAAGGCCGTTCTGACCGTTATGACCTGATATCTCCTTGTATTTTTTTTTAATTTACATTTCTCTAATATTTCACGAAGCTGAAAGCTTTTTATGCGATATTTTTAAAAACAATGTGAGTAAAGCTGATCTTTTGAGATCGGCCTTGTGATCACTGGCCCTGTTCTGAATTTCCCCCCCCCAACCCACCGAGGACATCAGTTGGGGAGAGGTGTCTCTTCCTGCAGCCCCTCGGTCCTGTGAATGTTAAGTGCCGCCTGCAGTTTCCCCGCTGTTGTTACCAAAAGCGGCCACAAGGCGGCAGCACACCTTCATGTCCCGCGGCTTTGTTTTGTTGGCTAAATTAATATTTATTTTCTCTTGGAGTAGAGTTGATTTCCGTTGTTTTGTTTGTTTCGGGTTTGCAGGAACTTGATCCAGTTACACAGAGAACTGTATCTGTTCTTTTTCTGGTTTGTCCCAGGTCGGTTCTTTCAGGGTGTTTGGTAGACATCTCTGTGTTATTCAGGAGGTCCTTTTGGATTATCTATCTGATAATACGTTGTAAGTATGTGTTAATCCCAACCTCTTAATGTGTCCCTCCTGTACCTGCTTTTTTTAAATAATCATAAGTTGGTTTTCTGAGTCTGAGAGTCTGTTTCTCTTTATAGATTCTTTCATTCGTATGAATTTATAGATTCCACCTGTAAGTGATATATTTCTTTCCCTTCCCGACTGACTTCACTCAATATGATAAATCTCGGTCCATCCATGCTGCCGACAGTGATATTTTTTCGCTTTTTTTTTTGACGGCTGACTGATTCCCGTGTGTAGATGGGTCAGTGACTTTACTTCTCTATTGATGGACATTTCGACTGACGCTCTTCATTGTGCTGGGCTTAGTCACTCAGTCGTGTCTGACTCTCTGCGACCCCATGGCCTGAAGCCCGCCAGGCTCTGCTGTTTTGGGGGGATTCTCCAGGCAAGAATTACCGGAGGGGGTTGCCACGCCCTCCTCCAGGGGATCTCCCCAACCCAGGGATCGAACCCAGGTCTCCCGCATTGCAGGCAGATTCTTTACCAGCTGAGCCACTGGGGAAGCTCTCTATTAAATATTGTCAATATTGCCGCCTTGAAAATAGGGTTGCAAATATCATTTTTTTCCCATTTATTTTTATTAGTTGGAGGCTAATTACTTTATAACATTGCAGTGGTTTTTGTCATACATTGAAATGAATTAGCCATGGATTTACATGTATTCCCCGTCCCGATCCCCCCTCCCACCGCAAATATCATTTTAAATTATGGTTTTCTCCGGACCTAAGGCAATGGATGGGCTTGCCCGATCATGCAGTAACTATGTTTAGTGTGTTTCAGCCATCTTCATACTGCTTTCTTTCATTGCCGCCCCCACCCATTTACATCCCCGCCCACAGTGTAGGAAGATTTCCTGCTTGCCTTGCCTTCCGCATCATTTAATCTTTGTAGATCTTTTGGAAGATGGCCATTCTGAGGGGTGTGCGTTGATGCCACGTTGCAGTTTTGATGGGCGTTTCTCTAACTGATGCTGAGCATCTTTCATATACTCTATGGCCATCTGGATGCCATCTGAAGACAAAGGTCTATTTAGATCTTTGGCCTGTTTTACTATTGATTGTTTTTTTACATTGAACTGAATGAACTGTTTGCATGTTTTGGGAGATAAATACCTTGTTTTTATGGAGAAGGAAATGGCAACCCACTCCAGTATTCTACCCCCAGGGTAGAAGGATTTCTTTTCCCCAGGCTCTGGGTAGAGTTTAATCTTTGTAGATCTTTTGGAGGATAGCCACTGTCAGTGATTTTAGCTGATACTTCATCATCGTTTTGATTTGCATTTCCCCAATCATTAGTGATACTGAGCATCTTTTCATGTGCCTTTTGGCCACCTGGATACATTCTTTGAAAAAACATCCATTTAGATCTTTGGCCCATTTCTGTTTTTTTTTGTTGTTGTTGTTGAGCTGCATGTGGTGTTTGCTTGTTTTGCAGATGAGTTACTTGTTGATATATTTGCTTGCAAACTTTTTCTCCACTCTGAGGGTTGTCATTTTCCTTCATTATGGTTTCCCTTGCTGGGCAAGTGCTTTTAAGGTTAATGAGGTTCCTTGCTGAGTTTTTATTTCTATTTTTCATTATCCTAAGAGGTGGATCCAGAGGGAATTTGCTGTGATTTATATCAAAGCCTGTTTTTCCTATGCTTTCCGCGAATGGCAGGAATTAACTGTCCCTTCAATTAGTTCTTTAATTAATTTGCAGTTTTTCTTTAAATGGTTAGGGAGTGTTGTAATTTCATTCTCTTTTTTTCTTGTTTAAGGACCCTCCTCCCTGTCCTCTGGCCTGGCTATTAACAAGTTACTTTGGCCTCTTGACCACCGGCCCTGTTTTGAATTCTTTTTCCAGGACCTACCCCAGGACATTTGTTGAGAATAGGTGTTTTTTACTTAACCTCCCTGAAGGACTGGTGAATATGAAGTGCCCATCAGCGCAACTTTTTCAGATGTTGTTACCAAAGCAGCCACAAGGCGGCAGCATTTTTCATCCTCCACTCTTTTTGGTAATTTCTTTTTTTTTCCTAATAGAGTTGATTTCTGACGAGTTTGCTGTGGGTGTAACAGAAACTTGATTCAGTTATAAATAGATGTGCAGCTGTTCTCTTCTGGGATCTTTTCCCATGAAGGTTATCACAGCGTTCCTTCAACTTCCTGTGCTCTTCAGGCGGTTCGTGTAGATTACCTGTTTGCTATGTAGTAATGTGCACATGTGAGAGCTGGACTATAAAGAAAGCGG
Organism: Odocoileus virginianus; assembly: GCF_023699985.2. Taxonomy (NCBI): domain Eukaryota; kingdom Metazoa; phylum Chordata; class Mammalia; order Artiodactyla; family Cervidae; genus Odocoileus; species Odocoileus virginianus. The sequence goes on from NC_069693.1 coordinate 26,298, forward strand.
AGCGCCAAAGAATTGGTGCTTTTGAACTGTGGTGTTGGAGAAGACGCTTGAGGGTCCCTTGGACTGCAAGGAGATCCAACCAGTCCATCCTAAAGGAGATCAGTCCTGAGTGTTCATTGGAAGGACTGATGCTGAGGCTGAAACTCCAATACTTTGGCCACCTGATGCGAAGAGCTGACTCATTTGAAAAGACCCTGATGCTGGGAAAGATTGAAGGCAGGAGGAGAAGGGGACCACAGAGGATGAGATGGTTGGATGGCATCACTGACTCAATGGACATGGGTTTGAGTGGACTCCGGGAGTTGGTGATGGACAGGGAGGGCTGGCGTGCTGCAGTCCATGGGGTCACAAAGAGCCGGACATGACTGAGCGACTGAACCGAACCGAACTATGCATTTTAATCGCTCTTAGTGTATTCCTCCTGCAACTTTTTAAAAAAATAAACCAACAATGAGCTGGTTTTTTAACTCTGGGTCTGTTTCTATTTACAAATTATTTCATTTGCATGAATTTCTGGCTTCCACCTGTAAGTAATATTTTAGATGTTTGTCTTTGGTCTCATACCTCAGTGTGATAATCTCTCGGTACATCCATGCTGCTGCCCCTGGTATTTTTATTTTCTGAGTGTATTCTACTGTATAGATGGGCCAGTTAGTCTTCATTTTCTGTCAATGGATATTTTGGTTAATGCTCTGACTTGGTTATTATGAATAGTGCTGCCCTGAAAATTGAAATGTACATATTCTTTAGAATTAGGATTTTTTTCCAGATGAAAGCAAGGAGTGCTATTGCTGAAAAATGTGGTAACTCTCTATTTCATGTTTTAAGGAACCTCCAAATATTTTCCTTTGTGGCTGCACCCACCCATTTACAGCCCTGCCCACGGTGTAGGAGGGTTCCCTGTTCCCCTCGCCCTCGGCTGCACTTAAGCTTTGAAGATCTTTTGAGGCCGTTCTGAGCCGTGTGTGGTGATGGCTCTTGGTAGTTTTCATTTGCATTTCTTTAATAATTACTGATGCTGAGTATCTTTCCATGGGCTCTTTACTTTCTACGGGGGAGTACAGTTAACCTCTGGGAAGTGGCTTCTTGAAAGTCAGCCCTGTTTTGAGTTCTGCTCGTGTGATTTACCCCGGAAGATTTTTTTAGGGCGGGTGTCATTTAGAGCCCCACAGGACTTAGTAAGAGCGTCAGCACCGGTTTTCAAGGGGCTGTTACAGGGAATGACCACAAGGTGGCAGCATTTCCTCTGCCCGCTCTGGTTACCTGGGCAACCAGAGCCTTAGGGCAAGTCCCCTTTCTGGGTTGTCAATGAGAATGCATCCCGGGGATCTTCCCGACCCAGGGGTTGAACCCGCTTCTCTTATGTCTCCTGCATTGGCTGGTGGATTCTTTACCGCTAGCGCCACCCGGGAAGCCCTAAGGCTTGCGTCTCCTTACTTCCCCCTTACCCTTCATCCCCCAGGCGATCCCAATGATTGCAACACCCCTCGGCAGAGGGAGCTGTCCTCTCAGTGGGGTGACCCTAAGGAAGGAGGCTGGAGGTGGGAACCCCGCCACCAGGAGACACGGGGCCCAGGGCACTTTGCAAAGCTCTTCCAACCCAGAGACCCTGCCATCCTTTGGGGGGACTAGATTTAGTTCTGCTGCAGGAGGGTCCCCTGGATCTGGAGACTGTGGACTCATGCAGAGGGGAACAGGAAGCCCATGTCCATCGGGGTGAGGGGCTCACTGGCTGGCATATCCTCCCCAGCGCCCTCAGCCCCAGGACAGTCCCGCCTGGGGACCCAGCCTGCTCAGGCCCCAGGGATGTGACCCAGCCCAGATCCCCAAGGCCTGAGGGGAACAGAGCCAGCAGTTCTTTTGTCTTTCTTTCTTTCCTCTTCTTTTTTATGTTTATTTTGAATTTGAGTATATAGATGACTTGCATTTTTTTTTAATGTGTAAAGCAACATTATTCATTTATACATAGATGTACATGTGTTTTTGGGGTTCTTTTTCTCATATAGGTTATTTATAGAGTCAAAGTAGGGTTCCTTGTGATCTACAGTGGGTTCTTATGGATTATTTGCAGTGTGTATATGTTATTCTCAACATATATTTCCCCCTGCACCCCGCCTTTCATTTTTGGTAACCATAAGTTTCTTTACTAAGTGTATGAAGCTATTATTGTTTTGTGAAGTTCATTTGTTTCCATGTTTGGATTCCACCTAGAAGTGATAATATGTGATACTTTGTCTCAATTACTTCACCTAGTGTGACATCTCTAGTTCTTTCCTGTGACTGGAAGTGGCATTCTTTCATCTTTTTTGGATGGGTAATGCCGTGCTATCTGAACCCCATCTTCTTTAACCATTCATCTGTCTTCTATACTTAGGTTTCTTTTGTATCTTGGTGATTGTATCCAGTGATGCCATGATGGTTGGTGTGCAGTATCTTTTGAAAATTTGGATTTCCCAGGATCCACACCCAGGTGTGGGATGGCTGGGTCATGTGGTACTTTGTTGTTGAGTGTCTGAAAGCCCCTCCAGAGCGGATGCACTGATTTACATTTCTACCCACAGGGAAGGAGAGTTCCCTTCTCTCCACACCCCCTCCAGCATTTATCATCGAATTTTTGAGGTGGCCATGCTGACTGGTGAGAAGTGATACCTCAGTGAACTTCTGATTTGCATTTCTCTAATGATTAGGGAGGCTGAACATCTTTTCACGTACTTTATGGCCACCTGGATGCCTTCTCTGGATGCCTTCTTTGGAGAAATGCCCATTTAGATCTTTGGCCCATTTTTCTTTTCTCTTAAATTGAGCTGCATGGACTGCTTGCATGTTTTGGAGATGAATTCCTTGTATCTCCATTTGCAAATACTTTTTTTTTTCACCCGTTCTGAGGGTTGTCTTTTCCTTTCATTTATGGTTTACATTGCTGCTCAAATGCTTTTAAGGTTAATGAGCTCCCGTTTGTTTAGTTTATTTTATTATTCTAAGAATGAATCCAAAAAGAACTGGCTGTGATTTATATCAAAGCATGTTCTGTATATTTTCCTCAAAAGCTTTATAGTATCCATCCCTCCATTTAGATCTTTAATTGATTTGGCATATGTTTTTCTGCATGGTGTTAAGCAGTGTAGTGATTTCATCGTCTTTTCACTTGTTTGAAGAACCTCCACCTTGTCGTCCATACTGATGATTAACAGCTTACCTTGCCAGCATCAGTGTAGGAGGGTTCCCGTTTCCCCACACCCTCTCCAGCATTTACTGTTTGCAGACTTTTTGCCATTGGCCATTCTGATCGGAGTGAGGTGATTCCTCATTGTACTTTTGATTTGAATTTCTGTAAGTTTTAGTGATACTGAAATCTTTTCATGTGATTGTTTTGAAAGAGTGTGAGTAAAACTTACCTCCTAAGGTTGGCTTCTTGACCAATTGCCAGGTTTTGAGTTCTTTTTCCAGGGTTTTCTAAGGTCGTTCGTTGACAACAGGTGTTTATTCCTTGCATCCCTGAAGGCCTGGTGAATAACACATGCCCATCTTCACAGGTCTTAAGTTGTTGCTACCCAAAGGGGCCACAAGGTGGCAACATTTCTTCATGCCCCACTCTATTATTTTGGTCATTTAAATTTTTATATTCTATTGGAGTGATTTCCGATGCTGTGCTTGTTTTTGGTTTTCAGGAACTTGAGTCAGTTATACATAGACATAATCTATTAGACATGAGCCTTGTATTAGATTGAGAAAAACTGTGCTTTGGAAAAATACATGTTTTTAGAGGTTCTAAAATATGTTCTTGAGTTTGCTAATCAGAGACTGCCAACGCAACAAATAGTCCACAATTGCTTTCATCTTGGTTTTCACTAGGGGTTAATTTTTTAAAGGTTAAAATTTATGGACTCAAATCTACTAAAGTGACAAGGAAAATGCTTGAATGTGTGTGGCAAGTCGGATATGTGCTGTCAGAGAGAGAAGAATATAAAGACTGGAAATATTTTTGTTGTAAAAAAGTAATGATAATTCTATTCTCTAGTCAGTCATTTATAAATGGGGGAAAATAGAACAAATTAATAAATTCTTGGCCTTGAGAGGCCTTTTGGGAATTTAGTCTAAGACTCCTGAGGAATTACAGCCGAGTCAGTATAGAAGAAGCCTATGTGGTCAGCACACCAAACTGACTTTTAAAACAAATTAGTCTTGGCCTAGTTTAATGAAGATGGAGGCAATTTTAGAAAGAAAATATGTTTCACTAAATATTAAATTCTAGTTTTGTTAATTAAGGTCTATGTTTGCAAGAAACTCTTATGACATAGTTCCTTGCTTTTATGTTATAATGCTAATGAGAGTTAACTGAATTATTAAGGGGCTCTCTAAGTTCATTTCTAAAACTTATCTCAGTAATCAATCTTTGGATAAAAGTCAGAATCTCCATGATCTATAGCCAGGAGATTAACACCAGGCTACACTTACTTAACAAACTAAGTCAGAGGACCTGGGACATATTGACTATACTTAAAACAGGTTCTCAAATTCTTACTTATGATCCTACTAATACTGCTAGCTGTATTATTTCCTTTTCTGCCTGCTTTGCACAATTGTTTCTTGCATTACTGAATGTGTGACTGAGCAGCTGATAAAATGATGATATGAGATCAGTGAGGGTGATGGTGAAACTCTAGATGTGGGAAGAAGCAACAAGATGGAACGTTTTCATGTACCATAGAGGTGGGTGAGACAGGCGATCCAGGGTCTATTGGCTCCTGTTTCTTGGGTTAGTGGCCTGTCAGCAGAATCTTTGCCAGAGCCAGGAATGAGCATTCCTAGCACCATGGGACAAAATGGACGTGATATGCCCCCAAAACCATGGTCAAATCGCCAGGAAGGGGCCGTGCCAACTGAAAACCAGTGTGTGCCGTCTGCCTCTGCTAGGATTAGATCGGACCTGCTGCAGCATCTGCCCTGCAACAGCCCTGAAAGGCACTGAGCGGGGAGATCAGGAACGAGGCAGCTGTGCTCTGGGAAAAGCTGGCAGAACAGGCCTTTGGATGGTTAGATACTCTCAGGCAAAGACTTTCATGAGCCCAGATTTTGTCTCTTCTCATACCTAGAGGAGCACTAAAGTCAGTAACAGTGACAGCTGCTCTGATCAATATGTGAATCAAAGGTTAGAACCTACTTAGATAAAACTAGACAACTGGCTACCAGGCTACAGGTCTCCTTGAAGTGCCAGGTCTAGACTGGGATTCCAGCTTATTAAACTGGGGAAAAATTGTGATTGCTTTTTTATATTAATGTTCAGGTTTTCACTCCTCCAACTACTTGAAACTGAGTCTGTGACACCTACATCAGTCACTCTGGGCTAAAACAAAGACATCAAAGCATGTGAGACCACACAGAAGGCTCCATTCTTTTGGAGAGGGTAGCACCAGTGTGACTCTATCTGAACCAGGATCAAAATTGCTGAAAAATGTAACCTGGTTCTTACTCCTGCTCTAGCTCCTGCTCACGAATAATTTGTGATAATTACTCACAGATCTTTGGCCCCTGGCTTTTTAAATCCACTTGTTATGGTTGTCTCTTTCAGATTACGATGGTTTCCCATCAAGATAATGGTTCCAGCCACTCCTCGGAACAGATCCTGTGGGATTAAGAACAGAAGTCCCCCTGGGCCCCTGAATGAGACAGGGTGAGAGCTCCATGCCCCCAGCTAGGTAAGGTCTGTGAGCCCCATGCCAGCCTGCAGAAGCTACGGAAGACAGACCTTCGCCCTTCAGCCTCACAGTAAAGATTGCTGGGGTTCATGTCTCTCAGCGGGATTTGATGTAGGTGATAGAGGGGCCTGTGGGCTGGACAGCTGGTGTTTGTCAAGTGCAGTGAAATGGAGGCTTTGTTCTCAGTCACACACTCCAAGGACAAATCTAGTGGCAGAAGCTGAAGTCTGCTGGAGTGAAGAGATAAGGGGCCCACTCCTGAGGTCAAAGAAGACTCCCCCGTACAAGGGCAGGAAGGTGCCTTGATGGCCGAAAAGGGAGGAGGCCCCATCCCATAATAAGTGTGGACATGCACCCACAGGCCTCTGTGGGGGAATCAGTCTTAGCAAATGTTGTGCCCACATGGTGGGGAGGGTGCAGGGACCAGTCAGGTGTGAAAAAAGAGACAAGGGGATCGGCCAAAGGTAACCGAAGACCCAGAAGGACAGTCCTGAATGAGGGACTTACATCATTTCCCCCTGGGCTCCTCCTCAGGACACACACTTCTCTCAGTTCTGTATGTCTGCGCCGCTCCTGTCTTAAACACCCTGTGTTTCTCTACGCTCTCACAGATGTTATGCTGTGTCGATAACAATGGACTTCTATACGTATTTATATTTCTTGCCTCCTTAAAATATTCTTAGGTTCAAACCAGGGAATGACCGAAAGTCACTTTGCTTCTACACTCCGGCCACCCTCGGTCTTGTGGGTGGCAGGCTTGCTTTTCATCCAGGGCGCCCTGGTTCCACTCCAGACAGGGAGCCGAGATCTCTCTCCAGGCCCATTCACTGCTGTGTCCCCGAGATCACGATCGTACGTTTTCTGTCACCACGGCTGGAAAAGGCGTTATTTCATCGCATGTTGTGGTAGAATAATATCGCCTTGTGTGTCTGTACTGCGTCTTTTCCCTCTGTCATCTCTCCTTCTAAACGTCGGTTGCTTCACCGTCTTGGTTATTGAACCTAGAGCTGCCGATATCGCTGGGGTGTGGCTGTCTTCTAAATATTAGTTTTTCTCCAGATCTCTCCCCGGGCATGGGAGCCCAATCAATGAAAATTCATACACATATATGATTTTTTAATTTATTTTTTATTGCTGGATAATAGCTTTGAAATTTTCTGTCAGTTTCTGACTAAGCTCATGCCAGCTCTAATTATAACTTATTTGAAGTTGAACTGATTTATGATGCATGGGCCTTAGTGAGTAGCAGATTCAGGCCTTAGTGTGGAACAGAGACAGGCCTTAGCACTGACCAGACTCGGTGTGAACTAGAGTCAGGCCTTAGTGTGGACCCCAGTCTGTACTGAGTGTCAACCAGAGTCTGGCCTTAGCGTGGACCAGAGTCAGGTCTAGGTCTGGACCAGAGCCAGACCTAAGTGGGTAACAGTCATGCATCAGGTAGACTGGGTTCCACACTCAGGCCTGACTCTGGTCCATGCTAAGGCCTCACTCTAGTCCACAATCAGAACTGACTCTTGTCCACACTCAGGCAGACTCTGGTCCACATAAGGCCTGACTCTGGTACTTACTTACCCGGACTCAGGTCCATCCTGAGACCTGATTCTGGCGCACGCCAAGGCCATACTCTGGTGCACGCTAAGCCCTGACTCTGGTAAATGCTAAGGCCTGACTCTGGTACTCACTTAGACCTGACTGTGGTACTCATTTTGGCCTGACCCTGGTCCACTCCTATGCCTGTCTGTCATCCTCACTTAGGACAGACTGGTCCACACTAACTAAGGCCTGACTCTGGTTGTCATTAGGACTGACTTTGGTCCACACGCAGGCCTGACTCTGGTCCACACTCAGGCCTCACCCTGGTCCACATGCAGGCCTGGCTGTGGTTCTGGTTTAATCCTGACTCTGGTACAAGTTAGGCCTGACCCTGGTAAAAACAACTGTGAAAATCTGGGGGCGGTTAACATCCACCAAGCCTGCGTGTGCGCTCAGTTGATTCAGTCGTGTCTGATTCTTCGTGACGCTGTGGACTGTGGCCCGCCAGTCTCTGTCCACTGGATTCTCCAGGTAACAATTCTGGAATGGGTTGCCAGGCCCTCCTCGAGGTATCTTCCTGACCCAGGCATCCAACCAGTGACGTCTCCTGCGTTTTCTGCATCTCAGGCAGATTCTCTACTGCTGAGCCACCCAGGAAGGCCCTCACCAAGCCTGGGGACCTGTTAAAAAACAAACAAACAAAAAAAATCCCCTACTCTCAACAACTGTTCTCTGAAAGGTAGTGGACAAAGAGCCTAAGACCCAAATCACCAAGGCCCCACCTCACAGCCCCACCTTGGCAGGACCCCGCGCCACCCTGCTTCTCCATGGGAGGCCCTGCCTCCCCTCTCCTTCCCAGGGGTCCCCCACCCCTTCCACTCCTCCCCTCCCCAGGGTCCCGCCCCACCCCCCTCCTCCCCTCCCCTCCCCAGGGCCCCCACCCCTCTCCTCACTAAGACCCGATTCCTCCCCTCACTAGCTTCCAGAATCAGGTCCTCACTAAGCCAAGATTCTGGTTCTCACACGGCTCTGCCCTGGTTCTCACTGAGGCCTGACTGGTTCTAAGTCCTGACTCTGGTTTTCAAGCCTGCCGCTGGTCCCCACTAAGGCCTTTACGCTCATCAACACTATGCCTGACGTGCCAGCGCTCGGCCGCTACTTACTTACCCTGGACGTCCTCCTGGGCTCCTGTTTGCCTTTGGCCTCTTACCTTGTTTCTTTTTCCACACCGTCTTCCCTGGACCCTCCCCAGCATGCATGTACAGCCTTTTCCTCACGTTGATCCCACCACAGAGGCCTGTGGTACGTGTCCACACTTCTTGTGGGATGGGGCCACATGCTTTTCTCAGCCCCGAGTAGTCTTCCTGCACGTGTGCAGAGAGGGAAGCTTTCCTGGTCCTCAGGACTGGGCATTTTATCTCTTTACCCCAGCAGGGCTCAGCTCCTGCCACTAGCTCTGTCCTCGGAGTGTCCGGGTGAGAACAAAGCTTCACCTTTACTCCACTCGACAGACCAGCTTTCCAGCCTGGGGGCCCTCTGTCTTCTACCTTAAATCCCTCTGAGAGACATGAACCAAAAAAATGTTGATTGGAAAGATGAAGGCGAGGTCTGTCTTCTGTAGCTTCTTCAGGCTGGCATGGGACTGTAGACCCCACCTAGCCGGGGTCACAGAGCTCTCGCCCCGCCTCATTAAGGGACCCCAGGGTGACTTCTGTTGTCATTCCCGCAGGATCTGTTCTGAGAATTGGCTGGACTCTCTGCATCACCATTATCTTGATGTGAAACTGTAGTAATCTGAAAGAGAGAAATTTAACAAGGAGATTTAGAAAGGCAGGGGCCAAAGATCAGTAAAAGAATTACTGTGACCAAGGGCCCAAGCAGGAGTAAGAGCCAGGTTATGATTTTTAGCAATTTTGATCTAGATAGAGTCAGCACTTGTGGTACCCTCTCCAGGGGAATGGAGCCTTCTGCTGTGGTCTCACATACTTTGACGTCGTTTGTATTAGCCCAGAGTGACTAAGGGAGGTGTGACAGACTCAGTCGAAGTAGTTGGAGGAGTGAAAACTTGAACATTAATAAGCAAAGTAGATCTCTCATTTTTTTTTTTCCAGGAGAGTAAGCTTGAATTCCAATCTAGATCTAGCACTTCAAGGAGACCTTTAGCCTGGTAGCCAGTTGTCTAGATTTATCTAAATAGAGTTTAACCTCTGATGTGGTATTATTAGAACACAAAAAAATCACAAAACCCAGAGCAGTTGTCACAGTTACTGATTTTAGTGCTTCTCTAGGCATGAGAAGAGGCAGGAATCTGGGCTCATGAAAATCTTTACCTGAAAACATCTAACTATCTGAAGGCTTGTTCTGCCAGTTTTCCCAGAGCACAGAGGCCTCGTTCCTGATCTCCCCCCTCAACGCCTTTCAGGGAGTGCTGAAGGTCAACAACGGCAGTGGCTCCTGGTTTAATCCTCGCAGGGGCAGACAGCAGGCGCCAGCTTCCTGTCAGCATGGCCCCTTCATGGCCGTAAGTCTGACGGCGGTTTTGGAGGCATTTCACAGCCGGTTTGAGCCATGGTGCTAGGAATGTTCGTTCCCAGGCCTGGCAGAGATTCCGCTGGCAGGGCGCTCAGTGCAACGTCACTGGACGAGGCCATAACGCAGTAGCCAAGAGCCGCTGGGCCGCCTGTCTCTCCAGCCTCCGTGGCCCGTGGAAACAGTCCCACTTGGAGCTTCTTCCCAAATTTAAAGTTAAGCCATTACCATCATTGAGCTTGTAAGGAAGTATATGTCATTGTTTCATCAGAGGCTCAGTCATATGTTTGGTAATGCAAGAAACAACAGCTGGGTAAATCAGGCAGAGAAAGAAATGGCACAGCCAGCAGTACCAGCAGGGTCACAAGCGAAAATCGGAGCACCTGTGCTGAGTGTAGCCAGTAGCCTGAATTGAATGTGGGGAGCCCGGATGAGAACCAAGCGTGCTCGCCGCCAGACCGCCAGGGGCCAGAGGCGAGAAGCAAAGCCACTTCCAGGTGGAAGCTAAACATGGATACAAGTGAACTTCTGTACAAAACAGAAACAGCATCACAGACTTAGAAAATAAACTTATGGTTCCTCAGAGTGAAATGTGCGGGGCAGGAAGAAATTAGCAGGTTGATAATAACAAACACACTACTATTTATACTTCTAAAATAATCCACAAGACCCACCACAGAGCACAAGAAACCCTCTCAACACTGTAATAACCTCTATGGGAAAAGAAACCAATAAAGAATATATGTACGTCCTTGAATAAATGAATCAAGTTGCCGTACGAGCCACCACAATGTAACTCACATGTAAACTACAATTAAAAAAAAACAAAACATTTTTTAAAAAAGAGAAAAGAACTGCTGACTCTGTTCCCCTCAGGTCTTGGGGACCTGGGCTGGTGTCACACCCCTGGAGTCTGAGCAGGCTGGGACCCCGGGCTGGGCTGTCCTGGGGCTGAGGGTGCTGGGGAGCGTGTGCCAGGCAAACAGCCCCCCACGCCATGGACCTGGACTGCCTGTTCCCGTCTGCATGAGCCCACAGTCTCCAGATCAGGGGACCCTCCTGCAGCAGAACCAACCCTGGTGCCCCCGTAGGATGGTGGGGTCTCTGGGCTGGAAGAGCTTTGCAAAGTGCCCTGGGCTCCGTGGCTCCTGGTGCTGGGGTTCCCACCTCCAGCCTCCTTCCTTAGGGTCACCCCACTGACAGAGGACAGCGTCTTCTGCAGAGGGGTGTGGCAATCGTTGAGATCTGTCCGGGGATAAAGGCTCAGGGAGAAGAAGTAAGGAGACACGGCCTTGGGTGTATCCATTCTAATTAACAACCCAGAACAGGACTTGTGCTAAGGCGCTGGTGGGCATGAAGAAATGCTGCCACCTTGTGGCCACTTTTGGTAACAGCAACTGAAAAACCTGCGCTGATGGGCACTTAATATTCATCAGGCCTGCTCGAATGTAAAGAAAAAACACCTGTCCTCAACTCATGCCCTCGTAGGTCCTGGGGAAAGAATTTAAAACAGAGCAGATGGTCCAGAGGCCAACCTTGAGAGGTCAGTTTTACTCACACTGTTTAAAAAAAAATCACATGAACGGCCTTCACATCATGAAATCTTGTAGAAACCCAAATCAAAACTACAAGGAAGTATCTCCTCACATTGGTTAAATGGCCTTTGTCAAAGAGTCTACAAACAGTAAATGCTGGAGCAGTTGTGGAGAAAAGAGAACCTTTCTACACTGATGCTGGGAAAGTGCTAACAACCAGTGTGGAGGACAGGGTGAAGGTTCCTTAAGTGAAAAATGATGAAACCGACAGTCCCTAACCAATTACAGAAAAAGACATTTCAAATCGATTAAAGTTCTAAATTGAGGGACGATTACTCTAACCCTCTTAAGTAAAATATAGGCAGAACACGGTTTGACACAAATCGCAGCAAATTCTTTTTGGATCCACTCTTAAAAAATGAAAACTAAAGCTCAACAAAAGGGACTTCATTAACTTCAAAAGCTTTTGCATAGCAAGGGAAACTCAAAATGAAAGAAAAAGAAAACCCTGAACATCAGGGGGGAAATGCAATCGAATTTAAAAGCAACATATTCATCTCCAAAACATGCAAACAGGTCCTGCAGCTCAATATCAAAAAACAGTCAACCCAAGAGAAAAAATGGGCCAAAGACCTAAATGGATGTATCTTCAAAGAAGGCATCGAGATGGCCATAAAGCCCGTGAAAAGATGCTCAGCATCACTGTTAGAGAAATGCCAATCAAACTGCAACGAGGTATCAGCTCACCCCCTCAGAATGACCATCCTCTAAAAGATCTACAAAGATTCAGTGCTTCCGAGGGCAAGGGGAGCAGGGACTCCTCCTGTACTGTGGGTGGGGATGGAAATGAAAGGGTGCGGCAACTAAGAAAAACAGTATGGAGATTCCTTAAAGCACTAAATATAGTTAGCACTTGATGAGGCAAGCCCACTCCTTCCCTTAGATCTGGATAAAATCATAATTTAAAGTGATACTTTCTCCTCTGTTTTCATGGCAGCGCTATTCACCAATTCCAAGACAGCACTTCAACCAAAATGTCCATCAATAGAGAGAAATGAAGAGTAACTGATCCATCTAGACACTGGAATACACTCAGCCATCAGAAAGAACCACAACAACAAAATGCCATTAATGGCATGGATGGACCCAGAGATTTATCCTACTGAGAGAAGTCAGAGGGGGAAAGGGAAATATTCTATCACTTACAGGTGGAATCTAGAAATTCTTCCAAGTCAACAGATTTATAAACAGAAATAGACTCAGACTAATAAAACCCACCTATGATTATTTCAAAAAACGTAGGGGCAGGGAGACATTAAGAGGCTGGAATTAACATATATCTACTACTTATTATCAGACAGATAATAAAAAAAAAAAAAAAAATTACTGAATAGCACGGAAGCGTAATGAAAGCCCTGAAAGAACCTATATGGGAAAAAAAAACTTAAAAGAAGAGAATAGATATACATCTACGTGTAACTGGATCAAGTTCTTGTAAACCTAAAACAAGCACAACAGGAATTCCAACAGAAATATTCCAGATTCCAGAAATCTGTATTCCAACAGAAAACAAACACTAAATTAAAAAAAAAAAAAAAGTGGAGCATGAGGAAATGCTGCCGCCCTGTGGCCACGTCTGGCAACAGCAACTGAGAAACCTGTGCGGAAGGACACTTCATTATTTCCCAGGCCTGCAGGAATTTAACGAAAAAACACCTGTCCTCAATAAATGTCCTCGGATGGGTCCTGGAAAAAGAAGTCAAAAGAGGCCTGACGGTCAAGAAGCCAACCTCAATAGGTTAGTTTTACTCACACTTTTTTTTTTTTTAATCACACGCAAAGCCTCCACATCCTGCAATCTTACCAAAATGCAAATCAAAACTCCGAGGTATTGCCTAACACGGGTCAAAATGACCTTTGTCAAAAAGTTTACAAACAATAAATGCTGGAAGGTTTTGGAGAAAAGGGAATTCTCCTGCACGGATGCTACCAAGTTAAATTGTTAAGAGTCGGTATAGAGGAGAGGGTAACAAAATAACAACAAATAAGATATCAGTGAATGAAATTGTGACATTCCCTATCCTCATACAGAAAAAGTAACTCCAAATCAATTAAAGAGCTTAATGGAGGGACAATTACTCTAAACCTCTTGAGGAAATTATAGAGAAAACATGCTTTGACATAAACCACAGCAAACCCTTTTGGATCTACTTTTAGAATAATGAAAAATTAAACAAAACTCAACAAAAGAGTCTCCAACCTCAAAAGCTTTTGCACTGCAAGGGAAACTGTAAACCAAACTAAAAAAGAAACCCTTGGAATGGTAAAAAAAAAAAAAAAAAAAAATGTTTGGAACTGAATTTAGAAACAAGGAATCTCCAAAACATGCAAACAGCTCATGTAGCTCAATTAAAAAAAAAAAAATCCCATTAGAAAAATGGGCCAAAGATCTAAATGGGCCTTTGTCCAAAGAAGGCATCCTGGAGGCCACAGAGCACGTGGAAAGATGCTCAACGTCACTAACTATTGGAGAAATGCAAATCAAAACTGCGCCATGGTATCACCTCACACCCCTCAGCAGAGCTGACATCCAAACGATCTACAAATATTAAGTGCTGCCGAGGGTGAGGGGAACAGGGAATCCTCCTACACTGTGGGAGGGGAGGGAAATCGGCGGGTGCAGCCACGGAGGAAAGCAGTATGAACATTCCTTAAAACACTAACTATGGACTTAGTACATGATCCAGCAAGCCCACTCCTTGGGTTAGATCCGGACAGAATATTAATTCAAAATGACACCTGCAGCCCTCTCTGCAGGGCAGCATTATTGGCAATATCCAAAACAGCATCAACCAAAATATCCATCAATAGAGAAATGAAAAGTAAAAGGCTCATTTGTACACTGAACACACTCAGCCATCGACAGAAGGAAAAAACGCCGCTGGCAGCACCATGGATGGACCGAGAGCTTTGTTATATTGAGTGAAGTCAGTCAGAGAAGGAAAGAAATACATCACTTACAGGTGGAATCTATAAGTTCATTAAAACGAACTAATTTATAAACAGAAGCAGACTCAGACTCAGAAAACTCACTTATGATTACTTTTTTTAAAGGTAGGGGAAGGAAGACATTAAGAGGCTGGGATTAACATACTCACTGCTTATTATCAGATAGATAATCCAAAAGAACGGAACAGCACAGGGAAGTCTACTGAACACACCGAGAGAACCAATATAGGGAAAGAACCCGAAAGAGAACAGAGATACGTTCATGTGCAACGAAACCAAGTTCCCGTACACTTAAACACATCGGAAATCAACTCTACTCCGGCAGAAAATAAACACTAAAAAACAAAACCCAGAACAGTGGCGCGTGGAGAAATGCTGCCGCCTTGTGGCCACTTTTGGTAACGACTGAAAAACCTGTGCTCATGGGCACTTCATATTCACCAGGTCTACAGGGCTGTGAGGAAAAAAACACTTATTCCCAATAAATGTCCTCGGGTAGATCCTAAAAAAGAGAATTCAAAACAGGGAAGTCGGTCAAGTGGACAATCTCCAGAGGTCAGTTTTACTCACACCGGTTTTTAAAAAATCATATGAAAATATTTAAACATGGCAAAATCTTAAGAGAAATGCCAACCAAAACTCACACAGGTCAGAATGGACATTGGTAAAAAGTCTAAAACCAATAAACAAAAAAAATAAGATAAAATAAAAATAAAACCAATAAACGCTGGAAAGGGTTGTAGAGAGAAGGGACTGCTCCTACACTGATGCTGGCAATGTCAATTGTTAACAGCCAGACTGTAGGACAGTGAAGAGGTTTCTCAAGTGAAAAGAATGAAATTACCACACTCCCTAACTCCAGACAGAAAAAGAAACTCCAAACTGATGAAAGAGCTCAAAAGAGGGCTGATGATCTCAACCTCTTGAGGAGAATATAGGTAGGACAGACAGAACATGCTTTGATATAAACCGCAACTCTTTTTGGATCCACCTCTTAGAGTAATAAAATAAAAACAAAACTAATTTGGGGGGGGCTCCAAAATCACTGCAGATGGTGACTGCAGCCATGAAATTAAAAGACACTTGCTCCGTGAGAGAAAAGTTATGACCAAGCTAGACAACATATTAAAAAACAGAGACATTACTTTGCTAACAAAGGTCTGTCTAGTCAAAGCTTTGGTTTTTCCAGTGGTCGTGTATGGATGTGAGAGTTGGACTATAAAGAAAGCTGAGGGATTTCCTGGTGGTCTGGTGGTTAAGATTTCACCTCCCATTGCAGTGGGGGCAGGTTCAGTTCCTAGTCAGGGAGCTGAGATCCCACATGCCTCTTGGCCAAGAAAACAAGACATAAAAACAGAAACAACCTTGCAACAAATTCAATAAAGACCTTACAAATGGTCTGCATCAAAGAAAATGCTTTAAAAAACAATAAAATAAATTGAAAAAAAAAAAAAAGAAAGAAAGCTGAGCGCCGAAGAATTGATGCTTTTGAACTGTGGTGTTGGAGAAGACTCTTGAGAGTCCCTTGGACTGCAAGGAGATCCGACCAGTCCATCCTAAAGGAAATCAGTCCTAAATACTCACTGGAAGTACTGATGCTGAAACTGAAACTCCAATACTTTGGCCACCTGATGCAAAGAGCTGACTCATTGGAAAAGACCCTGATGCTGGGAAAGATTGAGGGAGGGAGGAGAAGGGAACGAAAGAGAACAAGATAAGGGATAGCATCACCAACTCAATGGACATGTTTGAGCAAGCTCCAGAGTTGGTGATGGTCAGGGAAGCCTGGTGTGGTGCAGTCCGTGGGGCTGCAAACTCAGACACAGCTGAGCGACTGAACAGCAATGTGATTATACAGGGAAGTGACAGCAGATTCAGGGGTTAGATCTGACAGACAGAGTGCCCGAGGAACTATGGACGGAGGTTCGTGACACTGTACAGGAGACAGGGATCAAGACCATCCCCCAAAAAAGAAGGCAAAAAGGCAAGATGGCTGTCTGAGGAGGCCTTACAAATAGCTGAGAAAAGAAGAGAAGCGAAAGGCAAAGGAGGAAAGGAAGGATATACCCATTTGAATGCAGAGTTCCAAAGAAGAGCAAGGAGAGATAAGAAAGCCTTCCTGAGTGATCAATGTAAAAAAACAGAAAAAAACAATAGAATGGGAAAGACTAGAGATCTCTTCACAAAAATCAGAGATACCAAGGGAACATTTCATGCAAAGATGGGCTCAATAAAGGACAGAAATGGTATGGACCTAACAGAAGCAGAAGAGATTAAGAAGAGGTGGCAAGAATACACAGAAGAACTGTACAAAAAAGGTCTTAATGACGCAGATAACCACGATGGTGTCACTCACCTAGAGCCAGACATCCTGGAGTGTGAAGTCAACTGGGCCTTAGAAAGAATTACTACCAACAAGGCTAGTGGGGGTGATGGAATTCCAGCTGAGCTATTTTAAATCCTAAAAGATGATGCTGTGAACGTGCTTCACTAGGTATGCCAGCAAATTTGGAAAACTCAGCAGTGGCCACAGGACTGGAAAAGGTCAGTTTTCATTCTAGTCCCAAAGAGGGGCAATGCCAAAGAATGTTCAAACTACTGCACAATAGCACTCATTTCACATGCTACCAAGGTAATGCTCAAAATCCTTCAAGCCAGCCTTCAACTGTACCGTGAACTGAGAACTTACAGATGTACAAGCCAGATTTGGAAAATGCAGATTAAATTGCCAACATTCATTTGATCATAGAAAAAGGGAATTCCAGAAAAACATCCACTTCTGCTTTATTGACTACACTAAAGCGATTGACTGTGTGGATCACAACAAACTGTGGAAAATTCTTCAACAGATGAGAATACCAGACCACCTTAGCTGCCCCCTGAGAAACCTGTATGCAGGTCAAGAAGCAACAGTTAGAACCGGACATGGAACAATAGACTGGTTCCAAAATGGGAAAGGAGAATGTCAAGGCTGTATATCATCACCCTGCTTATTTAATGCATATGCAGAGTACACTCTGGAGAGAAACTCTAGTAATTTAATAAGTGATGAAAGAGGTTCATCCCAAATACAGTTTAGAAAACAGGAGAGGGTTTATACAAGAAAGATAAGTGAATGATGTTTAAAAAAAAAAAAGTAGCAAAGTATTTAATCAAATCTAAATAAATATCAAAGAATGTACTGGAATTAATTCCATGTATCAAAGTAAGACAAAGGATTTTTCTAAATTTTCAATAGTTATGTCATTTGCTTATTAAGGATAAGACAATGACAGTTCACTGGAATCTTGATGTATCTTTTTCATATCAACCGAAGTCATGAATATTAGTTGACATGTTTGCAATAACGACATCTCTGATAACCCTAGAAAAGTATGTGAAAGGCTTCCCAGAACAGTCATGTAGCTAGTTACATCTTGTTTATTAAATGATTAGCCTCTATTTTGTAATTGTAACCACAGAAGTCACAATTCTCAGATCATTGTATCAGAGAAATGAATATTGTTGTCTATGTTTGTAAATCTGTATTTTAATTAAGGTCACGCAGTGGATTGTAAAAGGTTTTATTATGACTATGTGTGATATTCATATATGTTAATTAAAATTGAATGGTTTCTGGCGATAAAGTTGATGTGTAATGAATGAAGTGTTAACCCACCGTCAACATTAACCTCTCCCACCTTCTTTAAGGTTTCGGGGGAGAGATTGTAACAATAAACTATTAGGTAGCACAGAGGATAGCATCTGTAACAATTAGTTACCTTACTACCCTTAACCCTCAAATAATGTGATAATATATTTTCCATCATTTCTACATGTACCTTCCCCTGCGCCCCCGTAACTGCTGGGGCATGGTGACGGCTCTAATAAGAAGGATCACACAGAGCACTGTTGAGAGCTCCCCTGAACTGCTCCATGCTGTTGCTGCCTCAGCGTCTGTCTGGGGAGCAGGCAGCCTGCAGGTCCTTGAACTCACACCAGCCAGTCCTGTGAGCACCTGCTCTAGATGACCCCTTCCTTGAGACCAGCAGTCTTGCTGAACCCCAGGGCCTACTTCACAGGCCCCCCTTCAATGACACCCTCAGAGCTCACCAGAATCCTGCTCCTCTGGTTTGAATGGACCCATCCACACTCAGCCTGGGGAACCCACAGCACTTCACCCAGGATCACTTAGAAAGGCCTGAACCCCAAGTCCTGCAGCTTTCTCTGCCTGGTTCTAGCCTGAGCTCCCTCAGAAATTCCCACCCTAAACCCTCCCCTTCTGAGAGCTCTCAGCTGTGCTGGGTGTGAGGGCTGAAGCTCAGGGCTCCTGAGTGTGGGTCTTGGGGGAGAAACATCAGAACAGAGAACATGCTAAAGACGTATTTAATGAACCCACCTCAGACCTGCAGATTCATAACTTCTTAGATGTGGGGACCTGACCTCGAGGGGTTCATATTCACTGAAATGGTTCAGAAAGAATCTGAACCATTGGCCAAGTGGTTTCCATCTGTTTCCCATCAGGGTCACGTGACCAGTGTTAGGAATGACCTCCCCGGTGCCCTCCCCACAGAGTTCTCTCGGTCCTGTGGGAGCACCAGTGTGGTGTGCAGGATGTGCTCCAGGGGATTCTAAGGGGAGGCCCGGGTTAAGGGCGCGGCTCCTGGTCCGTCTGTGAGAGCTGAGGCCCGGGTTAAGGGCGCGGCTCCTGGTCCGTCTGTGAGAGCTGAGGCCCGGGTTAAGGGCGCGGCTCCTGGTCCGTCCGTGAGAGCTGAGGCCCGGGTTAAGGGCGCGGCTCCTGGTCCGTCCGTGAGAGCTGAGGCCCGGGTTAAGGGCGCGGCTCCTGGTCCGTCCGTGAGAGCTGAGGCCCGGGTTAAGGGCGCGGCTCCTGGTCCGTCCGTGAGAGCTGAGGCCCGGGTTAAGGGCGCGGCTCCTGGTCCGTCCGTGAGAGCTGAGGCCCGGGTTAAGGGCGCGGCTCCTGGTCCGTCTGTGAGAGCTGAGGCCCGGGTTAAGGGCGCGGCTCCTGGTCCGTCTGTGAGAGCTGAGGCCCGGGTTAAGGGCGCGGCTCCTGGTCCGTGTGTGAGAGCTGAGGCCCGGGTTAAGGGCGCGGCTCCTGGTCCGTCTGTGAGAGCTGAGGCCCGGCGTCAGTCCGCGGAGAGGCCGCAGGTTCTGCTCTGCAAGCGCTTTAAAGGGGAAGTCAGTGCAGCCCACACACCGTGTGAGCACAATTTGGGGGAATTTATATGAAGACAGAAGAGTAGACGACAACAACAACAATTTGATAGATTGGTCTCCACGGTGGAGCTGATTGTCCTGCATCTCTCCTGAGACGAAGCACAGGAGAGGTCGGCCTTTCTCGCTTTTCAAGGTCCTTCTGCCTGTGGGGGTGTTGGGAGCAGGCGAAGGAGCTGCGCTGGCACCTCTGGAGGTGTCATCTCACGATGCTGAGGTGATTCCTCCACAGTCGTGATGCGAAAACGACCCAGGGCAGGAGGAAGAAGAGGAGGGAATGGCAGCTTCTCAGGTGAATGTCCTGATCCAGGTGAGAGGCTGTGTCTGCTTTTTCCTCCTTAAATGCCCTGGATTGAAAACATACACACCTTTAATTCTCTTTTTCTGATATTCTTGCCTGGCGAGGTGGTTTTCAACTATTAAATCCTATTTTTTCTTTTATTTTATGAGTCACAATCTGGCTCTTCTCTCTGCATGGGCCTCTTCTTCTTTTCTGCCTCCAGGCTCCCTACAGGGCATGAAGCATTCCCAGCGGGAATTAACAGCTTTCAGTTTTTCAAAATATTCCCTTTTGGAAAGATCAACAAGGGAACGCATTGATATGCAGAATTCCCCTTGGGATGGGGTGGGGTCGCAAGGAGTCAGACACGACTGAGCGACTGTTCAGTTCAGTGTAGTCGCTCAGTTGTGTCCAACTCTTTGCGACCCCGTGAAACACAGCACGCCAGGCCTCCCTGTCCATGGCCAACTCTCGGAGTTTACTCAAACTCATGCCCATCGAGTCGGTGACGCCATCCATCCATTTCATCCTCTGTCATCCCCTTCTCCTCCTGCCCCCAATCTCTCTCAGCATCAGGGTCTTTTCCAATGAGTCAACTCTTCTCATGAGGTGGCCAAAGTATTGGAGTTTCAGCTTCAGCATCAGGCCTTCCAGTGAACACCCAGGACTGATCTCCTTCAGGATGGACTGATTGGATCTCCTTGCAGTCCAAGGGACTCTCAGGAGTCTTCTCCAACACCACAGTTCAAAAGTATCAATTTTTTGGCGCTCAGCTTTCCTCACAGTCTAGAATTCCTTAGAGACTTTTGAAAAAAATCTGACTATTCTCTACATTGGTAAGAAAGGTCTATTGTTTAAATGTGCTGTTAGGGATACAGAACAGGGGAGGTATTTTTGGAGTAAAAATGCATACAACTGAAATTTTCTCAAGATACATTGAGATTTCCTTAATTTTGCCGAAAGTACCTGAGCAGAGACCATGTGTCTTCTGGAGTGTTTCTCTTAGCTGACACCAGTTTATCCCATTACACCTGATGGTCACCGATTCGGGTGTTTTCTGCTAGATTCTCACACCATGAAGTTCCATTTTTTTCTGTTTATCTTTACTAAAATCTTGGCAAGACGTAGTGAGGGGGGTGCACAATCCAACACAGTTAAGGTGGAAACTCCATTTCCTCCTAGTGTCTCTTTGCTGCTCGTTGGCTCTGAAATATGAGCACTGAGTTGTGTTCAGGAGAGATCCTGAGTTTTGTAAGGAGAGGCTTTCATTAGTCAAGTCAGACACTTTTCCCTTATGGGTTATTACAAATGTTGAGAATAGTTCCCTGGGCTACGCAGCAGATCCTTCTTGGTTGTTTTTGTACATACTAGAGTGTATATGTTAAACCCAAAGTCCTAATTATATTCCTTTTTCTAATGAACAGGTCCCCTTTGGAGTAAAGGAAGAATCCCAGTGCTAGGTGTGAATGAATGAAGCAGATGACACAGGTGAGGGGTCCAAAGACCACCGAGGAAGCCAGACTTGTTCAGGTGGTTTGGGGAGGCCTGCTTCACTAGAGTGAGGAGCCTGGGTTTATTTCTGTCAAAGAGGGACATGACCGTCCCCATTCTTCTGCTCTTAAACCTCCGTGTGTTCTTCTTCAGCTCCAGTGGTTTCCCCTCGCTTTCACTGAGAGCCAAAACCTTCCTCCTGGCCTCTGGGGACCTGCACACTCTCGCTGCTTTGGGGGACCTAAGAAAGGCTGCTCACAGTTCTGATAAAGTCTGCCTTAAGGCCTTTCCAAATTCCTGACTCTGCCTCAAGTCAGAAACGTGTGAGGAGAGTTGTGGATATCCTGAGATTAGCTGACAAAATTCCAGAAATACTGGGAACAGATATATGCTTCCTGCTTTCCAGTTTCCAATGGAAACTTCAAACATGGCTCTCCGAAGTTCAGACTCAGTCCCTGAGATCATAAAATGTAATCCCCAATTTCTACCTCCCAATTTTTACTTCCTATGAGCAAATTTTAGACATTTTAAGTGCATTTACCCCAACTCATCACTGCTAAAACCATTTAATATATCTATTAACTCACAGAAATATTTTTTACTGTTCTTTTATTTTGGACTGGAGTATAACCGATTAACAATGTTGTGGGCAGCAGAGGGACTCAGCCATCCATGTACATGTGTCCATTCTCCCCCAGATTCCCCTCCCATCCAGGCAGACACATAACACTGAGCAGAGTTCCCTCTGCAGTACAGTTGGAACTTGTTGGCTATCCATTTTAAATATAGTAGTGTGTACATGGTGATCCTTTATGGAGAATTGATATTTATTTTTCTTGAAAGGTTGCTGAAATTTTCCAGTTAATTCATCTACTCCAGGGATTTTTTAAATTACTTTTTTACTCTTTATTAATAGTTTTAGTTGTGTTATAATTTTTTAATTCACTCATGCTAACATCTAAGGTGTTCTGTGTTTCCAAGAATTGAATCTTTCTTTGAGGTATTCAACTCTTTGGTATAGTATCATTCATTGTAACCTGATAGAATTACTTTTTGTTCTATGTAACATGTACAGGGCTGTTGTTTTTACTTCTGATCTTACTTGCATCTCACGTCTTATTAATCTAGCTAAGGGTTTGTCAGTATTGCATACAACTGTAAAGCATATTCACTCAAAATACTAAGTAGGATCTCGGTTATTTGTTATCTTTCAGCGATATCTTCTCGTGACACCCAGGGTTTGTTCCCAAAGAAGCCGTGCATAGGAGATTCATGTGTGAGGTGCTGGGAAGTTCTGAGAGCTCTCAGCTTGGAAATCCGTACTTAATGAAAGACTGGGAAAGTCAGGGGGCCTGTGAAGGGCAAAAAGATGTTCTTTTAGATGTAACCAAATCGGGACAATTATCCATGATGAAAACATGATTGCCAAAAGAAATTGAGGATATGTGTCAAATTGGGAAAAATCCCATTTGAAGTCAATAAGTTCAGCAGAAAAATATGTTTTTGTAAGCAAGGACCCATATGATTTTAAAACAATACATATTCCGTGGTGTGAAATTTTGAAAACATGGAAAGTCATCTAGTGTATGCTACAAATAATCACTCAAATCAGCATGAATATAGGTTTGAATTAAACAGTCAGTCATACATGTCTGAAAGCCAGAGATTTGAAAATGAAGGAAGAAAATCTCACTATGATCAAGTTGAGAGATCCTTTAGAGAGGGCTCATTACTTTTCCACCAACAAACATTTTCTCCCTATTCCAATATCTGTAATGTCAATAATAATGAGAGAGTCTTTATCTGGCCACCATCATTCAATGGGTATCATAGTACAGATAATGCGGAACAACCTTCCATGTGTAATCCAACGAGTGAGGCCTTAAGCGAGAACTCCATCTTCAGTTATTACAACAGTATTTATGATGGAACCAGAATCTACCCATGCCTTGAACCTGGGAATCACTTTGACCAAGACTCAGGTCTCATGAATCATCAGAGAAATCAAGGTTCAGAGAACCATGATGAAAGGAATGAATGTAGAAATGTCTTTTATCAAAGCTCAAATCTTATTACAGATAGGAATATCCATACTGAAGAAAATAATTACAAATTTAGTGAATGTGGTCAAGTTTCCAACCAGTCATCACAACTTACTCAACATCCGAGTATTCATGCTAAGGGGGAACACTGCAAGTGGAATAAATGTGGGAAAGTCTTTCCTCAATTATCAAATCTAAATGGACACAGGAAAACCCATACTGAAGGGAAACCTAACCAATGCACAGAATGTGGCAAAACCTTTAGGAAGCCCTCAAACCTTACTCGACATCTCAGAACTCATACTGCAGAGAAGACTTACAAATGTACAGAATGTGGCAAAGCCTTTACTCGGAATTCAAACCTTAATCAACATAGGCGAATCCACACTGGGGAAAAACCATATAAATGTCAGAATTGTGGGAAAGCCTTTAACCAAAGTACGGCACTTACTCAACATCAGCGAATCCATACTGGGGAGAAGCCATATAAATGTCAGAATTGTGGGAAAGCTTTTAACCAAAGTACGGCACTTACTCGACATCAGCGAATCCATACTGGGGAGAAACCATACAAGTGTAAAGAATGTGGCAAAGCTTTTAGCAATTGCTCAAATCTTAATCGACACCAGAGAATTCATACTGGGGAGAAGCCTTATAAATGTACAGAATGTAACAAAGCCTTTAATCAGCGCTCAAACCTTATCCATCATCAGAGAATTCATACTGGGAAGAAATTATACAAATGTACAGAATGTGGCAAAGCCTTTAATCAGAGTTCAAACCTTAATACACATAGGCGAATCCATACTGGGGAGAAACCATACAAGTGTAAAGAATGTGGCAAAGCTTTTAGCAATTGCTCAAATCTTAATCGACATCAGAGAATTCATACTGGGGAGAAGCCTTATAAATGTACAGAATGTAACAAAGCCTTTAATCAGCGCTCAAACCTTATCCATCATCAGAGAATTCATACTGGGAAGAAATTATACAAATGTACAGAATGTGGCAAAGCCTTTAATCAGAGTTCAAACCTTAATAAACATAGGCGAATTCATACTGGGGAGAAACCATACAAATGTAAAGAATGAGGCAAAGCTTTTAACTGCCACTCAAACCTTACTTGCCATAAAATAATTCATAGTGCCAAGTAGTCTTACAAATATAAATAATGTGACAGAGCCTTGAAGTGAACCGTCACCTCACTCAGCATCAGAGATCGTGTGCTGGAGAGAGACCCTACAAATGTAATAAGTGATGAAAGAGGTTTGTCCTAAGTATACACATCAGAAAATGCCAGAGGGTTCATACTGGGAAGAATGTTTAATGCTGTGAGAAATGTACAAAATGAATTTAAAAACTCAGGTCTAAATAAATATCAGAGAATTCATCAAAGATAGCATTCAGTCAATAACCCTTTTCTGGTATTACTTTAAGCAGGATATTATAGGAAATAATCCATAGTTAAAACACTTAGAAAAATTATTTGTTACTTGGATCATAGGATCAAGGTGAGAGATGTTGGACAATATAATTATTATCATTGTATCCTTGTTCATATTGACATTATGTGAAAATAAAATTTAATATAACTCAACTTTCAAATTACTACAGGCTAGACCTTTGTTTCTAGTGTGTATGTGAACACACACAAAAAAGCACTAATATGCTTTTTTAAAAACTAATATTCTTGATCTTTGCTGCCTCAAAGTTAAACAAGACCCTTCTATATTAGGTGGAAACAATTTTTATCTACTTTTCTATGGACTATTAAGGATCTTGTAATGTGAAATGTATAGTGGAAGTCTAAATGAAGGTGATGACTGTCATTGTTTAAAACATCCCTCTATGTCACCATTAGGTAAGTGTTCAGAGAATAATTCTTTGTATTAAAGTAAGACAGTCTAAATTTTAAATAGGTGTGCCAATGTTTTTTTATGGATATAAAGATGGCAGTTCACTGAAATCTTGACGCATGTTTATAACTGCAATAACTAGAAGTCATGAATTTTAGTTGACATGGTAGCAATCAGGAAATCTTCACAGATACCCAAGAAAAACCTATGTAACCTTTTCCTGAAAGGTCATGTAATGAATGTACATCCTTGTTTACTAAATTACGGCTCTCTGTTTTGTAAACCATAAATATCACATTTCTCTGACCATTGTATCAGAAGAACAAGAATGTTTCCAAATGCTTGTAATCTGTATTTTGATCAAAGATTATAAACTTTGGAAAGTTTTATTTAGATTATGTGTGAACTTACTATATGTTAATTAATAAAAGTGAACGGCTTTTCATTTATTAAACTTGATGTATAATTGATGAAGTGTTCTTATCAGTAACAAGCTTCCAGGTGGTTCAGTGGTAAAGAACCTGCCTGCCAATGCAGGAGACACAGGAGATGTAGGTTTGATCCCTGGGTCAGGAAGATCCCCTGGAGAAGGAAATGGCAACCCACTCCAATATTTTTGCCATGGGAAATCCCATTGACAGAAGAGGCTGGTGGGCTCCAGTCCATGGGGTTGCAAAGAGTCAGACACAACTGAGCATGCACACATGTATTCCACCACCAATGTTAACATTGATACAAGCATTAGCATCCCCCTGGGTTTTTTTTAAGTCGTCACTAACTGATGGTGAATAGAAAGTATCTGTAACACAGTAGGAAGACATCTCATGGGGCCTCCCAGGTAGTGCTAGTGGTAAAGAATTTGTCTGCCAATGCCAGAAACATAAGAGACACTGGTTCGATCCCTGGGTCTGGAAGATCCCCTGGAAGAGGGCAGGGCAACCCATTCCAGTATTCTTGCCTGGAGAATCCCATGGACAGAGAAGTCTGGCAGGCTACAGTCCATGTGGTCACAAAGAGTTGGACACGTCTGAAGTGACTTAGGATGCATGCAGAATGACATCTCATAGTAACTCCTCTTTTTCTACTGGCCATAACCCTCAAATAACTTGAGACCATATTTTCCATAAATGGTACAGTGCATCATTTCCTCGTTTTTAACTACTGGGACATTATGATGGTTACAATATGGATTGCATAGGAGTATTGATGAGAGTTACTTACACTGACCATAATATTGCTGCCTTAGCATCATTTGTGTAGACTGGTGGCCTGCACGTGCCTTGCTTTGACACCAGTTATTCACATAAGCACACGTGCTAGATAACAGCCTGCAAATTCATAAGCAAATGTAAATTCCTCATAGGTCTTCCCTAGCAGCCCTTATAACCAGCCGTCCTCCTAAATCCCAGGTCCTTCTATTTTGATTTATTCATTCATTTATTTCCGGCTACGCTGGGTCTCTCTTGCTGTGCGGGCTTTCTCTAGGTGTGGTGCACGGGCTTCTCACTGCGGGGGCTTCTCTCGCAGTGCAGCACGGGCTCCAGGGCACACACTTCAGGGCTCCAGAGCGCAGGCTCAGTACTTGTGGGCAGGGGCTTAGCTGCTCCGCGGCCGTGGGATCTTAATGGCCGGGCATGGAACCCGTGTCCCCTGCGTTGGCAGGAGGATTCTTAGCCACAAGGAAAGTCATTAATTCTCGGTGAGAATGCTTCATGTTCTACAGGGAGCCTTGATGCTGACAGACACCTGAGAAAAGGCTCTGGGACATGAGGGAGAAATATTCTAAAGCTCTGATCTTGACCATCATCAGAATAAAAAGGGAGAAAATTTAGCAGTTGAAAACCACCTCAGTAGGCAACATCAGAAGTAGAGAATGAAAGGTTTATAAACTGTTAATGCAGGGCATTTCAGGAGGAAAAGCAGACGTAGCCTCTGACCCAGGACAGACGTTTACCCGAGAAGCGGCCATTTCCTCCTCTTTTCCTCCTGCCCTGGGTCGTTTTCTCCTCAAGGCCATGGGGAAGAATCACTCAGCGTGCTGAGATACACCTTCCAAGGCGTCAGCAGGGCGCCTTCGCCTGCTCCCCACACGCCCGCAGGCAGAAGGCGCTTGAAAAGCCGAGAAGGCCCACCTCTCCTGTCCTCGTCTCAGGAGGGACTCGGGACGATCAGCTCCTCCCGGAGACGCCCCGTCAAGCCCTCCTTTGCGTCCACACGGGTTCGCTCCCCGGATTCCGCCCGCGCGGGACCGGTGAGCGGCACCGGCGTCCGCCTCCCGACCCCGGCCCAGCAGACCCCGCCGCCCCTCCGGGCCTGGAGCTGGCGCGGAGCCCTCGCAGACGCGCCGAAGCCCCGCGTTCAGCCCGGGCCTCGCCGGGAGCCGGAAGACAGCAGCGCGGCTGCGCCCCCGGGACCAGGGGCCGGAGTTTGCGAGGAGGGGCCTCCTGGGCCCCCAGATGAGAACCGCCTCCCTGAAGATGTTCTCTGCGGCCTTAAAGTGGATACAACGCCTCCCCAGTCTAAGTTGTGAGTTGGCCGGTTTGAGGGGAAGCCGTGAGCCGGCACGCTGAACAAGCCCCTGTGGGCGCTGACGCGGCTCCTGTAACACCTGTCTTCCGTGGCTCTGAGCCGGAGCCATCGCACACGGCACCCCTGGGAGCCCTGAGCCGGTGAGGCCGCGGGGCTGGAACCTCTGAGAACGCCGGCTCCGTCCGCCTGACGCCCGGGAGGGGCTCCTCCTGGGGGCGGCCCTCCGTGGCCGCGAGCTGCGCTTGGGGAAGGGGAGGCGGAGGCGAGTGGAGGACAAAGTCACATGATGGCCTTGGCGGGGTGACGCTTGCTCTCCCAGATCTTCCAAAGTTACCCCGAGTCCTGGGTCCTGTCTCCCCCTCCCCTCCCTGGCGCCACGTGCTTTCCTTCTCAGTAGCTCAGCCGTGTCCCGCTCTTCTGCGACCCCGTGGACGAGAGCCCTCCGGGCTCCTCTGCCCTTGGGGTTTCCCAGGCAGGAATACTGGCGTGGGTTGCCATTCCCTTCTTCAGGGGATCTTCCTGACCCAGGGATCGATCCCGCGTCTCCTGGGTCTCCTACATGGCAGTCGGATTCTTTACCACTGAGCCACCTGGGAAGACCCGTGGGGCCAGAGGCATTCCCAAAATGATTTGCGTTGTGACCACCTATCCGTAGGTGAGGGGGCCTCCATCTTCAGAGACCCGGGGACGCCAAGGTATTTACATCACAGCTTTCTCTGAAAATGAACCAAAGGCAGTCACGGAGGATGGATTAAAATGGGAAGGGACCAAAGCCTTTGGACATGATGCCGTAAATGTGTATTTGATAATACACAAAGGAAGTAGTGATCAATATTAAGTGATAAGGCACATTGTAACTGAATTTGAAGATGAGAGTTTTTTTGGTGTTGCTGCCCTATTGTATGTGTGTTTCTATATTTTAAGAATTGTTTGGGGGATTTCCCTGGTGGGCGAAGGGTTAAGAATCTGCCTTGCAAAGCAGAGGAGGTGGGTTTCATCCCTGGTCAGGGAACTAGGATCCCACATGCCACAGGGCAACTAAGCCCATGCTCCCACAACTAGGACCTGACTCAATCAAATAAATAAATATTTTTTAAAAATAAAGGAATTATGTGGCTGTAGTTTGTTCTCTCCCTACTGTTTACCTGATATTTTATCACATGTATAAAGTGCATTAATTGAGGTAAAAATAAAACAAGGGAAACATATCCATTCTCTAAATATTATTTGAGAGCATTAAATCTTTTTAAAAAGATCCTATCAAGTGTGCATGCCCCAAGAACAATGTATTTTTTAAAGTTTAAAGATTTCTTTTAGAGAAGGTTTAGTTTCACAGCAAAATTCAGAGAAAGGTACAGAAATTTTCATATGCTTCTTATTCCCACATACATATAACCTCCTTCTTTATCATCCTCCTCCACCATAGGGGTACTTCTGTTACCACTGATGAATCTATAGTGACATCATAAGTATTTAGGGTCCATAGTTTACCTTATAGTTCACTTTCAGGGTTGTACCATTTGTGACACTGTAGAAACATATAGTGACATGTATCCATTGTTCATAAGCTTTGAATTTATTAATAATCAAACTTGATAAGTTTTCCATTTATTTTTGTTTACTTTTTTTTTTAAGGAAACTCCGTACTGTTCTCCACTGTGACTGTACCAGTGTACATTCTTTCTAACAGTGACATTCCCACCAAGGAGGGTTCTTTTTTCTTCAGACCCTCTTTAGCACTATTATTGGTAGACTTTTTTGATGATGGGCATTCTGTTGTAAGGTGATATCTCACTGCAGTTTCGATTTGTATTTCTCTAATAATTAGTGATCATCTAGTGAAAAGGGGGTGAGAGTCTCCAAGAGTTAAAACTAACTTTATCTGTAACAAAGATGTACATTTGGCTGTCAGGGAATTCTCCCCACCCTTGGAACCAGCATGGGAATACTAGCTCAAAAAGGAGTAATTGAAGTAGTTCTGGTTTTTTTAGGGTTTGTTTTTTTCTTTTTTCTCAGCTTGCTTCTAGGTTTAATTACCTTTGGTTACCTTTCAGACAATGGAGAAGGAAATGGCAACCCACTCCAGTATTCTTGCCTGGAGAATCCCGTGGACAGGGGAGTCTGGTGGGCTGCAGTCCATGGGGTCACACAGAGTCAGACATGACTGAAGTGACTTAGCATGCATGCATGCAATAATTCGTGATGTTGAGCATCTTTTCATGTGCCTCTTGGCCATCTGTATGTCTTCTTTGGAGAAATCTCTGTTTAGGTCTTCTGCCCATTTTTTTATTGTATTGTTTGTTTTTTTGGATACTCAGTTACATGAACTATCTGTAAATTTTGGAGACTAATTCCTTGTCAGTCACAAATATTTTCTCCCATTCTGTGGGCTTTTTGTTTTATTTGTGGTTTCCTTTGCTGTGCAAAAACTTTTGAGTTAAATTTGGTCTAACTTGTTTGTTTTTGCTTTTAGTTCCATTACTGTAGTAGATGGATTGAAAAAGATGTTGCTGAGATTTATGTCAAATAATGTTCTGCCTATGTTTTCCTCTAAGAATTTTATAGTATCCAGACTTAATAATAAGGAAACCAAAGACCCGTCTCAGTGTACCTGTCAATACTTCCAAGTTTAATGGCACACGGAGCTCAAGGGACTGAATATTTCTTGAGACACCTGGCACCCATTTTATTGACTGTTCTTTTAGAATTCAAATTCTTTGAATTAAAAAATTAACTGTTAAAAAAATAAAAGTTTTCCACAAATCGTTTTCACTGTCCAGAAAATCCTCTAGACACAGAATATTCATAGCCCCACCTCTGCCAATCCTTGGATAACACTGAAATTTTTAAAATTAATTTTTACTAGAGTATAGTTGCTTTATAAAGTTGTGTTAGACTCTACTGCACAGAAAAATAAATCAGTCATCCACATACATACACCCGCTCCGTTTTGGGCTTCGTTCTGACTCAGGTCAGCACAGAGCATTGAGTACTCTGTGCTATAGAGCACGCTCTCATCAGTTATCCATTTTATACATAGCATCAAGAGTGCATAGGTGTCAATCCCAATCTCCCAATTCATCCCCCTCACCCCCTTGATGTCCATACATTTCTTCTCTATGTCTTTGTGTCTGCTTCTACTTTGAAAATAGGATCATCTACACCTTTTTTCTAGATTCCACATACATGTATTTATACGATATCTTTTCTTTTTTTTTTAACTTACTTTAAACTCAACATTCAAAAAACTAAGATCATGACACACACTCCCATCACTTCACAGCAAATTGATGGGGGAAAAGCGGAAACGGTGATGACAGACTAGCTCGGAGAGGAGAGTGAACTGGGCAATCCGGCAGAGAAAGCTTTATTGCAGGAAGAGAGAAAGTATCTGGCTTTCAAGAGAAGCCAGTGTTCTCCCTTTACAGCCATCCCTTCTTATACCTTGTCGATGGGGAATTGCATCCCGAAGGGAGGGGGCCTTAGTGTATCTTTAGCCTGCAGCTCGGGTCTTGTTACTAGGGAGTCAAAGGGGTCTCATGGTCCGGGGATCACGTAGTCTTGAGAAACTGGTAAAACAGGACATCAGCAGGGAAAAACAGGATATCACCTTAAGAAAAGAACAGGATGCCCACGAGGGCAATTTGGTCACTGTGACTTCATCCCCTGTTTATCAGGTCACCAAAGTGGAGCATTTTTAAACTATACACTATGAGCCCCTTTTGAACCCTAGCAAGAGACAGACTTTACTTTCTTGGGCTCGAAAAACACTGTGGATGGTGACTGCAGCCACAAAATTAAAAGACGCTTGCTCTGTGGAAGAAAAGCTATGACCAACCTAGACAGCATATTAAAAAGCAGAGACATTACTTTGCCAACAAACGTCCATCTAGTCAAGGCTATGGTTTTTCCAGTAGTCATGTATGGATGTGAGAGTTGGACTATAAAGAAGGCTGAGCACTGAAGAACTGGTGCTTTCAAACTGTGGTGCTAGAGAGGACTCTTTTTTTTTTTTTTCTTTTAAAAAAAAAATTTTTTTTTCATTTATTTTTATTAGTTGGAGGCTAATTACTTCACAACATTGCAGTGGGTTTTTAGAGAGGACTCTTAACAGTCCCTTGGACAGCAAGGAGATCAAACCAGTCAATCCTAGAGGAAATCAACCCTGAATATTCACTGGAAGGACTGATGCTGAAGCTGAAGCTCCAATACTTAGGCCACCTGATATAAAGAGCTGACTCATTGGAAAAGACCCTGATGCTGGGAAAGACTGAGGGCAGGAGGAGAAGGGGGTGGCAGAGGATGACATGGTTAGATATCATCACCGATTCAATGGACATGAATTTGAGCAAACTTTTGGGGACAGTAAAGGACAGGGGAGCCTGGTGTGATGCAGTCCATGGGGTCGCAAAGAGTTGGACACAACTTAGTGACTGAACAACATGAGATTAGGTGATTATTTCATCTTTATCCAAGAAAAGGAGAGCCTGGGTACTCTGAAACCATGACTCATGAGAATGTAGGGGCTTACAGTTGGGAAGCATGCAGTAATGGGTGCAGCAGAAGTCACCAGCCACCAGCGGGGATTGTTAAAAAGAGCCAAACAAATGTGAAACATGGAGGAGACACTGTACAAAGACACAAAGATGCTCACCAGGACCAGGATGCTCTATGTAGCTCTAGATTCGGGGGAGGATCTTGAAGAGATGCTGGCCCTATGAATATATTGCATCCTTTGCTTGGGCCTGTACAAGATGAAAACCATGGAGCCACTGAACCAGATCGTGAGCACCAGACATGAAACAGCAGGAAGTAAAAACCATCCTACATTCAGTAAAACTTTGATTCTATTATGAATCACACCATAACACAATCCCAAATCTTTCTTCTTTGTGATGTTTCTGTTACTCCAATGATCTTTCACATACCTAGTAAATAGAATATTTATCAGCATGTGCACAACCCAGCAGAGGAAAATAGCAGATCCAGTGTACTTGGGAGCTTTCATTTTAAGCTGTCCCCACGTGGAGTTCCTGGGACTGATGGTGATGGCCTGGCAGACACTCAAGAGGCAGGTGCTACCAACGGACACTCCCCTGGCCTCTCTGTGGATATAACAATTTTGCATTCAGTATCACTGAGGAAATATTTCCACCCAAACACCTCCATTGTCCTTGGGGTTCCTGTAGAGAGCATGACCAAGGAGTGGTTCATAAGCAGATACTCAATGATCAGATCTGTGGATCTTAGCCTGCACCCAGCAAAGTGAAGAAAGAGATAATGGTAAAGAAGAGAGAAATTTCCCAGGATTCCAAATACATTCTGGGATAAGAAGATCAATTCTACTGCAAAATCTCTGGTGGCCATCCTTCCAGTTCTCTGTGAAGAATATTTGCCTTCTGAGCTAGAGTTTCCTGCACAGAAAAACGAGGCATTGGGCCACATGTGTTACACCAAGTGAAATTTAATCTTGTCCACTTATTATTCATTTCCACAGAGATATATTACCTTCTTGTTTTTATTTTACTAAAAGATTTCCAAGATTTTAATATATAAATTTTAAAGAGCTCTTATATATATCATATGATATCACTTATATGTGGAATCTAAAAAAAATTATACAAATGAACCTATATATGAAATAAAAATTGAATCACAGATGTAGAAAACAAACATAATTATTGAGGGGGAAGTTGGGGAGGGATAAATTGGAAAATTGGGATAGACATATACATGCTGAAGTAGTGAAAGTGTTAGTTGTTGGTCATGTCTGACACTTTGTGACCCCATGGACTGCACTCTGCCAGGCTCCTCTATCCATGGAACTCTCCAGGCAAGAGTTCTGGAGTGGGTTGCCATGCCCTTCCCCAGGAGATCTTCCTGACCCACTCTTTACCGTGTGACCACCAGGAACGTCCCACACACACACAGCTACATGTAGAACAGACAACCAGCAGGACCTCCCACACAGCACAGGAAATCTACTCAGCGCTCCATGATGGTCTGTATGGGAAAAGAGTCTGAAAGAGAGTGGAGAAATGCATTCGTATGCTGATTCACTTTGCTGTACTGCAGAAACGAATGCAACGTTATAAGTCAGTTATGCTCTGTAGAGCCTTGCCCCAAGGCCTCAGACATGGAGCCCAGAAACAAGGTCATCTCTGGAACTGTCTGAGCCCCTTGGTCATTGTTGTTCAGCCGCTCAGTTGTGTCTGACTCTTTGTGACTGCATGGACTGCAGCACACCAGCTTTCCCTGTCCTTCGGTATCTCCCAGAGTTTGCTCAACTCATATCCAGTGAGTTGGCGATGCCATCCAACCATCTCATTCTCTGTTGCCCCCTTCTCCTCCTACCCTCAATCTTTTCCAGCATCAGGGCCAGTGAATTAGCTGTTCACATCAGGTGGCCAAAGCATTGGAGCTTCAGCTTCAGAATCAGTCCTTCCAATGAATATTCAGGGTTGACTTCCTTTAGGCCTGACTGGTTTGATCTCCTTGCTATAAAGGGACTCTCAAGAGTCTTCTCTAGCCCCGGAGTTCGAAAGCATCAATTCTTCGGCACTCGGCCTTCTTTACAGTCTAACCCTCACATCCATATGTGACTGCTGGAAAAACATCACCAGCAGACTTAACCCCAAATTAGGCAAAAATGCCCATCCTGGTAGTCACTATAGTAGTGCCCTATCCAATAACCTAATGCTAGCCTTCCAGCAGGAATTTTCTTTGTCTTGAGGCTATAAAAATCAGCTACTAACCCACAAAACGCACAGTCTCTCTCCAGCCAGCTGCATTTGTAGCACCTTCATTATCTCTGCTCCCTGCTCTTAATAAATGCATCCCCTTCTGAAATACTCTGTGTCTGGAAATTCTTTTCCAACCCACGCTGAAACTGCCCTGACATACTCAAATAAAAAATTAACTTAAAATGAATAAAATAAAAGCATAAAAAAATCTGAAAAAAAGAGCTCTTATAAATGAGTGAATCACTGCTATGAAGGTCTAGACAGCATATTAAAAAGTGGAGACAACAGTTTGCTAACAAAGGCCCCTATAGTCAAAGCTATGGTTTTTCCAGTAACCATGTATGGATGTGAAAGTTGGACCCTGAAGAAGGCTGAGTGTCAAAGAATTGATGCTTTCAAACTGTGTGCTGTAGAAGACTCAGAAGAGTCCCTTGGACAGCAAGGAGATCAAAGCAGTCAATCTAAAGGAACTCAACCCTGAATAGTCATTGGAAGGACTGATGCTGAAGCTGAAGCTCCAATACTTTGGCCACCTCCTAACTGGAAAAGAACCTGATGCTGGGAAAGATTGAGGGCAGGAGGAAAAGGAGGTGACAGAGGATGAGATGGTTGGATGGCATCACTGACTCAATGAACATGAGTTGGAGCAAACTCAGGGAAACCTGAGATGACTTAGCAACTAAACCACCATAGGCAAGAAAGGACTTAAACCTGACTTGGCTGGTAACAAATCTAGCACATTTAATCACTGTGGTATCTGACAAATCCAGGTAGCTCTGTTCTCTCAGTAGTTTAAATAGATATTGAGCTCTCTTGGTAATGTGTCATTATATTTTGGGCTTCCCTGGTGGCTCAGTGGTAAAGAAACTGCCTGCCAATGCAGGAGACATGGGTTCAATCCCCAGGTCAGGAAGATCCCCTGGAGAAAGAAACGGCAACCCACTCCAGTATTCTTGCCTGGGAAATCCCAATGACAGAGGAAGCTGGTGGGCTATAGTCCATGGGGTCACAAAGAGTCAGACATGACTTACAACTAAACAACAACAACAATTGATAGTAGGATATTTTTAGATGAGTGAACGTATCATGGTATATTTGAGCCTGACTGGGGCTATCTGAAACTCATTATGTACACTTTTCTTATGTGCTGATTCCTTTTCTTCAATAGGGAAAACAGTCTCATCAATTTAACAGACCAAAGACATTTTCAGGAGGTAACAATGACTGTCTCCGTCAAGCACTTCGTATAATCAGAGCTAAAGCAAACAATTTTATACCAGGAACTGTCATCTGGGTTCACCATCTCTGCACAGGACTCAGTGACTTGTAGATTCATCTTACTCATTACTAGAAGCAGAAGGTGTCATAGGCACGCACACCTGCAATATCCCTGAAAATTTAATCTATGGTTTCAGTAAATGAGGCGGAACTTCAGACTGAGTTCAAAACTACAGTTCTTAAGGACTCCCCTGGTGGCACAGTGGATAAGAATCCACCTGCCGGTGTGGGCGACACGGGGTCAATCCTTGGTCCGGGAAGATTGCACACGTCCTCAAGCAGCTAAACCTGTGCGCCGGCAAATTTGAGCCTGCTCTCTAGAGCGGCACACCAAACTACTGAACCCACATGCTGCAGATACTGAAGGCTGAGCGCCTGGATCTGTGCTCTGCATCAAGAGAAGCCAGTGCAGTGAGAAGCCTGGGCACCACAGCAAGGAGCAGCCCCCGCTCACCCCAACTAGAGAAAGCCCACGCAGCAGTGAAGACTCAGTGCAACCAAAAATAAACAAGTAAAAGAAAAAACCCTACGGTTCTTAAGAACATTAAAAGTCTAAGCTGCATTGTCACTCGCAGTCAATGCCAGGAATCAAAGTCATTGTGGATTACACTAAATTATAAATTCAGAGCGGTCATGGATTGCTGTCGGATCTCTAGTCCTGGCCTCTCTTTACTAGTCCAGCTCAAGAGTCAGAATCCTTCTTTCCTTCTGTGTGGCTTTGGCAATGGACTAGATTGTTTCTTTTTTTCTGAAATAACCACTTACCCTGGTTCCTGATACTCTTGTCTGCAGACTCTTACTCTCAGATTGAAATAGAAAATCAGTATCTGACTCCTTTCTGTTGCCAGTACACTGTGGGAGGAGGTGTGCTGGTTTGAAAATCAGCACCTGTGTTAGATGAAGGCTGTCACACCCCTAGATATACATTTGTGATTCCGTGACCTCCCCTTCCCTCAGAATTGCGATTATCTTTTCACTTTTAGCTACAATGAGAAGGTAGGCTCATGGAACAAAAGCATACTTGTGTAAAACTTTTAATTAACTTTCTAAAAACTGTTAATTACCCTCCCCACAAAAAACTACAATCAACTTGTTATTCCCAAAGAGACCACTGCAGTGCCCTGAGAGGCTTCTTCTTTTATGCCATCTGGGGAGGCAGACAGTTTCTTATATGGAATGAGCAGGAAATGCTGAGCTGACAGCTGAGAGCCTGGCAATGAAACTCTTGTATTGTGCTGACTTCTCTGTTCCTCTGAGAAATTTTTCTACCTAACAGTGAGTTCTTTCCTGATCCCTGAGCTTCAGCATCACTTAAGTATGATCAGAGAAATAGAACCAAAGTGCCTGAGGATTTCTAAGCCCTATAATTAAAAGGAAGACCATGATAACAGAAATTTTTATGTTAAAAATTATTGTATATATTTGTCCACCTCAATGACAGTTAATTTGCAAGTCTGGGTGGTGATAAAGATGTTTTCCACTAAAATATATTTTACCAATATGGACCCATTCCCAAGTAGTTACAGAAAATCTAAATAGAAAAATACCCACAGAAAGATGGAAATTTATACATTTCTCCCTCTAAAAGTACCCCCAATAGTAAGTTTTAACAGATGCTGTCTTGTTCAGTTGCTCAGTTGTGTCTGACTCTTTGTGATACCATGGACTGCAGCACACCACGCTTCCCTGTCTATCATCAACGCCTGGAGCTTGCTTAAACTCATGTCCATCGAGTCAGTGATGCCATCCAACCATCTCATCCTCTGTCGTCCCCTTTCTCCTTTTGCCTTCAATCTTTCCCAGCATCAGGGTCTTTTCCAGTGAGTCAACTCTTTACATCAAGTAGCCAAAGTATTGGAGCTTCAGCTTCATCATCAGTCCTTTCAATGAATATTCAGGGCTGATTTCCTTTAGGACTGACTGATTTGATCTCTTTGCAGTCCAAGGGACTCTCAAGAGTCTTCTCTAGCACCACAGTTTGAAAGCATCAATTCTTTGGCACTCAGCCTTCTTTATAGTCCAACTCACATCTGTATATGACTACTGGAAAAACCATAGCTTCGACTACACAGACCTTTGTTGACAAAGTGATGCCTCCGCTTTTTAATATGCTATGTTTGTTTTGACTGTGTGGATCCCAACAAACTGTGGAAAATTCTTAAAGAGATGGGAATACCAGACCACTTTACCTGCCTCCTGAGAAATCTATATGCAGGTCAAGAGGCAACAGTTAGAACTGGACATGGAAAAACAGACTGGTTCCAAATTGGGAAAGGAGGACATTAAGGCTGTATATAGTCACCCTGTCTACTTAATTTATATGCGGAATACATCATGCAAAATGCAGGGCTGGATGAAGCACAAGCTGGAATCATGATTGCTGGGAGAAATAACAATGGTCTCAGATATGCAGATGACACCACCTTATGGCAGAAAGTGAAAAGGAACTGAAGAGCCTCTTGATGAAAGTGAAAGAGGAGAGTGAAAAAGCTGGCTTAAAACTCAACAATCAAAAAACTAAGATTGTGGCATTCAGTTCCATCACTTCATGGCAAATAGATGGGAAGCAATGGAAACAGTGACAGACTTTATTTTCTTGGACTCCAAAATCACTGCAGATGCTGACTGCAGTCATAAAATTAAAAGACGTTTGCTCCTTGGAAGAAAAACTGTGACCAATCTAGACAGCGTATTAAAAAGCAGAGACATTACTTTGCCAACAAAGGTCCGTCTAGTGAAAGCTATGGTTTTTCCAGTAGTCATGTATGGATGCGAGAGTTGGACCATAAGGAAAACTGAGTGCTGAAGAATTATTGCTTTTGAACTGTGGTGTTGGAGAGGACGCTTGAGAGTCCCTTGGACTGCAAGGAGATGCAACCAGTCCATCCTAAAGGAGATAGTCCTGGGTGTTCATTGGAAGGACTGATGCTGAAGCTGAAACTCCAATACTTTGGCCACCTGATGCAGAGATTTGACTCATTTGAAAAGACCCTGATGCTGGGAAAGACTGAAGGCAGGAGGAGAAGGGAACAACAGATGGTTGGATGGCATCACCAATTCGATGGACATGGGTTTGGGTGGACTCCAGGAGTTGGTGATGGACAGGGAGGCCTGGTGTGCTGCGGTTCATGGGGTCGCAAAGAGTCAGACACAATTGAGCGACTGAACTGAACTGATGAGGGATCTTCCCAGATCAGGGATCGAACCTGTGTATTTTGCCTTGTTTTTGTTGTTCAGTTGCTCAGTCATGTCCGACTCTTTACCACTGAGCCACCAGGGAAGCCCCTGAAGTATTTTTCTTTTAATTACAGATAATCTATCATGTACCCATCAGCTTCACTGTGTTTGTTCACTTCTTACAATTGCCTAAGCAACACGATCACTTATGAAGTTTCCAGATTTTCTCCTGATCAATTGTCACAATAAACTGTTTAACCCTGATGAAGTCAATTATAAGAAAAGAAAGAAACAATCAGAAAAAAAAGATTCTCTTAGTGTTCCTCTCAAATTAAGAAGGAAGGAATGGAATGTATTAAACAAAATCAAATTAATATGCTCATGGGGAAATTAATCTCATCTTGAAACTAATTTCTGACCTCCATGAAATTTAATAAAAGCTATTCTTAAAATCCTTCAGCAGATAAGTAAAGTTCATAAATTTTGAACTAAAAAACAAAAAAAACACCCACAAAATAGATTTTTCATAATTAACAGGCCAGCAAGCAAAACAGGATCTGCATGGAAAGAATCTCAAAACAAGGATTCATGAAATATGGGAGAAATGAATTCAATGAAAAGTAAACAAATTATATTTACTTTATGACTCTAAGGTTTTTAATTAGCAACTCATCAAAAGTTATGAAATAACCAGTTTTGATTTAACATTTCTGAATGCTGCAAAAGACATGTGTATAAACACATATACCCACACTGCTCTTCTTCTTAGGTTTCACACTCTTAAAATACACTTCATATATTTACATTTTGCATTCAGTATAGGTCAAAGCCATGAAATACTGTGTTCCATTAGTTGAGACAAAGAACATGTGCAAAGAAATATATAGCATAAAATAGTATAAATATGATTCCAGATTTTGATAAATATGGCTTTAATTATATTTTTGTGACTTTCTTAAATTTGTTAAATTCCAAATTAAATTTAACAAATTCCATTTGTTAAAAGGAATCTCCAGCAGGAATGGAGAGTCTCAGTTCAACAAAAAAGTACAATGGAAATTGATACAGATGAGTTTATTACTCAAGGTCTTGTGTGAATTAACAGCAAGCCTTGAGGGCCCCCTGAGGGAGGTCAAGGCTAGAACCAGGCAGAGAAAGCTCCAGTACTTGGGGTTCAGGCCTTTCTAAGTGACCCTGGGTGAAGTGCTGTGGGCTCCCCAGGCTGAGTGTGGATGGGTCCATTCAAACCAGAGGAGCAGGATTCTGGTGAGCTCATTGAAGGGAGGCCTGTGAAGTAGGCCCTGGGGTTCAGCAAGACTGCTGGTCTCAAGGAAGGGGGTCACCTAGAGCAGGTGCTCACAGGACTGGCTGCTGTGAGTTCAAGGACCTGCAGGCTGCCTGCTCCCCAGACAGATGCTGAGGCAGCAACAGCATGGAGCAGCTCAGGGGAGCTCTCAACAGTGCTCTGTGTGATCCTTCTTATTAGAACCGTCACAATATCCCAGCAGTTACTGAGGGTGGTGGGGAAGGTACACTGTAGAAATTATGGAAAATATGTGACATTATTTGAGGATTAAGGCCAGTAAGGAAACTAATTTCTATAGATGCCATCCCTCTGTGCTAGCAAATAGTTTATGCTCGATTTCTTCCCTGCAGCCTTAAACAAGGTGGGAGAGGTTAAAGTTGGTGGCGGGTTAACACTTCATTCCACATCAACTGTAACATTAAAAACCACTCAGTTTATTAATTAACGTATATTAATAGCACATACAATTCACATAAAACCTTTTACAGTTCACTGTGGGATCCTTGATCAAAATAATCAATTACAAGCATAGAGAAAGATATTCATTCCTTTGATAAAATGATCTGAGAAAAGTATTTCTATGGTGTACAGAACGGAGGCTAATTGTTTCATAAACAGGAACCTACATTAATCACATGACTTTTCCAGGAAGGGTGTCCAGTACTTTTCTAGGGTATCAGAGAAGATGTCATTATTTCAGCCATGTCAACTAATACTCTGTTGACATTATAAAGATGATATTACAAAGATATATCAAGATTTCAGTGAACTGTTATTGTTGATATATTTCTGTTGATATTATCGAGATACATCAAGATTTCAGTGATACTATAAAGATATACCAAGATTTCAGTGAACTGTCATTGTTTCATCCTTAAAAAACAAGTGACATAACTAGTGAAAACTTGGAAAAGACCTGTCTTACTTTAACACACAGAATCTTTCCCTGATCACTGACGTCATGGTGACCTCCAGGGATGTTTGACTTCATGACAGAACGCCTCCATTTAGATGTTCACTGTACATTTTGCATTACTGTGTCCTTAATCTTCTAATGAAGAATAAATATAAATCATACCCACCTAATACACAAGGGCTTCTCTTATCTTTGAGGCATCAACCATCAAAAACATAAGTTCATATACAGTGATTCTCCTTTAGAGTGAATGCAGAGAAGAGCAACTGATGAAATGCTTTCTAGTGCACATTCTCTGATACTTATTTAGATTTGATTACTGATTAAGAACTTTCCTACATCTGTTTTTACATCATTCACATATCTTTCTTGTATAAACACACGCTCATGTTTTCTAAAGTGTGTATTTAGGAAAAATCTCTTTTATCACTTATCACATTACTAGTGTTTCTCTCCAATTATGTGTTCTCTGATGTTGAGTGAGGTGACAGCTCTGATTAAAGCCTTTGCCACTTTCCTTATATTTAGGTTTTTAAGTTTCTCTGAAGGATGAATTCTCTGATGTTGACCAACACTTGAGCTTTGGGTAAAGGCTTTGCCACAATTTTTTTACATCTGGATGATTTCTGCAGAATGTGAATTCACTGATGTTGAGTAAGGCTTGAAATTTGGTTAGATTTTGCCACAATCCTTACATTTATGAGATTTCTCTCCAAGTATGAATTATCTGATGTCTAGAAAGACTTGACTTCTGATTAGAGGCTTTACCACATTCTGTACATTTATAAGCCTTCCTTGTAGGATGAATTTGCTCATGTTGAGTAAGGTGTGATTTACAATTAAAGGCTTTGCCACAATCTTTACATTTGTAAGGTTTCTCTCCAGTATGGATTTCGCTGATGTTGGGTAAGACTTGAGCTGTGTTTAAAAGCTTTGCCACAGTCTGTCCATTTATACTGCTTCTCCCCAGTATGAATTATCTGATGTTGAGTTAGGCTTCCATCCTGCTTAAAAGACTTGTCACATTCTGTACATTTATAAGGCTTCTTTTCAGTATAAAGTTGCTGATGTTGAATAAGATGTGAGCCACAGATAAAGGCTTTGCCACATTCTCTACATTTGTATAGAGTATCCTCAGTATGAACTCGCTGATGCATAGCGAGATATGAACACCTATTAAAGGCTTTGCCACATTCTCTACATTTGTGAGGCTTTGCTCCAGTATGAATTACCTGATGTTGAGTAAGATTTGAGCAACAGGTATAGCCTTTGCCACATTCCTTACATGTATAAGGTCTCTCCCCAGTATGGGTTTGTTGATGTTGAGTAAGACACAAGGGACAGATAGAGACTTTGCCACACTCTGTACATTTGAAAGGCTTCCTTTCTGTATGGATTTTCCTCTGGCTACTTAGATTTAATGATTTAGTGACTATTTTCCCACATGTGTTACACTTGTAATGTTTCTCCACATTCTGAATACTCTGCTGTTGAATAAGTTTACAAGACTGATAAGGAACTTTACTATATTTGCTACAATTATAAGCCTTCTTTCCAATAGCCACACTTTTATACAGAGAAACATCTGCTCTTTGATAAAAGATATTCCTACATTTATTACTTCCAGAATCATTGTCTAAAA
Organism: Odocoileus virginianus; assembly: GCF_023699985.2. Classification (NCBI taxonomy): domain Eukaryota; kingdom Metazoa; phylum Chordata; class Mammalia; order Artiodactyla; family Cervidae; genus Odocoileus; species Odocoileus virginianus. The sequence goes on from NC_069693.1 coordinate 69,071, forward strand.
ATTGATTTCCCTGATGTTGCATGAGACTTGAGCCTTGGTCAACGTTATGTCCAGTTTCATTGAATAAATACTTTCTCACTGCATCATAAAGACTCTTGTAATTATTGCGGGTAGAGCTCTTGCGTAAAGCCTTAATCATTTTATGACACATGAAAAGTTGTCCCGCATTAACTACATCCCCATATGCATTGATCATTGATGTTTGAATAAAGTCTCTCCCATTATTATCAACATTGCAGATTTTGGAAAAGGGAAAAAATATCTGTTGTTTGAAGAATACTGAACCCTTGCTAAAGGATCCCTCAAGTTGATTACACTGGGAATCTTTTCCCTCATTTTTAAATTTCTGGTCTTCAGACATATTTGAATGTATGTTTAATTGAATACTGCATTCAGAGTGGCTTGAACGATTATCTGCAGTAGAGATTAGATGACTTTCCAGATTTTCCACAGTTCCTTTCATGGAACATGTATATGTCAAAAAATGATGTGGGTCTTTGCTGACAAACATACACTTCTCTGCAGATGTTAATGACTTAAATGGGTGTTTTTCCCAGTTTGATTCACATCCTTGATTTCTCTTGGCAGTAATGTTTACATTATGAGAAACTGTCCTAGTTTGGTTATGTTCATCATAACATCCTCTCTGCCCTTCACATGCCCTCGTATGTTCCCAGTCTTTCATTAAAGGTAAATTTACAAGGTGAAATATTTCATATAATTTTTGATTTTCTATTGGACATAAATCTTTGAAGCCTGGATTTCTTGGCATCACACACTGCGTGTGTAGAGAAGATGCAGCTGAAAGGGCAAATAACAAGTTATTCTACTTACTATTCTCAGTGAATATAGTTTACAATTTACATAAAACTGACACACCCTTAGCTAGATTAAGAATGAAACAGAGAAGAAAGGAGTCAAGATGACAGAGGATTCGGAAGACATGGAATTCATCTTTCTACACGAATGCATCAAGAATACGTCTAGAAATGGAATCATTCTCACAGAGCTCCTACTGAACACCAGCAGAGGACCATGACACCTAAAAGAACAAGGAAGATTCTGTTAGTCAGGTGGGACCAAAGAAAATGAAGGAAAGGGAAGAGGAGAGGAAGTGGGGTGGAGCCTGCAACTCTGGGGGGAGCTCACCGGGACGGAAGGGAGCCTCATTCTCTGATGGGAAGAGAAGGCAGCACCAGTCAGAGGCAGGCAGGACAGAGTGAGACCCCGGCAGACGGTCCTGACCCCAGCCCTGCTCCCCCAAGCCTGAGAGGGTGTCCACCATCGCACACAAGGGCTGGGTGCTCAAATGTGGGGTCTGGAGAGCAGACCCAGGCAGAGGACTGCGGTTGGCTGTGAGGAGACATCCTGAGGGGACGGGAGGGAGGGAGGAGCTCTGCAAATGGGATGCTTGTGGAGGAAGCCTGAACCACCAAAGAGCAGAGCAGCGTTGTTGAGTGATGCCCGAAGGGAAGAACCACCACTGCAGCCCGTCTCCTCCTAGCCAGCCCCTCCTGGCCAGGCACTAGCAGGCACTCCGACCGGGGTGGGTGATCTCACGACCCCAGCTGCCGCCTCCTCCCCATGGCCCTCCCCACCAGGGAGGACGCCTGTGCTCCACGGTAGCCCTAGGAACAGGCGCCTGTGGGGGGCCCAAGTGCACTGAGGGGCGGAAAGCACAGCTGAGCCCCAGGGTCACGCATCTAAGGAGGAAAAAGTGAAATCTCACAGCTGCACAGACCACGATTTTTCCCCCCACAATTGGCTTTGTCAACTCAGCACCTGCAGAAAGCCTGATCAGACAATAAGGACTCCCACAGTCCTGATAGGTGTAGCTGAGCAGCTGTCGGCTTTGTGAGCTTGTACTTGAGGGAGCTGGACCAGGCCAGAGTCTGAGCTGCCCCCACAGCTCCACAGCGGGTCCAGCTCCGTGAATGCAATCCTGGGCCCTGACTTCAGTGGATCTCTGCTGGTGAGCTGGTGAAAACAGCATCTGAGAGACACCAGGGCCATGTGCCAGCATGCCCATGGTTGAGGTGGGGCCAAGCGCAGTGCCAACCAGGGTCACATGAGAGCTCGCACAAGGCATGAAGGTGACGCACAGAGCACTCCCCGAGGGGAACGGCCCCAGAGCAGCAGTCCTCAGGGGCTTCTCTCCTGGGGGTGTGCTCCAATCCCACCTGCCTCCACCACAGATCAGAATCCCAGCGAAGAAACAGATCTGGGGGCTTCTACTCCACCAACCAGGGAGCAGACCCTCCACAGACAGGGCGGTGACAGCCGCAGAGCCAAGGGGAGGCTCCCCTCAATATCCAGGGCAGGCTCGGGTCACAGTAACAGCAACCCAAAGTCCATCAAGGGGGTAAGGGCGCAAGCCCCTGGACCAAACTCGCCCCTCAGGGGGCACACACCAGGAGCAAGAGGAACTATTAACACGATCCTGCAGGCTGCAGAAAGGAAACCACAAGCACAGAAAATTTCACAAAATGAGATGAAGAATGAAAAAGAAATCTGTTGTAGAGAAAGGACCCAGATAAAAAACCTACAAGAACAACTAAATTAAGAATAGATAGTTAATCTAATGATTACTTTCTGCTTTAAGTAATCTTAAATTGAGATACCAAACATTTTCACAAATACTAGGTGCCTATTAATTCTTTAACCCGAGCATATTCTATTAAATGTTTGAATCTAAAAATCATAAGCGATATTGGCATAGAAGTAATCAGAAAGTGAGGATGTATAGGATAAAGTCCTGGGATGCTTCATAACAAACAAGATAAACTTAATAGAAGTAGTAGTTCTTATGAAATTAAATAAGAAGTGAGACTTTAAAAATGTGGTAAGAATACAGCGAGCTCTATTCAGTGCTCTGTGGAGACCTAAGTGAGGAGGAAAGCTAAAGAAGTGTGTGTGTGTGTGTGTGTGTGTGTGTGTGTATTATATTTTTAAAGATTTCTTCACGTAATCTAAAAAGCTTAATAGTGAGAAACAACCAGAAAAAAATATGGTAGAAAATGTTCTAAGCTCTCCTGCCAATTTATTTTGACCTTCTTTGAGTTAAATGAATATATTAAAGTATTTTAACATTGAGGAATTGGGGCAAATACTCTTAAGATATTTAACATGAGTTCATATAAAGAAAAGAGAAACTTTGACATAAACCTGGGATTTGCATTTTCTCATTTTAGGGAGATTTGGCTTTATGCAGTGAAGAAATTATTTGTGTATGAAATTTATAAGGCCATATTTGTAGTTTCCAGTGGATTAGAAATTTTAAAGCAGAAAACAAATGTCTGTCCCCAGTATTTCTAGAACTTTAGCAGTTTGTCTACAACTCCACCCAAACACTTCTGTCTAGATGTAGAAACAAACTTTAAAAGCAGTGTGATAGAGTTACTCAGAAATGGACACAGTTTTCCTAAGATCCCCAAGAAATGAAAGAGCAGCAAGCTCATGAAGGTTGTCACAGGCCAAGGGGAGAATTTCAGTTCTCATTGAGTGAGAAAAGTAATCCCTAGAGATGAACTCAGTAATGATTAGAGAGACAGAATGGGGCAGGTGATAGCCATCTATGACAGCAACAGAAATAAACCCAGACTTCTCCAAAATCATTTCCACTGAAGCAGATCTTCCCAAACCACATGACAAAGGCTGACTTCCTCACTGATCCTTGGACCTCTCACCTGAGTCATAGGCTCCATCCATTCACACCTACCTGGGTATATGGCTGTTGTCTCCATTCTCCTTATATTCCTGGAATCCTTCATTTGCTCCAGAAAGGTGACCAGGTCTGGCTTAGAGACCACAAGACCTGTTCATCAGAGAAAGGAGATTCATCAGTTTACAACTCAATATGTACTCAGGTGAGAAGACAAGGTGTGGTAGAATATTAAGACAGCCTAGAAAAATGATTTCCCCAAATACTTTATTGAAAGCACCTATAAACACTAACAAAAACATAAAGAACAGATCCTGAGCTTCTGGTCTAGTACTATTAGGGAAAACTAAGTAGTGGAGACGAGGATACAACTATTTTATACCACTGAACTTATAAAATTCCTAGTAATATAGACAGAAGGAGGCAGATTATCTCAAGAAAGAGGAAGGTTGGAATAATAAAGAATCATCAGCAAGTCTTTCTAATCTCACAAACTCCCATTCTTTCCCTAGAAAGCAGGGATCTGAAACTCTTATTATAAGAAGCAGAAGATTCCAGGAGATATTCTAGAAATGAAGGAACCAAACCCAGTGGTGGAAAAGGGATTCTGGAAGGCAGTTATCCTCACCCAAGGAGGCCAGGTTCCCGTAGTTCTCTAACATCACATCCCTGTACAATTCCCGCTGACCGAGGTCCAGGCATTCCCACTCCTCTTGAGTGAAGTCTATGGCCACATCCTGGAATGTCAGCCGTCCCTGAAATACAAAGTACAGATGCCATGTGGCCGTGGGAAGACTTCCTTATGTGACCCAAGATGGAAACAGCAAGAGAAATGGTTTTGATTCAGGAGAATGTCTGGTGTTACACAAGAATAAAATTTTCTACACTAATATTCTCTACCATATTTCTAACTCCAGAAAAAAAGAAGATGGTGTATGATTCACAAAACCACTGTAGAGATCCTTTTCATCTGGGAGAAAAACCATGGTATGATGTGATCTATAGAGGCATGTTTACTTAGAATATTGTTCTTGTGTTATACAGGATAAATTGTCTATCAACCAAACTGGGAATAGTTTTCTCCAAACTGGGAATATTTTTAAAAAGGAGATTCTAATTCAGGAACTCTGGAGTGGGGCCAGAGTTGTTCTTCTGTAACAAGCTCATTTCTAACTAATCTCGGCTTCATGAATGCCATTGTGAGTAGCACAGAGGTAGAACAGCCAGGTAGGGCTTCCCTGGTGGCTCAGCTGGTAAAGAATCTGCCTGCAATGTGGGAGACCTGGATTCGACCCCTGGCTTGAGAAGATCCCCTGGAGCAGGGAACAGCTACCCACTTCAGTATCCTGGCCTGGAGAATTCCATGGACTGTATAGTCCATGGGATTGCAAAGACTTGAGCAGCCAGGTAAGAATTCATAGTTAATACTGAACTATACTTGTATTACAGATTTTACAGGTTTAATAGAATAGTAAACATAAAAACAGTCCTGTTGATATTTAGTGTATACCATATATCTTTCTAAAAGTTTTTACATAGTCTTGAATGAGCCACATAAATAATTTAGATCAATAATATTGCTATAACACTACAACACCAGGGCTTCCCTGGTGGCTCAGGCGGTAAAACGTCTGCCTGCAATACGGGAGACTTGGGTTCAGTCCCTGGGTCGGGAAGATCCCCTGGAGAAGGAAATGGCAACCCACTCCAGTACTCTTGCTTGGAAAATTTCATGCACTGAGAAGCCTGGTAGGCTAGAGTCCATGGGGTCGCAGAGAGTAGGACACGACTGAGTGACTTCACTTTCACTTTCACAACTTATTTTAGAATATTTTGTCAGGTATTCAGTAAATGGTAGAGCTTGGGTTTTCTTTAGTTGATGTGGACTAGAATTTATTTTAAAAAAACACATTTTTTTTTTTCTGTCTTCTAACTTTATTGAGGTTTTCAATGGCTAAGTCAAGGATCTCTCTTGGTAAATGTCACATTGCACTTGAAAACATCTTTTGATATTTGTTCTAAGACAATTCCACATTGATAAGAGAACAGACTCTATGATTTCAAAAACTTTAGACCGTGAAATTTTTGTACCTTGTTTTATGTACGGAGATATGTTCCAGTTGGAGAAGAAAATGGCAACCCACTCCAGTATTCTTGCATGCAGAATCCCACAGATAGAAGAGCTTGGTAGGCTAGAGTCCATGGGGTCACAAAGAGTCAGATACAACTGAAGTGACTTAGCACATATGTTCCAGTGTCTCCTAGTTTACAGGCTATTGGAAGTAAAATAGAATTTGTATCCTACTGTTGTGCCCAATTTATATAAATCTTAATTATGTTGAATTGGTTCATGGTGCTTTTCAGGTCTAACTGTATCCTTCTACTTTAGAAATTAAATTAAATAAGCTTTAATAAATCATAATCCATTCATTTTAGAATGAATATTCTATTAACTTTGGAGAGCTTGATATTGAAACTCCAACTAAAAATCTTAATTTATCTACTTAAAAAGACAAATGTATTATATAGTGGAACTATATGTAACTTTGTTCTGTGTTTTACATGTCTCCTGTAAATGTGTTATCACACTTTCATAGTACAAAAAAGAAAAAAATAAAAAGAACACAGAGAAATATACAGAGACAACTCTAATAAATGTGTACACAGTGTAGGTAATTGGGAAGAACATCAAGAATATACTCAAAAAATGAATCAAATAATGTTAACATTTTCAGGCACACACCTACACTAAAATGGAAACTATATACAATTTTATACATTTATATAATTGATAAAAAGTATTCAATAAAATCAAGATGATTTTTCACTGGTTAAATCTTACCATTTTTTTGTGGATGATAATCTGTATTTTTTAAATACACTAATGTGCAAACACACATACCAATATGAAATAAATTAGGACTCTAAATTAGAGTCCTTTATTTCTTTCAACATCTGTATCATTGTGTTGAGCTATATTTTAGCTCAATTTAACACAGTTGCACAAACATTAGGCATCTGATTATTGTAAGTGCTTTGGAAAATAAAAAGAGGTGATACGATTATGTCTGAGACATGAGGGTGGGGTGTGACGGAAATTAGCGGACCTGGGTAAGGAAACCTCCACTCCCAAAATCCAATATCCCTGCTAAACACAGGTGTGTTCATCAGTCAAAGCAAAGATAAACTAAGAAGGTATGGATGTCTACCATAACTGGTGGCTTACACATGTCCCTCACTAAATCATCCGAAATCTCTATTAAAGATAAAGAGAAAAAAAATGTGAACATCATAGTGCTGGAATCTCACAGTACCTGAGTGAGGTAACATGTAGTGTAATGGGATAAATGGTAGCAGTGACCTGAATTGACCCTGAAAAATGTCAGTTTCTAAAAATTTCACTTCATATATACCTCCCCTGTTCTGTATCCTATGAGTATATTTTAAGAGTGAGTCATTTTAATAATATAGACATTACACTATTATATGTTGTTTCAAAATTTTCTGAAAAATTCTAGATCACTGAGTTCACTCTACTTATAACTGCATTTTCTTTCTGTTCTGAAGAGCTGAAGTTGCATCCAGATGTAAACTCATCACTGCATTTCCTCTACTTCCCTAAGAGCCCAACACCAAACCACATCCCAGTGGGAATCTTGGATACCAGTGCCTCTCCGTGTTGATCTCTCACAAAGGGAATATATTCACCAGTTGAAAGTCACTAATTCACTTTGAGAATTCATTTTCTATAGAAAGCTGGGATACAGACAATGGAGAAAAGGCTCTGGGACATCAGGGAGAAGAGCTGGTCTTCACTATTGTAGGGAAAAGTAAATAGTTGAAAACAAACATCCCAGGCCAAAAAAATATGAGTAGAGAATTAAAGGTTTGTAGGTTCTCTCAGTCCAGGCATTTCAGGAGGAAAAGCAGACACAGCCCCAGACCTGGGACAGGACATGTACCTGAGAAGCTGAAATTTCCTCCTCTTCTTCCTCCTGCTCTGCATCTTCTCTGGGGATGTTACATAGCAAACACACCTCTGCATCTTGAGAAAATACCTTCAAAGGCATCCGCACAGCTCTTTAACCTGCAACCACCTCACCTACAGACAGAAAGGACCTTGAAAAGCTGAAAAGACCCACCTCTCCTGTCCTGTCTCAGGAGAGATTCAGGAACAATCACTTCCTACCTGGAGACCAGCCTGTGGACTTACTTCTTGATTGTTCTCTCCCCATAGAGAGCTCCTAACCCTCTGCTCACACAGACCATGTGAGCTGACTGACTTCCCTGGTCCAAATCCAGCTAGACCAATGCTGCTGCCTCTCCTCAGACTGAAGCCCGGCCTCATCTCTCAAAAATGGACCAGAAGCCACGTCCTTAACCCAGGCCTCCCCTTAGAAGTCCCTAGAGCACTTCCTACAAAACACACTGATGCTCCCACAGGACCAACAAAGAAATCCGTAGGGAGGGCACCAGGGAGGCTATCGCTTAACACTGGTCATGTGATCCTGATAGGAAACCAGGTGGAAACCACTTGGATAAAGATTCTTTCTGAGCCAGTTCAGTGTATATAATCCCTTGAGGTCAGGTCCCCACTCTAAGAAGTCATGAATTTGCAGGTCTGAAGTGGGGCCATGAAATCAGTCTTCAGCAAGTTCCCTGTTTGTTCTGATGTTTCTCCCTCACGACCCACATTCAGGAGCCCTGAGGTCGAGCCCTTAAACTCAGCACACCTGAGACTTCTCTGTGGGGTAGGATTTAGGGAAGGAATTTCTTAGGGAGGTCAAGGCAAGAGCCAGACACAGAAAGAGGCAGTAATTGGGCTTCAGACCTTTATAATTGACCCTGGGTGAAGTGCTGTGGGCTCCCCAGGCTGAGTGTGGATGGGTCCATTCAGACCAAAAGGACTAGGATTCTGTGGCTCTGTGAGGGTGGCATTGAAGGGGGCCTGTGAAGTAGACCCTGGGGTTCAGCAAGACTGCTGGTCTCAAGGAAGGGGGTCATCTAGTGCAGGTGCTCACAGGACTGGCTGGTGTGAGTTCAAGGACCTGCAGGCTGCCTGCTCCCCAGACAGATGCTGAGGCAGCAACAGCATGGAGCAGTTCAGGGGAGCTCTCAACAGTGCTCTGTATGATCCTTCTTATTAGAACCATCACAATGTCCCTGCAGCTACAGAGAGGGGGAAAAGTACAGTGTAGAAATGGTGGAAAATATATGACGTTATTAGAGATTTAAAGCCAGTAAGGAAACTAATTTCTACAGATGCCATCCCTCTGTGCTACCAAATAGTTTATTGTTATGATCGCCTCCCTGCAACCTTTAATAAGGTGGGAGAGGTTAATGTTGGTGGTGGGTTAACACTTCATTCATTAAAATCAATAATAAAAACCATTCACTTTTTATTAATTAGCATGTTAGCACACATAGTTGAAATAAAACATTTTACAATTCACTGTGTGAGCATTGATTAAAATACAAATTACAGGTGTAGAGAAAGCTATTTATTTTCCTGATATATCAGAGAATTGTGATTTCTGTGATTTACAAAACAGAAGCTAGTCAACAGACATGCACCACTTCTATGACTTCTTCGGGGTTACCCATACATTTCTAGGTTATCACAGAAGAAGTCTTTATTTCAACGTTGTCAACTAATGTTCATGACTTCTGATGATATTATCAACATAACATCAATATTTTAGTGAGCTGTCGTGTTCTCACAAATCAAGTGATACAACTATTGAAAATTTAGAACCAGTCTGTCTTACTTTAATACATGAAAAGATTCCATGATCACTCGCATCATGGTGACCTCCAAGGATATCTGACACGAATAACAAACACCTCCAGTTAGATGTTCGTTGTACATTTCACATCACGGTGTCCATCTTCTAATGGACAATAGATATAAATGGTTGCAACACAATATAGAAGGGTTTCTCTTCTCTTTGAAGCACAAACCATCAAAAACATACATTTTGTGCATACTCACTAGAAGCGAAGCATAGTATGGATTGTTTGAGTTGAATGGCATTCACTTGGTTTTCAAATAATTTCAAATTATGTCATTATAAACAAGGATACATCGCTAATCATTGTCACTTTCTAAGCATCCACTCTCCCTCTCAGGAGCCATACTAAGTCACTCAGTCACTGATTGGCTGGGAGGCAGGCCCGTGCAGTTGCTGATTGGCTGCCGGGTAGACGCTTACGTCACACGCTCAGGAGGCACGCAGCCACGATCTAGGGTGGTTTCCACACAGCCTTCCTTTTGTAGATACATAGGGCGTCGTGGGGCCTCACGGGGCCTCACGAGGCCTCACGCGGCTGCACTCGGGCTGTTGGCTCTCCTGTCAGTTGTTGAGTGGAGAACCTGCGCTGGCACTGGCCAGACTGGGCTTCCATGAGAGTCGGGCATCTCTGTCAGTCACTGTGACCTTGAGCAGTTAGGCAGCCGGAGGTGGGTGAGGCCTCCCAAGGTGGCTGTCCGGCCTGAGAGGCCCCCGAGGCCAATTCTGGATCAGGTTGGGAGGCTCCCTGAGAGCCAGCTCACCAGCTAGCCAGTCAGTTCACCGGGAGCCTGCCTCTGTATTCGTCAGCCTGCCACCAAGTGGGTCTCCCGCTCAGCCTGAAGAACAGCCAGGGGATCACCAATCACCAATAAGACCGTCAGTCTCTCTGTCAACGGAGGATCAGGCTAGTGCCCTGATGAGTCTGCAGTGAGTCCCCTCATAAATCATTTAATCGGATAATCCACCCCTTCACAGCCTACCCTGTTAATCAGTCCAATTAGGCTCCCTGTAAATCAGCTTCCTAATAAGCTAATCCCCCTACAAGGCACTCAGTCATTAGTCACACAGTTATCCTGCGTGTAAGCCAGCTAATCGGTTTTACTGTTAGTCCTTGATTTCTCTAGAAAATTCGCTTTCCAGGCTCCTAAGTAGGTCAGTCATCCAGAAGTCAGTCCCGTCCTTACCAAGTCTGGAAAGGTTGCTGCATCACTTGCACTCTGCTTTGGAAATATACAGACAGAGGTGTGCTGAGGTCAAAGAACTGCCTGGGGCCCTTGGAATGAGAGACAAAGGTAAAATTGAGAGGAGAGGTGATGGATGAGGGGAAATAGAAGGAGAGGGGGGAAAAAGAGGGTACATGAGGAGTCATTCAGCTCATCTCTAAAGACCGGCAGAGAGGAGCAAGAAGAAATCAGAGCTTGGCTGATCATTACATCTCAAACAGTCAAGCTCACTCATGTTATAGATGAAGAAATAAAAGGAGGGACTTCCCTTGTGGTTCAGTGGCTAAGACTCGTGCTCCCAATGAAGGGAGGCTCGGTTCGATCCCTGGTCAGGGAACTAGATCCCATGAGCCGCAACCAAGATGCCATGGAGTCAAATAGATAAATATAGATTTTTTAAAAAAATTTAAAAACCAGAAAGGGTAAAATAGTTGACTAAGGTTATTTAGTGATTTACTGGCCAAGCCTGGGCCAGGACCCAGACAGGGCTCATCCCAACACCCAAATGCAGTTTTAAATTGGAGAATGGAAAAAGGAATAAAAATGGCAGTGCAAAAAGGGAATGGTTGTAGGGTGTGAAGAAGAGAAAATGCTATAATTTCACCCCAGAATCTATCCTCAGTACAGTAAGGATCTCCACAGCTGCCACCCTCAGCTAAGCCATCATCACATTTTCTGGCTGGCTTCGTGGTCTCCCACTGGCCTCTGTGCTTTTGCTCTAGCCCCTGATGTGGTCCATTTTTCACACAGCAGCCAGAGGGAACACAAAACCAAATTAATCAGTTCATGGTCATGCCTCTTAATTCACTCCAATGGAATTGCATTCATATTCCTCCTTATGCCTTATAGGAGCTGAGCTCACCTGGTATCTGACCTTGTCTCATGCCAGTCTCCCCCCTCCCTCACTGACTTCAGCAGCTCACCTTATTCTCTCTTAAACATGCTAAACTCCTCAAGCATTGCAGTTGCTATTCCCTCAACCTGCAATTTTCTTCCCCCAGCTTGGCCTGGCTTTCCTTCCTCTAGGTTTCTGCGCAAATGTCACTTTCTCAAAGAAGGTTTCTTTGACCTCCCTATCTGAACTGTTTCCCCATTGTCCCCATCCCATAATTCTCTATCATGTTTTTCTGGGTTCTTTTTCTTCATTGTATTTACAGCTATCAAGTTATGCTCATGGTCAACTTCATTTTTGAGGACAGAGATTGTGTCATTCTTGCTTACTGCTAAAACCCTAAAGTAGTACCTGGCATAAAGGAGGTGCTCAAACATGCTGGTTGACTGAAAGAATGAATGAAGAGTGCCATCACAAAGGCATGTGCTTCTTGGGACTTCTCTGGTGGTCCAGTGGTTAAGACTCTGTGATTCCAATGTAGGGGACCCAGGTTTGATCCCTCCTGGGGGAACTAAGATCCCACATGCTGGCTGTGTGTCATGGCCAGAAACAAACACGGCACGTGCTTCTGGAGAAAGGTCCCTGAGAAGGGGCAGACTGCTCTTTGATGTAGAGTTTCTATAGAGTGGTAGGGGATGAGATCAGACAAGGAAAGGGAAAGGAGGGAATGGACCACATCGTGCACAACTTTGCCTTTTACTCTTGAGTGAGATGAGAACCGTTTGGGGAGTTTTGAGAAGAGAAGGGGGCAGAATGATACTGAGGTGTTGATGGAATCCCTCCAGCTGCCATGCGGGGAGTAGCGTGTATGGAACACAGATGAAGCAGCCAAGCCAATGAGAAGATCATGGCAGCCGTCTGGGGAGGAGGATGGTGGTTTGGGCCAGGGTGGCAGCAGTGCTGCTGATTAGAAGTGGCCAGACTTTGAATATATTTTGGAAAACAATACCAACAGTATTTTCTGCCATATAAAAGAGTAGTCAAAGTGGACTCTGAGGTCTTGATTCTTGATTTCTTCCTGAATGTGATTTTATTTGATTTAGAGACATTTTCCTAAATTTTAGGTGACTTTTTCCTTTTTCTGAGATGAGGGCTACATTGCTGCATGCATGCTCAGTCTTGTCCAACTCTTTTCGACCCCATGTACTGTAGCCCATCAGGCTCCTCTGTCCATGGCATTCTCTGGACAAGAATACTGAGTGGCTTGCCATTTTCTTCTCCAGTGGAGCTTCCCGATGCAAGGATCAAACCCGCATCTCCTGCATTGGCAGAAGGATTCTTTATCTCTGAGCACCTAGGAAGCCCTGAGAATAGGGCAAGGCTGTTTAAACATTTAATAGTAATTTGTACAGTACCCATGGTGCCTGTTGGACAGAGAATTTGGGGAGCTTATAATCTCTACACTCTTGAAAGTTGGTGTGGAAAAAGAGAAACAAGTTTTAAGTTCATCTCTAACTGTATTTGTTCAGTGACTCTGGGAAAGTCACTTATTTCTCTGAGTTTCCATTTTCTCCTCTATGAATGGGAAATCATAACACTTAATTCCATAGGACTTGTGGAAATAAATGAAAACCACCCATATGAGAACAAATATGCTGTTGATTCAGAGCTTGCTGTAGTGAGAGAGCCAGCCACCACCATTTGCATTCGGCAAAGACTACAAAGGCGGGCAAGGCAGTGGGAGTCCTTTAGAGTGGAAAAAAGTGAAGGAGTGTCAGCAGTGTTGGGAGATGATTTTAATCATGAGAAAGTTGGAGGGTTAGCACTTCTGTGGTTGGGTTGGAGAGCATATTTGGTTTTCTTTGGTTGGTTCTGAGCTGGAAACAGGGGTAAATGATAAGGAACCTGATACTTATGGACCAAACTCTGACTGTTCTAGGCTAACTGTCACTGCAGTAGTGGTTTGGTTTCTTGGACTAGTTGCCAGTAATTGAGGATCAGAGTCATATATGTCATACGGCTGAGACTTGAGGGTCATATATAGTCTGGCTATTGTTTCTGTGTATTCAATCTCTCCAGTTGTTGATGGGGATGTAAATGAGACTATGTGTATGTGAAATTGACAGATACATAGTAAACAATAAATACTAGTTTAAGTTAAAGGTTTTTAAAATCTCATTATGGCCTAATTAGGTGATTCTTTCTTTTTTTTTTTCCCCTGCTTACTAATCCATCTTTGCTTCCCAAGTGGCTCAGCCTGCAATGCAGGAGATGCCAGTTGGATCCCTGGTCAGGGAGCTAAGATTCTGCATGCCATGAGATGCAGCCAAAACAAAAATAAATAAATAAAACTTTTACATAAATGAAATGATCAATTTTTCATTTCTCCTCTGTCCATGGAATTCTCCAGGCAAGACTACTGGAGTGGGTTGCCATTCCCTTCTCCAGGGGATCTTCCTGACCCAGGGATCGAACCCGGTTCTCCTACATTGCTGGCAGATTCTTTACAGAACTGTATAAAAATGGTATACAAAAGAGTATGCACCTACCATTCAGCTTAAAATGTAAAACACTCACCCTTTGTACCCCTTCCCCAACCGTATCTACCACTAAAATCTGGCGATAACTGCTACCTTGAATTTAGCACACATCATTCTATGTAGTAAGGAAATTAATGGAGTTCAAAGAGAGGTCTGGCCTTTGCCCTTGGATTCCAGGAGGTATAATCTCTAAACCCTAGGAAGTCCTGCCTGATAGGAGTGTCTCTATTTGCCTGAGGTCCTGGCATCATACTGAAGAGTCTTCAACTGTGATTAAGGGCAGGAGCTGGCCACATAAGACAGTTTAACAACGTGATTTCCAGTGGGGTCTTTGGATCCTGTGGTATCAGTACCTTCAGAAGGAGCAGGAGAATAAAATCTGCCGTGAGGACAGATGCCCTCATGATGAAGGCCCAGAAAAAACTCTGGACACAGAGTTTGGGTGAGCTTCTCTGGTTGTCAGTCTTCCAGGCCTGTTGTCAGGCATTAACTCCAGAATGTTTACATTGCTTTGTCTCTGACTCCTCAGGGAGAGGAGAACAGGAAGCTGTCTGGTTGGAACTTTCCCAGACTCTGCCATCTGTGCTCCTTCTCTTGGCAGATTCTAATCTGTATCCTTTAGTTGCAAAAAAACAGTAACCTAAAACAGCTTTCAATGAATTCTGGAAGAGGATTCTTTTGTTTCCTATTTTTGGCTGAACCTTGCAGCACCTGGGATTTTAGTTCCCTGACAAGGGATCGAACCCATGCCCCCTGCATCAGAAGTGCTAAGTCTTAACCACTGGACCTCCAGGGAAGTTCCTTCTGTGAATTCTGGGAGTACTTCCAGTAAATTATCAAACTTGAAGGTAGTCCTGAGGGCCCCCAAACTTTCAAAAGATGTCAGAAATGAGGGGCTTTTAGGGACCCCTTCAATCTTCAGTTGCTTTCAGGAATGAGGCATCTTGCAGACTGTTCTCTAGTTTGCTGCTGGCATAGAAATGAAATCCACTAGAACAAATAGGACCCACTGAAGCACATCATATGGGAAAAGGAGGATATGAGGACAGGAGATGATGACTCTGATTCCTGGGTGGCCCAGGGTTACTCAAGAGTTCCTGAAATACAACTGTTCTGTAATTAGTTACAGGAGGTTAAAAGTTACCTTTTTTTTTAAATGATGGATACAACATCCAAGAAGTTGACTCACTGGATGCATAAGAAAATGCAACATAACAAGAACAAGCTAAATGCATGATCCTGGGTTATTTGTATCTTTAATAGCTAAGGTGAAAGAAAAGGAAAAGGCCAGGCTGGATCCTGACACAGAGCCCAGTTTGGGTTCTGTCCAGCCCAGGATAAAGCTGTTAGCCTCGGGCTGCTGCTACTAAAGGGAAGAGTTATGTTGAAACCACAGGGAGCACAAAACATTAAAGTGATTCACAAGAGAATGAAGAAAGATGAAGGGGAGAGTCAAAGTCCGACAGGGTGGAAATCTTTAAACAGTCCTTAAGAAATGGGATAAATAGGAACTTCCCTGGTAGTCCAATGGTTAAGAATCTGCCTGCCAGTTCAGGGGACACGGGTTCCATCCCTGGTCCAAGAAGATTCCACATGTCAGAGGGGCAACTCAGCCTGTGTGCTGTAACTACTGAAGCCCGTGGGCCTAGAGCCTGTGTTCCACGACAGAGAGAATCCACTGCAATGAGAATCCCGAGTGGTGCAACTAAAGCAAGCCCACATGCAGCAACAAGGACCCAGCCCAGCCAAAAATTAATTGATTAATTTTAAAAAAGAGTTGGGATAAAGTGGACATTGATGGGGTCAAAACGAAGGTCTCAGTGCAGCACTCTGGGAGACTGGGTAGACCAGTGGGAACCCTGGATCATCCCCCAGCACTGAAGGACCTCAGTCAAGTCTGCTCTATCTACCCTAGTTTGGGGGAATTTAAAAAGCCACAAGACAGATAAGACAATGAGGAATCTGACTGCAAATCACCTCATGGAGATGGTCCCATAACCTAATCAAGATAAAGATTGATTAAAGGGCCTGGGTTCCTTGGCCCCGCTTCCAGCGGGGCACTCAAAGCCATATGCACATTAGCAGTAAAACGGAGAAGACATGTTTCTGAGACTCCTTAACATGGGAGCCTCACACTCTGTGATTCTAAAACTTGTTTAGTCACTCAATCATGTCTGACTCTTTGTGACCCCCATGAACTGCAGCATGCCAGGCTCCCCTGTCTTTCACAATCTCTCAGAGTTTGCTCAGATTTATGACCATTGAGTCAATAATGCTATCTAACCATCTCATCCTCTGTCGTCCCCTTTCTCCTTTTGCCTTCAGTCTTTCCCAGCATCAGGGTCTTTTCCAAAGAGTCAGCTCTTTGCATCAGGTGGCCAAAGTATTGGAGTTTCAGCTTCAGTATTAGTCCTTCCAATGAATATTCAGGGTTGATTTCCTTTGGCCTTGACTAGTTTGATCTCCAAGGGACTCTCAAGAGTCCTCTCCAGCACCACAATTTGAAAGCATCAGTTCTTTGGTGCTCTGCCTTCTTTATGGTCCAACTCTCCCATCTGTACATGACTACTGGAAAAACCATAGCTTTGACTATACAGACTTTTGTCAGCAAAGTGATGTCTCTGCCTTTTTAATATGCTGTCTAGGTTTGTCATAACTTTCCTTCCAAGGGGCAAGCATCTTTTAATTTCATGACTGCAGTCACCATCTGCAATGATTTTGGAGCCCAAGAAAATAAAATCTGTCACTGCTTCCACTTTTTCTCATCCTATTTGCCATGAAATGATGGGACTGGATGCTAGTCAGTCCTAATAGGAGTTATAGTTGAATGGGGAAGCTATGGAAATTCAAGATTTGATGGGATTACTGTGGGAGTTTAGATGAAGATTGGAATGTTTAAACAGATTTCATGGAAAGTCATTGGATCTCCTCCTTTACCTCAGTGTATTAATAAATAGATACTCTGTATGACCAGGGAACATTTCCCCTTCCTAGTATTATTAAACAGGAGACTTATAAATCCTCCCTTCAACCAAAATTGATTGGACATAATAAATGGGAACCAATAAAACTGCCCAAACCCACACAGGGTTTGTTAATTTGAAAAGTACAGGGTATCTGGTGGAAAAAAGAAGTTAGAAGCCCAGTGTCTGATTGGCCTATTTGTATTTTGGAGGACACACACATATTCTACATCAGGGATTGTTGCTAGCCCCTGTCTATAAAATTACTGGAAAGAAGTCTCGTAATCCTTATGCAGGCCAGAGTTTATGGCAAAAGCCAATGAGCTCCACAGTGGCGGCTGCTGGAATATTTTACCAGAAATCAGTTGAGACCAACCCAATGTCTGAGGACATAAAATAATCCTGGAACCTGAAATACCCATGATGTCTTTGGTGATGCTTGATTAAAATGCTAATGAGGAAGGCCATGCCCAGACGTATTTCTTCATTCTGCCTCTTTCCCAGGAATTATTGCAGAATTATTGCAGAAATGGCCCAGAGAGGAAGAGGAGTTGTCTGTGTTTCCCCAATGAATCAGTGTCATAGCTGACGTAATCAGCACTCAAACCCAGGGCTCCTGCTCTGAAGTCGGTGCTTTTCAAAAAAAACAAGTGTGTGTGGGAGCAATAGTTTCAAGGAAGGTGAGATTGATGTGGACATTGTATCAGTGACTATCAAACAAGTTCATTTCTAAGCTCTGCAGAGGGCACAAAGGTCTATTTGATATAGGATTGTCAAGGTTGATATAGGCTGTCAAGAGGGAGCTGGGTGGGGGAGGGATGGATTGAGAGTACAGAATGGATAAACAACAAGGTCCTATATTCAATATCTTGTGATAAAACATAATGGAAAAGAATATACATATATATATATATATATATATATATATATATATATATATATACACACATACATATATAGGGATTCTCTCATAGCTCAGATGGTAACAAAATCTGCCTGCAATGCAGGAGACCTGGGTTCAATTCCTGGGTCAGGACGATCCCCTGGAGAAGGAAATGGCAACCATTCCAGTATTCTTGCCTGTCACAAGAGTCGGACACGACTTAGCAACTAAACCACCACCATATATATATATGTATATATATCATGTCCTTTGCTAAGTCGTGTCCAACTCTTGCGACCCCATGGACTGCAGCCTGCCAGGGTCCTCTGTCCATGGGATTCTCCAGGCAAGAATACTGGAGTGGGTTGCCATTTCCTTCTCCAGATATAAAACTGAATCTCTTTGCTGTATAGCAGAAATGAACATTAAATCAACTATACATCAATTAAAAAAAAAAAAAGATGTGCAGAGCTAGGCTGTTTAGCGTTGGCATAGCAGCTCTACAAGGCTGTCAGGGAGCTAGGCTTCTTGAATTGTTCTGCTAAAGCATCCTTAAATGAACATCACCATGAGTGGCTTTCTTCCTCATGGTTACCTCATGGTTGCCAAACTGCTGCTCCACCTTCAGTATCACATCCATATTCTAGGAGGAAGAAGAAGGAAGTGACAGGAAGGAAGAAAGGACAGTAGGAGGAAAGCAAAAACTTTCCCAAGAATCCCCAGCTCACTTCCACTAAAACAATGTCACACTGTCCCCTCTTAACTGCAAAGGAGGCCAGTAGTGCTTTAGCTGGCAATATTGCACCCCTAAACAGGTTGAATTTGTGAGTAATGAAAATAAGGGTAAGTTACTATCTGGCATCTACACAAAAACAAATCACTCTGTCATGAGGAAAAAAATCACTTCTCCAGGAAAGAACAAATAAAATTACTCGATAGGGGCTTCCCTGGTGGTCCAGTGGTTAAGGCTCTGCCTCCCAGTGCAGGCAGCACAGTTTCCATCCCTGGTCGGGAAACTAAGATCCCACCTGCTGTGGAGCAACTACATGCCCTGTAGCCAGCGTGCTGCAACTAAGACACAATGCAGCCAAATAAAAAAATTTTTTTAATCACTTGATAATTCTGGGAGGGGAGAGATTACCCACTTCTGACTGGGTGGGGCAATCAGGAAAAGCTGTGTGGAGGAAGCAGTGTTGAACTCAGCTGTGAAACTGAAGAAGGATTTGAATGTGGACAGAGGAGAGCTACAGGAGGAAAAGCTGGGAAACAGAGGAGTCCCTGATGACGGGAGAGCTATGTTTAGGGTGAAATTTGGAAAGGGGAATATCAGGGAAAAGTTGAGAAAGACACGGGGACATAAGACAAGGGCGAAGCAAACTTGTGGGGACCCTCAGTTACAACACAAGGAGGTTTGGAACTTTTCCCATCAGCAGTAGGAACCCCCATCCGGTTTTATTCCCCCCAAATGTTAAATTGGTCCCATCCTCTCCATCTCTTACAGCCTGTGCACCAGCTCCAGCCTGCCATTCTTCCCCAGTCACCAGCTCTCTCCCCTGACCACAGAGTCTGCGGTTACTCCCCCTCCAAGCCATTTTTCACCAGGGCCCCAGGGGGACATTCCGAACCCCCAGACCTGATCCTGTCTCCCTGTGGTACCCAGCTCCCTGTGCCACAACAGTTTATGTGGTACCCGTAAACTTTAGAGGAAGCCTGCAGACCTGGGACTACAGACCCTCCCAAGGGGGCTGTGGAGGGGAGTGACAGACTAGGGGGGAAGGAGATGTGACTTTGGGGCATCACAGAGGATCACGGTGGTGCTGTCCTGTCTGCAGGCCCTCAGGCATCACATCCCACAGAACTCCTGCTTCTCAGAGGGGACGCGCCTTCAGGGTGACTGAAGAGGCCGAAGTCCCCCGCTGGCTAAGAGTTCTTTCTGTTCTCCCCACTCCACAGCCTCTTCCAGTTATTCATCACATCACCCCTTCTGAACCACACAGCTCGGGTTTCGGGGCCAGCCGTGGTCAAGGCCGTGGGCCTCTCCTGTGCCGAGAACAACTGCTGCTGCTCATGGCGCCGCCAGGGCTCCACCTGGGTGAGTGGGAAGAGATGTAGCGCTGGAGGGGTCTGAGGAAGCCAAGGCTCCAGAGCCAGGCTGGGTCGGGCCGTGGTGACGTGAAACAAGAGGACTTAAGGGTTTAGGGTGGGCTTCCCTGATGGTTCAGCGGTAAAGCATCTGCCTGCAATGCAGGAGACGCAGGGTCGTTCCCTAGGTCAGGAAGACCCCCTGGAAGAGGAAATGGCAACCCACTCCAGTATTCTTGCCTAGAGAATCCTATGGACAGAGGAGCCTGGTGGGCTACAGTCCACAGGGTTGCAAAAAGTCGGACACAACCAAGTAGGCATGCAAGGGCATAGGGCACCAAGGAACCAATGTGGGTTAAGCATCTGAGGGCCAGATTCTGGCAGGAGTGGGGGGTTTGGGGAGGTGAGGGTGGGTCTGGGCCAGAGAGTAGAGTTGAGGGTGAGGGTGGGAGCTCATCAGGGGGATCTGAAGATATTTGAGCACAGGAGCCATCTGAATATTGCTAGCATGCTCCAAGTTCCAAAGTTAGTAAGTTTTTTTCAGCCTCTTTCGATAGCCCTCCATGGTCTGCTTCCCTGGATGGTAAAAATGAATAATGTGGAGGTCAGCAAGGGAAGTAGAGGAGAGGCCTGAAAATTCCTCATCCCCTCAAGTGACCCAAACAGAAAGCCCAAGATCAAGGGCAACTGTTCGGGGGGAAATGACCCCTTTCCTCCAGTAACCTCAAACAACTCCAATGACTAAGTACATGGAAATGCTAAGGACCAATTCCTCATTATTGGAGACCTTGAAGAGCATGATTATCCCTTATTAATCCACGATCCTACCGGATGGACCACGTGTCTGACCTGCTCTACGGAGAGTGAGGCAGTTTCATGGTGTTCTTACTCAGAAACCTGCATAGCAGTCTTTGCTTAAGATGAATGCTCAGTCCACGGCCACCAGGATGGGGAAGATAAAAATCTAGAGACGGGTTCTGTCACCTCAGTGAGTGGTGCTTGGCCATGCGCTGAGACAGGAACACAACAAATCTCAGGCATTCACTGTGTGCCTCTACTCTCCAGCAATGACAGTGAGATGGGCTCAGGGAGTCTCTCCGTTTTCCAGATTAGGAAAGAGCAGAGAGCGAGTGACTTGCCAGGAGCATCCAGACAGTGATGGAGGGAAAAATCTGACCACAGGTGGAGCTGGAAGGGCCAGAGCTGGGGGCGCAAGGAAGAGAGGAGCTGAGGGTGGGAAGTCTAGCCTGGGTGGGGGTGGATGAGGGATCGCAGGCAATGCAGAGCCTCAGGGGACTCCTCTACCATCGGTCTGGAAAGGTGAGTGTGCTGGTTCAGGCCAGAGGAGAAGAAAGGGTGGAGGGCAACTGGTCTGTGAGGCCTGACTCCTCCGGATGTCCAAAAAATATTTCTTTTTTTAATATAACTTTGTTCACTTATTTATCTTTGACTTTCTCTAGTTGCAGTGAGCCGGCTTCTCACTGCGGTGGCTCCTTTCAGAGCAGAGTGTCTAGGGTGCCTGGCCTTCAGTAGTTCTGGCTCATGGGCTCAGTCGCTGTGGTTCCCGGGCTCTAGAGCACAGGCCCAGTAGCTGTGGTTTAGTTCCTCCATGGCATGTGGGACCTTTCAGGACCAGCAATTGAACCTGTGTCTCCTGCACTGGCAGGCAGATTCTTTACCACTGAGCCACTGGGGAAGCCGCAGAAAGTCTCTCTGAAGTTCCTGGTTTATCACAAATAAGGGAAAGGCTGGGTCCTGGAGGAGGCAGACAGGGAGTCAGGATGCTTGCTGACTCCTGACCCTCCCTCCGCCACAGCGCCCACCAGGCTGCTTGATTCCTCCTGCTCCTTGAAGAAGACTCTGCAGTGCAGCTGTTCCTTCTGGGGGACCCCCACGCCCTCCGTGCGGTGGCGGGTGGGGGGCGCTCCCATGGTCATGAACCGCACAGGCCTTCGGGTGACTTCTGCCACACTTGGCCCCTGGGCCAACAGCACCATCCATCTGACTGAGCCGCCTGAAACAGGCATGAGCCTGCTCTGTGAGGGCAGGAACCCAGAGGGAACCCACACCCTGACCATCCTGCTGAAGTCAGGTGATGGTGGAGGGGCCCCGTGAGGGTGGGGAAGAGGGGGTGGGCCCTGGGGCCAGGGCAGGGAGCTGGGAGGTCCCTGGGGAGAACCCCATCTCACGAGCTCTCTACCTCCAGGAAGGAGTTCTTTGGTCGCCCAGACTTTCATGAAAGGGCTGGTTCGGGGTGTGTTCTACGGAGCCATCGGAGTTACACTGCTCTTCCTCTGCCTCATCCCACTCATGTGAGTACCGAGGTTAAGATTCACCGTAAGCTTAGTACAGCTTTAGGCAGCCTGTCTGTTGATGGGTGGGATGCGTTCCTGTCTTGCTCGTTGTTCGGCATGAGGTCAGGGTGGGACGGGTTGGGAGACTCGCACTGACATACGTACCCTACCGTGTGTAAAGTGTTTAGCTAATGGGAAGCTGCTGCATAGCACAGGGAGCTCAGGTCCGTGCTCTGTGATGACCTGGAGGGGTGGGATGGGGCAGGAAGGAGGGGGGCTCAAGACGGAGGGGATATAAGCATACACACAGCTGATTCACGTTGCTGTAAAGCAGAAACTATCACAACATCATAAAGCAATTATCCTCCAGTTAAAAACATTCGCCATTCAGCCTCTCCCAGAGCCTGCTACCCCCAGGCCTGTGGCTCTGGATGGACGACCCCCCCCCCACCCTTGACGAACTCAGGGTCTGGCAGCAAACAGGGGCCCCACGAGCCAGGGCCATCGGGACTATACAGAGCCACAAAACAGGCCCAAGGGACCGAGACTTTCAAAGAACTTCAAGAAAGAGAAAGTGGAGGAGGAAGTGAAACCAGCCGAGTCTCCGGGGAGCTGTCTCAAGTGGCAGCAGGGCTGAGCACTTGCTCACTTGGTGGAAAGTCATGTGCAGAGACCCCAGGAACACATCTGAGGGACTTCTGTTGTCTTTGTGCAACATCAGGTGCATTGAGAGTGACAACTAACAGTTAAAAACGAGGTTGATAAAGGTTCTTGGGGTTGGTTCATAAAGACTCCTGAGACTTGGCTAAACGTGCTGGCTGGAAGCCTGGAGTGAGAAGGGCAGAGAGGCCAGAGGCTGGGCAGAGAGCTGGGCAGAGAGCTGGGCAGGGGAGCCTCTGGTCAGTCGAGATGTCTTGGACTTAATCCTTAGTAGAGGACCATGGAGGAGTCAGCTGGGACGGAAGGTGTGAACTTGGGGGGCGGGGGGCACAGTCTGGAGAGGGAGAGGCAAGAGGCTGGTGTCGCCATCTAAGCCAGGCCTGAGCTGGGCAAGTGATGAGGGACAGAGAGACTTGGGAATAACTGTCCATCAGGGTGAGGAAGAAGAGGAGTGAGGTGGCAGGGTCAACTGGGTGGCTTTTTGGGGGGGCGGGGAGGGCATGCTGCATGGCATGTAGGATCTAGTGCCCCGACCAGGGATTGAACTGGTGACCCCTGCAGTGGGAGCGCTGAGTGTTAACCACTTGACCACCAGTGAAATCCCTGGGGGGTTATGTTTTAACCAAGTCAGCTGGACTTGAAGACCAATAAAAATCACTTAGAGTTTGCACAGCTCTTTCATAGCTGACCTCATCTGAGCCCCACAGCCTGACAAGCATGAGTCCCTGTTGTCCACAATAGGAAAGCAATCCCCAGAGAGGCTACATGGCTCACCCCCAGACAACCCAGGCTCTAAACTAGCACTTCCCAGCGAGATCAGAGCCCATATCGCGGGTGGAGAGACAGAACTGATCAAGAGCGTCTTTTCCTTAGAGTGAAACATATCAGAATGAAGCAGGCAAAGAAAATTGCAGCAATGAAGGCAGAAAAGAGTCCACCAAGGACTCAAGAAGTCTCTAAGGCCCAAGGAACCAGGAAAATCCAGAGTCACCCCGTCTCCTGAGCACTAGATATTGGTAGGTACCCCATGTGTCTGGAATCCAGCCTATCAGAGTAACAATCACAAGACCCATAAGGAGAGGCACACACAGTGTGTAAAGGCAGTATTAATACCATCCTCAATCTTATAGGACTTCTAGAATGCCAGAGCATGCTTACACATCATCTTATAGATGGTGACACTAAGACCCAGGGAGGGGAAGACAGATGAAAATTAAGAGGAGTAACTTAAAGGGTCATTAGAATCAGCAACTCATTCCCCCTACACACACATACATACATACACACACACACACACACACACACACACACACACACACACACACTGTGAGTCACCACTGAGAAGAGGATTGGGAGTACTCCTAACAGCAATTGTAGCATTGGAGTGGAAATCAAAGGGTTTGGTCTCTGAGCACTTGGCAGGCTGCAGTCAGCACAGCCTATAGGTGCCACAGGCCCAGGTCAGCCTGAAAGACTTGAAGACCAGGCCACGCCCAGGTTACCCCTTTGTTCCCCCTGTACCCCCATCCTCAGCAGGGCTTAGAGGGGTCAGCACCCGAGTAGCCGGTCTCACTGTTCTTTAGTCATTACGATTCTCTAGGGCCAGAAGTGCCCTGCTGCTCTCCTTACTCCCTGCACTGGGAGCTGGTGTCCCTTTGTGGGTAAACCAGACATCTGTTAAATTCCACCAGTATTTCCTGCAGTATCTCCTGTTCTCCATCCTGGGGTCTCAGAAATGGACCGGGCCCAGGCCCTGCCCTCAGAGCAGCCAGGCTTGTGGGGAAGGCAGCATCACAGTAACAAGGCTGGGCTGGGGTGATGGTTGCCCAGAGGGGTGAGAGACTGAACTTCCCTGGAGAACTCAGGCAGAACTTCCCAGGGGAGTCTGGGAACAGCTGGGTGACTCGTGGTGCTGAGAATACACAGGGTGGCAGGCTCCAACCATGGGGATTTTGATGAAAGGTGAAGCCAATCCCTGCTCCACACTGCCTTTAAATTCAGTGCTCAAAGAAAGGGACAGAATTCTGTCCTTTTCAGATTTGGGTACCTCACCTCTAGACCTGTTCCAACATCCTTCTTTCTTTGCCCTGCCCTGCAGGACCCATCACCCCAAACTTCCAGGAAGAGCAGGATAAACTGAAGCTGACAAAGCCTGTGAAAACAACATTCATACCTGAAGTCCCCATCACCCTTGGATTCACCAAAGTCCATAGAATCCTTAGAGACCCCAGGAACCCTGGAGTCTACAACAAACTCGGAGCCCCCAGAGCATCCTCAGCCCACGAAGCCCTCTCCAGTCCCACCTGCCCCCTCACTGGTTATCCATTGAATAGGGTTACCCGGGACCTGGTCTTTGAACCCCTGAAAGCAAACTCTGTGATATGTTGTTTGGATTAGCCAGAAGACAGGTGCTCCATCCTGGGAGCTCCTTCAAAAGAAGGAGAAATAAAGGTGAGATTGTGAAATATGTCCACCAAGAAATAGTTTTTGAGCCCGTATTATGCACCTAGTACCTGAAATATATACACAAGAGCCATCACACACAGATTGAATCCTTGCTTGAATGCTTAGTGGTTATGTCTTTGGATAAGATCTTTTGCCAACCCCACCCCCCTTCTCTTTGAACTTGAGTATCCTTACTTGAGGTGTGCCTGGGTAGAAAGTGAGTGAAAAGAGATATTGAGAGATGTAGGAAGAGAAATGACATAAAAGCCCTGAATGCCATCACAAGACATTGGGACCTTATCTGTGGGACCTTGTCCCAACTCCCTTAAATGTAAGTTCCATGAAAACAGGGATCTTGTCTGTCTTGCTTTCTACTTGTATCACCAGCACCAGAATGGTTCCTAAAATAGACTTTAAAACATGTTTGTTGAATAACTGAGTGAATGAATAAACTGTTAGAAGGTTTGAAACAAAGAAATAGAGTGACTAGATAGTGAAAGACGACCCCAGGAGTAGTTATTGAGGTGTACTTTTTTAAGCTTAATTAATTATTTTTGGCTGCACTGGGTCTTCATTGCTGCTTGAAGGCTTGTTCTAGTTGCAGTTAGTGGGGCTTCTCTTGTTGCGGAATACAGGCTCTGGAGCACAGGTTCAGTACTTGTAGTATGTGGGCTTAGTTGCTCCGAGGCATGTGGAATCTTCCGGACCAGTGCTTGAACCCATGTCCCCTGCACTGACAGGCAGAGTCTTAACCACTAGGCCACCAGGGAATGTACACCTGAGGTGTATGTAGAAGAGGTTAAGACTGGAGGCAAAGAGCCCAATTAAATGGAGGTTATTGCAATATTTCTTGACCACAAAGGAACACAAGGAATGAGAATAGGATTCTGGCATGAGAATGGACCCCAGCTGTGTGTTCCCTTCCGAATGAATGACAACTTTCTTTTTTGGAGCCAGATGCTGGTAATTTTTCAGAGGATAAGAAAAGTGCCGTCTCTTTACTGGGGCATTGTTTGTAAGTCTGAGGGTTCTCCCATCTGTCATCACCAGTGAGATGGTCATCTTGTGCTCAAGGCAGATTTGACATAAGCCACCCATGTATGCAAGCAGTTCACACATCCCACAGAAATACAGGCACCTACCACGTGCCGTACAATGAGGCAAAGAAACCAGACACTGGACCTCACGGTCTGCATAAAATTCTAGCTCAAAATGTTGACAATTGCCTGATGTCAAGCTGTTCTGGTGAAAAACTTACTTGAGCATTTAATTTACAAAAGAAGGATTGGACACACTGGCATATATAAGAAGCTATGTTTCAGGTTGAGGTCCCTTAAGCAGCATTCCAGAGGTTGTAAGAAAGAACAACTTTACACTTCTCCAGAAAGTCCTGTGACTGGATGGACTGAGATGTCCTCTGGGCCATCTTGGTGTTTACCAGAGTATGTTGCACTGTATCTATCAGAAAGTCAGCTTGTCCCCACTGTCACAGTTACCTGGGGTTCCTGGGACATCATCAGAGTCTTCTCTCTACCACATGAGAGGTTCCTGTCTGTCTTGCATTGTTTTCCTCTCTTCCGGTTACTCTGTCTCTGGGAATCCACTGCTGCAGCCAGGTAAGTGGCTTTCAGTCTTGCATCCTCTTGCTTCTTTCTCATTGTTCCCTGTTGTTTAACACTTTAAAAGCAACATCTAGTTACGAAGAGTTTATTCCAAATGCACCATTTAACTTTTGTGATTTGTTTCTTATATCTGAGGTGCTTGGCCTAATTAAGGTCTTGTTTACCATTCTCATATTTCAGGTGCTTCAGGGCCTGTATCAGTGTGGTTTCTCTTTCTAGAAATTCTGATGAATCATCATTGGGTTTTTGGTGTATATGCTAAATTTTATCTAAGCTCTTTTGGCTGGGTACTCCTTTTGAAAGACCTGCTAAGATACACTTCCTATAATGCTCTAGTCCCAGTCAGGCTCAGCAGTGGGAACTTCTACTAGATTTGCTCCTGGAGTTCCATCTGGATCCACCAGATGGAGCTGGTGCACTTCCTCTCTAGCCCTGTCAATGACCACCCTCCTTTCACTCCCTGAAAGACTCATATTCTGTCCAAGAGGCATGGTGAGTGGCAAAGACAGAAGTGAAAAGTTCAGTCATGCAGAGGGGGTCCTCTCGATAAACAGGGTTATGGTTTTTCCAATTAAACAAATATGAAGTTGAGAATAGAAACTCAGCTGGTTGACCATTTGCACTGAGACTTCCTACAGGATATCACAGCAAGGGAAACTGCCCTGCTCTAGAAGTGGCTCAGGTCCAAATGGGCTTCCTTGATGGCTCAGCAGGTAAAGAGTCTGTCTGCAATGCAGAAGATATGGGTTTGCTCCCTGGGTCGGGAAGATCCCCTGGAGAAGGGAATGCCTACCCACTCCAGTATTCTTGCCTAGGACAAGAGGAGTCTGTTGGGCTATAGTCCCTCTGGTTACAAAGAATCAGACATGACTGAATGAATGAGCATGCACACACGGAAGTGGCTCCCTATCCAAATGGGGTATGCTGTCCTGTCTTAGATGATGACACAGTACCAGGCCCCTGTGCCCCAGGGCTTAACAGAAACTTCTATCTGATCCCTATAAGTAGGAGAAACAGGAAGTTTTGACAGAAGTGAATATGTTGGCGACATGGGGGTGGTTGGGACAACTGTCAGTGCAGTCTATTCAGGCAGTGGAGGAGCCAAGTTGGCCAGAGGGGAGTTTAAGTTTTGAAAAAAATGTGTCCTCAGTCTCACTTTCTCCCTCTTTCTCTGGTAAAACAGATTTTCCCCTGGTTTTCCCTTCAGACCTCTGTACCATAAGGCAGCAGCTGTCTGACTTCTTTTCCTCCTGATACAATAGTGTAAATGCTTCTGCATATGGAATCTCATCATTTTCACTTGCTCTTTCACAAAACAATTCTAACTGCAATATCGTATAATAATGAAGTGACCCATTCAAGGACCATCACTCTCTTGATCCTAATGTATACTGGGGCCACACACTATTACAACAGAATGTCATCTCCTTCTTAGTCACAGACTCACAGCTATATTTTGTCCATTTTTAAAAAATATATGCCCCCAAAGGGCTTTCCTTAGGGACAGATGATATTTTCCCCACATTTATAAGTTAAGAAAACAACAGAACACAAAAAGCACAAGCAAATCTCAATACCAAAAGGGCAAGCAGATTCCATCATGAATGAATGCAAACAAAAGCAAACCAACCGTTCACGAGTCAAGCAGAGTTCAGCATTCCCATCTCCAGCAGAGCGCCCCAATCAAATGCAAAACCAATTGGCTTTTCCCTTAAGGAAAAGTCAGAATTGAGAAGGGAGAATGTTCCCGGCAGTACACACTGGAGCCACTTTCCCTAATGTATGGAGCCTGACGACTCTCACAGGTCCACTCCTTGCTTCAACTGTCAAGCTGGTGCTGCTTCAGGGAATTTTGAAAGGAAAATTCTCAGGCAAGTGTTCCTGGCAGCTGCTACGGTCTTACCTGAAAACTCCCCAACCAGGACCTCTGGTGACAAGCAGCAAGATACCTGGGTGGCTTGGTCAGAATTGTTGCCAAGCCCAAACTTGTTTTGCTCACCACACGGCAGGCCAACAAATCTGGAGTTGTTGGGGGAAGGGCTAAGACTTTAATTAGGAATCTATCAGACCAAGAAGATGGCAGACTAGTGCGGCAGATAAAAACATCTTCCCTCAGTCTGAATTTCAGGCTCCTTTTATAGAGGGAAAGGGGAGGGGAGGGTGCCACTGCAATTCCAACCGAAGACTGACAGGGACCCCCTAACTGGAGACTCACTAAGGTTAACGGTCGTTAACGATCGTTAGCTTGGGGGAGGAGCCCACTGCAGCGCCAACCAATGGCTGGGCGGACTACTAACGGTTGCTCACTTGGGGGGCGTGGCCTGTTGCAATGAGGACCAATGGCTGAGCAGGACCGCTACGGTCATAGTTAACGGCTGGCACTCCGGATGCGCCCCTATTACAGGAATAGGTCAGTGACGGGTTTGGGCATGAAACTGGAAAGCTGGGTCTTGCTTTGTTCACGATAGAGGCCTTGATTACAGGACAGGAAACAAGAGGGTACCAAGGTGACTTCTGATTGACCCTAAGGGGAGCACACTCTGCATTTTGATCCTTGATCAATGGCTTCCAATCTGCCCATCACCTCCTTGTCCCCATGTACCGGCTTGAAGGAAGAGTGTCCTTAAAGCTGATATTAGACCTGGTGTCTCAAGGTCTAGCAGGGGTCTACAACCCTTGCTTGAGAAAGAGGATTCTCCCAAGGGCTGCTGGAGCCCGAGGGGCCCAGTAGGGACGGTTGTTCAATTGTTTGGAGCTGGCTCAGACAGTGGAGACTCGCCTGGTTCCCCTTCGCCGCTCCTCAGGGTCCCAGCCGCTCCCACGAGCATCATCAGGCCCCAGTGGCTCGGGATGGACTTGCGCATGCTCCCTGGCACTCTTGCCGAGCAGGGCTTGGTGAGGATGGGGAGGTGGGGTGGGAATCCCTGGGGGACCTCCACAGTGATGGGGCATTGGTGAGGCTTGGGGACTTTCAGGCCGCCTGATGAGCTGGTTATAGAACAGCTAAGACTTCCTCCACGTTAGTAGTTTCTCCCAGAGTCAGTCTTTGGGTACAAGGATATCCCATTTGTCAGTTCATCTGGCTCCTTGTGGGGTGTTAAATCAACAAGTCGTCCCTCTGGAAACTAGGTCCTCCAGTCAGCGTTTCTGTAAGTCAGTCCTTCACTTGATGCTCTCAGCAAAGATCAAGGAGGCTGCTCAGTTTTCAAGGAAATAGCCAGATGGTGTTGTGCTGAGGAAGCTCCAGGCTGGAACTCTCCCAAACCCCTGACAAGGAAGTAAATTTAGAAAAGGAAATGATTGTCTAGAGGGAGGAGAAAGGTTGCTCATGGAGACAACCCATGGAAGCGTTAAAGTCCAAGGAAGGAAATGAGACTTGGACAAGATCAGAATTTTCAAGTCTGAAGGACCATTATGTGCTGGTCAATAAAACCCATGTTCACACAGTTCAGGAGGCTAGAAGTCCAAAATCAAGGTACTGGCAGGGTTGTTTCCTTCTGAGGGAGGATCTGTTCCCTGCTTCTCTTTTAGTTTATGGTGATGACTGGCAATCCTTGGAGTTCCTTGGCTTCTAGTTCCTTGGCCCTCATCTTCACATGGCCTTATCCATGTGTGTTGGATGAATGTGTCTGCATTGAAATTTCCCTCTTCTTATAAGGACACTAGTTGTGTTGGAGTGGGGCCCACCCTTAACCTGATTACACAGGTAATCTGCAAAGACCTTATTTCGAATTAGGTCACATTCACAGATATGTAGGGATAGGTCTTCAGCATATCTTCTTGGGGACATAATTCAATCCATGGCACAAGAGAAATTAGAAAGTATTTAGAATTGAATGTATTTTTAAAACATATCAAAAGCTATAAGATGCCACTAAAGCTGTGCTTAGACTAGAGAAAAAGAAACTCCTCAAATCCATGGTAACACCTGTAACTTTAAGAAAAGAAGGAGGAGGAAGGAGAGGGGGAAGGTGCAATGAGGACCTTTGCAATGAGGGAGAGGAGAAGGAGGGCAAATTAAACCTGAAACAAGCAAGAACACCGGAGTGGGTTGCCATTTCCTTTTCCAATGCATGAAAGTGAAAAGTGAAAGTGAAGTTGCTCAGTCGTGTCCGACTCTTAGCGACCCCATGGACTGCAGCCTACCAGGCTCCTCTGTCCATGGGATTTTCCAGACAAGAGTACTGGAGTGGGGTGCCATTGCCTTCTCCATCAAGGCTAATAAGGAATATATTTTTCAGAAGGGAACCTTTCTAAGCACTGGGAAAGACACAAAGATGTATCTGATGTAGAGTCTTACCTCAAGGAGCCCATTCTTAGATAGATTTCCTGGTAGGGTGTTTCATCAGTATGCCACTGAGAGGAGTAACCAAATGAAGAAGCATGTAGTAAACTATACAGGGTGGTGTAGTGGCTCCACAAGGCTGTCAGAGAACCAGGATCCCTATGCTATCATCAAGAATATCCTCAGTCTGTGGTTTTGATCTATAAGGGTTCCTCATGGTTACCAGGGGGCTGCTCCACCTCCAGCATCTCATCTATATTCCAGGGGAAAAGAGGAAAAGCAATGAGAAGAAAGTAGTGGCACTAATATAAAAAAACCAGAACTTCCCAAAAGTCTCCAGCAGATAGCCTCAGATGTTTGGTATTTCAAGCAGGCAACTCTCTCACAATATTTGCTTAACAATAAATATAACAACAGAGTCCATGGTTTTTATTTTGCATTGTCCACTTGGGAGAAGAGAGTACAATCCTACAGATAGGTATACAATCTGAGAAAACAGAGGTGTCAGTTACAACCTACTGTTACCAGAGCAAGAAATTATCAAGTAAGACAACTGGTCCAAATTCCATTTTATTTGGATATCATTTTCAGAAGTTATGTAATAATTTCTAATGTCTTTGGAGTCTCACAAGACCACTTTATTTAAATTGTTCTTCCAAGGGCGGATTTGTAACAGCCTAGAACAAGTCAGTAGCAGTCATGAATATTCATATGAAACTGTATATTGCAGAGGAGAAAAATTATGTTCTTATAAACATCCTCAGTTTTGCACAATATCAAATCAGACTCCTTGAACCCTCTTATAACACAAACAATATCTTTTGATTTATAGCTGCAGGGGCCCAGGACATCTTTAATTCTATCCTATGAATACTTATGTTTTCTTAAAACCAGGCTCTCAAATTTCATTAGTTAGTATTATGTGCAAAAAGCAGAACTTCAGAGCTCAACTATGATGGCAAAAAAAAAAAAAAATGGGGTAAATGCTGAATAGGCTTCTATTTGGTGATAATAATTCAATAGTGTTTTTCTTATACTTGGCTCATTGGCCAGAACTATATTACATGACCAGCCCTAGAAGGAGGAAGGGAAATAGGTGTTTTTATTTTTGACGTGTTAACTTCACCACCAAAACAAATTTGAAAGAGTAAGAACATATAGGACTTCCCTAGTAATCCTCTAGTTAAGAATCCACCTGCCAAGGTAGGGGACGCAGATTCGATCCCTGGTTCAGGAAGATCCCACATGCCACAGGCAACTAAGCCTGCACACCACAACTGCTGTGTGCCCTAGAGCCTCTGCTTTGCAACAAGAAAACCCACCGCAAGGGGAAGCCTGCACACCGTAACTAGAGAAAGCCCATGCTCAGCAGTGAAAATCCAACACAGCCAAAAATAAATAAAATTTAAAAATAAAACAAACACATACAGGAGGGTCAGTCAGTTCAGTTCAGTTCAGTCGCTCAGTCATGTCCAACTCTTCATGACCCCATGGACTCAGCACGCCAGGCCTCCCTGTTCATCACCAACTCCCAGAGTTTACTCAAACTCATATCCATTGAGTCGGTGATGCCATCCAACCATCTTATCCTCTGCTGTCCCCTTCTCCTCCTGCTTTCAATCTTTCCCAGCATCAGGGGCTTTTCCAATGAGTCAGTTCTTCACATCAGGTGGCCAAAGTATTGGAGTTTCAGCTTCAGCATCAGTCCTTCCAATGAATATTCAAGAGTGATTTCCTTTAGGATGGACTGGTTAGATCTCCTGCTGTCCAAGGGATGCTCAAGAGTCTTCTCCAACACCAATTCTACGGTGCTCAGCTTTCTTTATAGTCCAGCTCTCACATCCATACATGACTACTGGAAAAACCATAGCTTTGACTAGATGGACCTTTGTTGGTAAAGTAATGTCTCTGCTTGTTAATATGCTGTCTATGTTGGTCATAGTTTTTCTTCCATGGGGCAAGCGTTTTTCAATTTCATGGCTGCAATCACCATCTGCACTGATTCTGG
Source organism: Odocoileus virginianus (assembly GCF_023699985.2). Classification (NCBI taxonomy): domain Eukaryota; kingdom Metazoa; phylum Chordata; class Mammalia; order Artiodactyla; family Cervidae; genus Odocoileus; species Odocoileus virginianus. The sequence goes on from NC_069693.1 coordinate 102,361, forward strand.
AGCCCCCAAAAATAAAGTCAGCCACTGTTTCCACTGTTTCCGCATCTATTTGCCATGAAGTGATGGGACTGGATGCCATGATCTTAGTTTTCTGAATGTTGAGTTTTAAGCCAACTTCTTCACCCTCCTCTTTCACTTTCATCAAGAGGCTCTTTAGTTCCTCTTCATTTTCTGCCAGAAGGGTGGTGTCATCTGCATATCTGAGGTTATTGATATTTCTCCCAGCAATCTTGATTCCAGCTTGTGCTTCATCCAGCCCAGTATTTTGTTTGATGTATGCTGCTTATAAGTTAAATAAACAGGGTGACAACATACAGCCTTGACGTACTCCTTTCCCTATTTGGAACCAGTCTGTTGGTCCATGTCCAGTTATAACTGTTGCTTCTTGACCTGCATACAGATTTCTCAGGAGGCAGGTCAGGTGGTCTGGTATTCCCATCTCTTTCAGAATTTTCCACAGTTTGTTGTGATCCACACAGTCAAAGGCTTTGGCATAGTCAATAAAGCAAAAGTAGATGTTTTTCTGAAACTCTCTTGCTTTTTCTATGATCCAGCAGATGTTGGCAATTTGATCTCTGGTTCTTCTACCTTCTCGAAATCCAGCTTGAACATCTGGAGGTTCATGGTTCACGTACTGTTGAAGTCTGGCTTGGAGAATTTTGTGCATTACTTTACTAGTGTGTGAGATGAGTGCATTATGTTGTAGTTTGAACAGTCTTTGGCATTACCTTTGTGATTGGAAAGAAAACTGATCTTTTCCAGTCCTGTGGCCACTGCTGAGTTTTCCAAATTTGCTGGCATATTGAGTGCAACACTTTTACAGCATCACCTTTTAGGATTTGAAATAGCTCAGCTGGAATTCTATCACCTCCACTAGCTTTGTTCCTAGTGATGCATCCTAAGGTCCACTTGACTTCGCATTCCAGGATGTCTGGCTCTAGGTGAGTGATCACACCATCATGGTTATCTGGGTCATGAAGATTTTTTTTGTATAGTTCTTCTGTGTATTCTTGCCACCTCTTGCTAATATCTTCTGCTTCTGTTAGGTCCATGTAATTTTTGTCTTTTATTGTGCTCATATTTGCATGGAAAGTTCCCTTGGTATTTCTGGTCTTCTTGAAGAGATCTCTAGTCTTTCCCAGGAGGGTAGATAGCAGGCAACTCTGGGGTTCTGCCAGAGATGGTCCCCTAAAAGAGGTGAATATATAGAGGTGCTGAAGTCTGAAAAAGGAGACTTTTTGGGCTTGTGGGGATCCAGGAAGGCTCCCAGGAGGAAGTTACATGGGCAGAGAGGAGAGTTGCAGGAGGATGCCATGAGAAGGGAAGTGGCCCAAGGAAACATCCAGAGGTGGGACTGCATGGACTAGGTGTGCTGTATATAGATACGTAGCTGTTTCTCAAGTGTGACAGGAAGGTGGGGAGCAGAGATAGGGCAAGTGCAAGCTCAAGTCATGGACAGCCTGAATGCAAGGCAAGGGAGTTTGGAGCTTATCTTGCCAGTCATAGGAATGTCTTTTATGGCTCAAATATCTCTTAAATACACCCCATTCTCTCCATCCCCCATAGGCACAGGGCCAGCTGAGGTCACATCATCTTTCTCTTGAGTTATTACTTCCTCCTCAATGCAGACCAGAGATACTTTTTTTTTAATTGCCTGCTCCCAGGAGTTCCTTATTTACTTGTTTATTTTTGGCTGCCCTGAGTCTTTGTTGCTGTGAGCAAACTTTCTCTAGTTGCAGCGAGCAGGAGCTACTTTTTGCTGTGGTGCAAGGGTTTCTCATTGCAGTGACTTCTCTTGTTGTGGAGCACACGCTTTGGGCATGCAACTCTAGAATGCAGGCTCAGTAGTTGTGGCATACAGGCTTAGTTGCTATGAGGCATGTGGAATCTTCCCAGACCAGGAGTCGAACCCGTGTCCCCTGCATTGGCAGGCGAATTCCCCACCAGGGAAGTCCCCAGAGAGACCTTTATAGTAATAACTCCTATACCTGCCCCCTACTCCGTGGTTCAAAATCTTTCCATGATTTCCATGACTTCCCCATAGACTTGGGGAAAAGCCCAAGCTCTTCAGCCTGGCCTGTGAGACCCTTTAAAGGGCTAAGGGGCTGGGAGTGAAGACTAGAGGAAAGAAAAGAAAGCGGACGTGGTCTTGGGACTCCACAGAGAGTCATGGAGACCCTTCCCTGTCCCTTTCCTTGAAGCTGCCCAGCCTCTGGTTCCCTGAGGCCCCTAACACAATGGACAAACCTCAGGGATGATTGCAGATTCACGAGACCCTAGTAAACAGTGCATTTATACTGTGCCCCTCTCCTCATTCATTCCAGATCCTGCCCTCCAGGAGGTGTGGGTCTGAGGCCAACATTTGGCAGCATGCTAGGTCCTGATCCTCTGGTGTCTGTGTCATCCTGTTGGTGTTGATGGTACCACCACTGTTATGGCTGGGTAGGTGGAATCAGAGGCAGGGTGGGGGGTGTTTGAGAAAGCCCAGGAAGGGCTGGGGTGGGTGTGGGCGGGGGGTAGTGGAAGCTAGGCTGGACTGGGGTAAGGTGAAGAGGTGAGGACCTAAAGAATTAAGTGCATGATAAATCATACATAACAAACATCTTCCATGTGCATATTCTGGGGTTTCCACTGTGACTCACCACGTGTTCCATTTTCTCTACCCTGAGGAATTATAATCCCCATTTCACAGGTGAGGAAACAGGCTTTGGGAGACTAAGCAACTGGCCCCAAGTCACTAGAAATTTAACTAGTGGAGTATCCGCATTTTCTGACTCCTAGTTCCTTTTTTTTTTGGCCATGCAGCTTGTGGGATCTTAGTTCCCTGACCAGGGATTGAACCAGCACCCCCTGCACAGACTCTCAACCACTGGACCACCAGGGAAGTCCCACCTACTTCCATTTTAATGGTGTGCCCCAGTAACTCTAGAACCCAAATGATAAATGTATCTGTTCTCTCACCATCATCAGCTGTTCGGTGGGTGCCATTAAGTCTAATCTTAGAGGAGAGGAAAAGCGTGGCGGCCAAGTGGGTCAAGATCCCCTGAAATGGAGACTGGACTTTGCAAGTAGAAATCCTGGGTCCAGATCTGAGGCTTCTATTCTATAACTTCAGGCAGGGCCCTTACTCTCTCTGGAGCCTCAGTTTCCTCATATGTCTAGGGGAGTAGTAAAACTAATATAAGTGAAGTTGTTCAGTTGCGTCCGACTCCTTGCGACCCCACAGACTGTAGCCTACCAGGCTCCTTCATCCATGGGCTTTTCCCGGCAAGAATACTGGAGTGGGTGGCCATTTCATTCTCCAGGAGATCTTCCCAACCCAGGTCTCCTGCATTGTAGGCAGACGCTTTACCATCTGAGCCACCAGGGAAGTCTGCTACTGCTAAGTCACTTCAGTCGTGTCCGACTCTGTGCAACCCCATAGACGGCAGCCCACCAGGCTCCTCCGTCCTTGGGATTTTCCAGGCAAGAGTACTAGTGGGGTGCCATTGCCTTCTCCACTGGGGAAGTCTAGAATGGCTTAAACTGATTGCTGTGAAGGTGTTTGGAAATCTATAAAAACTTACACAGAGCGACTTGCCTGGCGGCCCAGTGGTTAGGACTTCAGGCTCCCACTGCAGGGGTCATGGGTTCTGTCCCTGTTCTAGGAACTAAGATCCCACAAGCCACACAGTGCAGCCAAAAAAAACCCAAAACAAAACAGAGAAACTTACACAGGTTGGCATCACTACCATCATTTTAGATGTCATTACTAGAAGTGGTCTCAAGAACCGTGATGTTTACCAGTCCATCCATTTTGTACATGACAGAGCAGTCACCTAGGAAACAGAGAAGGAAGGGGAAGAAATAATTGTTCAGAGAGTCAGTGGCTACGTTATAGCCTGCAATTATGACCACAGAGTTCCATGTGCCTCTGTAGCTAATATCTTTAATTCTCACAACGTTGCATTTGGTATTATTTTACCCTATTTTCTAATCAAGAAATCAAGATATAGAAATGATGCAATGTGACCAAAGATACGAGATACATTTGCTACCAAAAACAAGAGAAATTTTAAAACACAGCAGACTAGATTGGGATGGTATAGTTTGAGAATCCCCAAGACCAACCTCAGGCTCAATAACTCACAAGGTCTTACAGAATTCAGCATAACTGTTATAGTCATGGTTACAGCTTATTATAGCAAAAGGACACAGATTAAAATCAGCAGAGGTGGGGACTTCCCTAGCTAAGAGTGGTTGAGAGTCTGAGCTTCCTTTGCAGGGAGCGAGGGTTCGATCCCTGGTCAGGGAACTAGGATCCCACATGCCAAGCGGCCAAAAAAGAAAAAAAAAAAAAAGAATTTAAAAAATGTAAAAATCAGCAGAGGGCCGAGCATCTAAGGCAGGATGTAGGAGGGACCAGGAGCCAGCTTCCAGTTGTCTTCTCTGAGTGGACAGAGCTCCTCTTCTCCTTGTTGTTCAAAGTGTGGCAACAAGCAGGGTATTTCCAAGCGGGGAAACATTGAAACTTGGCATCCAGGGTTTTTACTGGGGCTCAGCATGTTAAGCATGGCTGACCATCCCCTTGGCTGACCTTCACCTCCAGCCCTGCCAGAGTTCAAGTGGATTCTGCATAGCTCAAGGCTCCCTTGTAAATCACTCTGTTAGCATAACTGTCTGGTGTGGCCCCAGGCCCCAAGTAAACCAAGACACTGGTCATCACCAGACAGAACATTATCAGGGCTCAGCGCTTTCCTTGCAGCAGCTGGGCAAGAGCCAAGTCTTCCTAGGATAAGATTGATCCTTTAATGCACAGGTAGGATACTAGAGGGGTTTCCCAGGTGGCGCTAGTGGTAAAGAATCTGCCTGCCGATGCAGGAGACATGGGTTTGATCCCTGGATGGAGGAGAGCCCCTGGAGGAGGGCATGGCAACCCTCTCCAGTATTCTTGCCTGGGAAAGCCCATGGACAGAGGAGACTGGTGGGCTACAGTCCATAGGGTCGCAAAGAACTGGACACAACTAAAGCAACTTAGCACGCACTGGAAACTAGTGGATGAGATGAGTCTACGCACTGGATACTAGTGGATGAGATGAGTCTATTTTTCAATTTGAATCTCTCCGCACAGGGTGAATTTCTCACATGTCATTGGAAGTCGAGAAGATACTGGTGGAAGAGAGCTGGTGCTCTGCCATCTCTTGCGTATTTGAATTTCGTGAAGAATCCCCAAGCAGCTCCATGACCCTGGGCACCCCACTCAGTAAAACTATCAGCTCCTCTGTAGCTACAAATCAACCCAGCGCTGCCCTCGATGGTAACACCCAGGACACACCTCACACTGTCTGGAGTTTTGAGGAGCCAGAATGTACCCATCTGACCCACAGCATATAGGACATATCCACTCTATACCAATCTAGGAGAATGCAGGAGTGCTTTCCTGAGGGACAGTATCGAGCTCCTAGTCTCAGGTGAAATTCAGTCTCATGCAGCGGATTGTTTAGAGAGAAGGAACTCCAGATCGCATCCTGGTTAGTGTGTGGTTTTTGTTTCACCTGGCGCTGGGCTTTACAAAACCTTAGGTATTTCATTCTTACAACCATCATACAACATGACAGACACAACTGATAAGACCCTCTGCTCCCCAAATAGGAATGGCAAAATGGGGGTTAGTGACTTGCCCATAGCATCCAGCCAGTAAGAGTTGGAGGCATAAATGATCATAGAGCATCATGGAAGGGGCAGAGCCTAAGGGGAGAGACGGATTGGCGGGGAGGAGACAGAGTAGGAGCTGGCCCAAAAAAGTCTAGGCTGGGAGACAGGTAAAGAATCATGTTGTTGTTGCTCAGTTGGTAAGTCGTGTCTGCGTCTTTGCAGCCCCATGGACTGCAGCATGCCGGGCTCTTCTCAGAGACAATGTAGATTCTCAGAAAATTTGCTGATCCTCAGTCTTGAAAAGTCAGGATTCTGGTTGAAAGTCTGCTACCTGAAGCAACTCTCTTCAGTTTGGTCACCTAGATACAGGTGTGCCTGCTCCGTGTGGAGAAGGGAGATACACTTATGAAAAGCCACCCAGTAATCACAATCCCAGCTTCGAGGAGGTGGTCAGATTAGGGGAGTGGAACCAAATCAGCTTCCCTGGAGGCCCAGATGGTAAAGAATCTGCCCGAAATGCAGGAGACCTGGGTTGGACCCCTAGTTTGGGAAGATCCTGGGGAGGAGGGAGTGGCTACCCATTCCAGTATTCTTGCCTGGGAAATCCCAGAGGAGCCTGGCAGGCTACAGTCCATGGGGGGGTGGCAAGGAATCAGACCCGACTGGGCAACTTGCACTTTTCACCAAATCGGCTAATGGGTGGGAAAGCGCTTTGCCAGCTGAAACACTGCATATCACTGAGGTGTCCACGAGGGCCCCTTGTCTCCAAGTCTTGGGTCTCTCTCTTCCAGACCTGACCCAGAAAGCAGAGCTCCACGTCCCAGGAACTCTGGCAGCCGGGGGACCTGCGTCCTTGGCCTGTAGCTTCAGAGGCACCTGCAAAGAAACCAAAGCCCTCTTCCTGTGCTGGAAAGGGCCCAATGTGTCCACCGGCACAGACGGCTCCAGCAACTCCTCCCCTCCCCTCTTGTGCTGCGCTTCACCCTGAAACCCAAGGACCGCCGCGCCACCCTCGGGTGCCGTCTGAACTTCCCCTCGGCTCACCTGCCCGGAAGTAGCATGGTCAGGCTCCAGGTGGCCTGTGAGTGCTGGTGGGCGAGGGACGATTCAGAGTCTGGGAGGGACGGGGACCTAAGAGAAAGACCCGCGTCCTGGGCTGGGGGACAGGAGCGGTCTGGGGAGCAATCAACCTCCCCCTAGCTCTGGAGCTGTGAGGCCAGAAGTAAGCGCTGAGCCCGAGTGTGAAGGGGATGAGAAGAGAGGATGAAAGGGGAGCTAGTCTGAGTTGCAGCCTCTCGGGGCTTCCTGGGCTCCCAGAAAGCCTTTCTGGAGCCCCATGCAAGTCACAGACAAGGAGAGGACTGTGGCCTGGAGGAGGCGGACACGGAGTCAGGATGCTCGCTGACTCCCGGCCCTCCTTCCCCGCAGCCCCGGCCAGGCTGCTCTACTTTTCCTGTTCCTGGAAGAAGACTCTGCAGTGCAGCTGCTCCTTCCGTGGGGTCCCCACGCCCTCTGTGCAATGGCTGATGGGAGGTGAGCCTGTGGATCTGAACAGCATGAATGAGAACTTCCAGGTGACTTCCAACATAGCTGCCCCTTGGGTCAACAGCACCATCAGCCTCCCCAGGGAGCCAGAAATAGTCACGGGCCTCCACTGTGAAGGGAGGAACCAATACGGAATCCATACCTCAAGCATCTTCCTGATACCCCCAGGTAAGTGTGCAGGGGTCTGGTGACTGGGCTAGAGCGACAACACCCAGGGACCAGAATGAGGCTGGGTACAGGGCTTCCCTGGTGGCCCAGATGGTAAAGAAGCTGCCCAGGTTCGATCCCTGGGTCAGGAAGATCCCCTGGAGAGGGAAGTGGCAACCCACTCCAGTATTCTTGCCTGGAGAATCCCATGGACAGAGGAGCCTGGCGGGCTACAGTCCACAGGGTTGCAAAGAGTCGGACACAACTGAACCTTTCTCACAGAGCCAGCGGAAAGAGTAGAGGCTCAGACTTTATAGCCGTAGGAGAAAACTTGCTCTCTCTTCTCTTTGATTGCAGATAAGAATTCACTTTCTAATGTGCTGACGAAAGGGCTGATCCAGGGCGTTGTGTACGGATCCATTGCAACAGCGCTATTCTTCTTCTTCCTTGTCCTCCTTGTGTGAGTATCAAATTAAAATCCACCAGCAAGCTTTCCCTAAAGTCTACTACATTTACTCACATAAATGTACTTTACAGTAAAGTACTTCCCTGGTGGCTCAGAGGTTAAAACGTCTGCCTCCAATGCGGGAGACCCAGGTTTGATCCCTGGGTCCGGAAGATCCCCTGGAGAAGGAAATGGCAACCCACTGCAGTATTCTTGCCTGGAGAATCCCATGGATGGAGGAGCCTGGTAGGCTAGAGTCCATGGGGTCGCAGAGTCGGACACACCTGAGCGACTTCACTTTCACTACATTGTAGTGCTTGCAGTACATGAAGTACCTGTAATACTATTTCACTACATTGCTACATGTAAAGTGCTACATTTACTTTATTTCCTTCCTTATGATTCTTTCAGCTTTGTCTTCCCTCTTGATACAGACCCTTACATCAGCCATCTTCTTTTCCAGTTTTCCATTTGAAGGCTCTAAACTTCCCTCTATGCATGACTTTAGCTGCATCTCACAAATTTTAATATAAAGTCTTCTATTATAATATAGTCAAATACCTCTAATTTCGGTTAAGATTTTTTTCCATCCATGAGGGTTTTTTTTAAAGACACATCAATATTTTCTAATAATCCTCTTTTCCTTATTTCTACTTAAATCCAGTAAGTTCAAAGAATATGCTATGCATGATTTCAGTTCTTTATTTCCTTGTGGCAGAATTTTTGCTTAGTATTTATAAATAAATATTCCATGTGGACTTGAATAGAATACGCATTCTACACTTGTTGAATGTAGCGTTTATATAAATACAATATTTGTACAGGTATATATATAGATGGGCTTCCCAGGTAGCTCAGTGGTAAAGAATCTGCCTGCAATGCAGGAGACGTGGGTTTGATCCCTGGGTTGGGAAGATCCTCTGGAGAGGGAAATGGCAACCACTCCAGTATTCTTGCCTGGGAAATCCTATGGACGGAGGAGCCTGGTGGGCTACAGTCCATGGGGTCACAAAACAGTCAGACCCGACTAAGCGACTAAACAATAACTATGTGTGTGTGTGTGTGTGTGTGTGAATTCTGATGGTCATAAGGCAACCAAACATGTTAAATATAAAATGCTGATGCTGAATATAAAAGTTAGTCTTGGGGAACTCTGGAGTCTTCATGTTGTTGTTTAGTGTCCAGCTCTTTTTGATGCTATCTAACCATCGCATCCTCTGCTGTCCCTTTCTCCTTTTGCTCTCAGTTTTTCCCAGCATCAGAGTCTTTTCCAGTGAGTTGGCTCTTCTCATCAGGCGGCCAAAGTATTGAAGCCTCAGCTTCAGCATTTCAGTCCTTCCAAGGAATAGTCAGGGTTGATTACCCTTAGGATTGACTGGTTCGATCTCCTTGCAGTCCAAGTTTGCTTTGGTGTCTTTTATCAATTCTATAAAAATTCTCAAACATCTTTCACAGATTGCCTCTGCCATTTCCTTTCAGATAGGGGTTCTCATTTTGTTTTGGGGTTTTAAATATATACGTATTTATTTATTTATTTGGCTGTGTTGGATCTTCGTTGCAGCATGCAGGGTTTTTCACTGAGGCATACAAACTCTCTGCCAAAACTACTGGCAGGGGCTCGACAGTTGCAGGATACGGGCTAAATTTCTCTGCGGCAAGTGGGATCTTATGTTCCCACACCAAGGATTGAATCTGCGTCCCCTGCATTGCAGAGTAAATTCCTAACCACTGGACCACCAGGGCAGTCCCAGAGTTCTCATTTGATAGTGTTAAACCTTCTTTCTCTTTCTCTCTTCCCCCCGCCCTTACCCTGTCTCTCCTGTATTCTGTAAGTAAAGTAAACAAGTGCTAGGTTAGAGAGACCTGCACAAGTAAGATACTAAGGGAACCCTGCCCCTTCAGTATCTCCTTATCCATCGGGAGGGAGCATCCACACGGCCCAGGATTCCCTCAGCTTACCCCGAGTCAGCCCTTTGTCGGTACTACAAACGATTCCCTTCCCCGTCCTAAGTTTCTTATCTCCTCCCTTCTCACTCTGAGCAGTAAGGTTTCCCTAACTTCACAGGAAAAAAGCAACTCCCCAAACCCACGACGTTATTACCATCGGCACTGATGATTTACTCCTCGCCTGTTTCAGAGAAAGGCATCTTTCTTCGTGTCCAAGGTTAGCCCTCCCTCCTCTGCCTTGGGAATCCATCTCCGGCACACTCCACTGATCATGCCTTCTGTCTCTCAAGCGCTCAGTCACTCTTCCTTCATTGGCTCTTTCTCTTAATTATGTAAGCATGTCCAAATCTCTCCCAGCTCAGCCCCACAAACTCCTTCTATGGACCATCCAGTGTTTTTCTTTTTTTTGAGAGAGAGAGACTAGCTACACCCACTTCCTGATTCTCATCACTCCCACATTCATCAGTCCACTTCAATCTGCTCTTCAGCACCACGCCACTAAAATGACATTGTCTAAGCCAACCAGTTATCCTTAGTTTCGTGACCCGAGAGCAGCTCTTCTTTTTCTTGTTCATCTTGAGGTGACATTTTGATTGGGTAGCCATTTGTGGTTGGCTTCTACCCAGCAGCTCCTTGTTAGAGAGAAGGAATACGGCAAAGCCATCTGCTGGAAATGATGTGGGTGGAAGCAGGAACCGAGGGTAGAGAATTGAGAGGAGTGATGGTGTTAGGTGTGGTTAGAACAGCCACTGAGAAGAATACTTGGGGTCTGTACAAGGACAAGGACAGCCCTTGGTAAGCAGCTGCAAAGGCCCAGAGACGACTGGAGACTATTCACTGTTATTGGCACCAGGCGCCCATTGCCCTGTGATATTTCCTCCCAGCAGTGGTCACAGGAAATAAAAAGGAGACGGCGGCATCAGTCTAGGTTTCGGTCTTTGCAGGCAGGGTGCTGTGGAGGGGAGATGGAGGGGAGAGGCCGGGGAGGCAGGGGGGCTGGAGGGAAAGAGCCCATCAAGAAGGCTGGTAAGAGGGTCCAGGCTGAGAGAATAGGAACTTGTATCCCCATGTGATGAGGGGAGGAGAGTGCCAGTTACAGAACCAGCAAACAGAGGGAAACATGGTCCTCTAAGCCCAGCCCAGGCCTCCTTCTGGGAACCAGAGGGTACTGAGCACAGCATTAACCCCAGGGCTCACTGCTCTAGAATGAAGATGCTTAAGTGGTGGGAGAAGAGTCACATTCCCAAGGCCAGTGCGGCCCTGATCCCCAAGAGACCAGAGCTGCTGGAGGAGCCAAAAACACCCCAGGAGTCTGCAGCTGAACCCTCGCCAGCTTCTGTAGCCGGTAAGACCCTGGGCTGGGCCGCTGCATTCGGAGACCTCCAGAGGGCGCTGGTTAGAAAGGAGGCCTTCCAGGACTCCCGGAGTTGGAAACCGCATCACTAGCGCTGGAGCCCAGAGGGTCTTCACTCCGGGAGCACAGGCCGGCTCATCCTGATGTGTGGCCACCAGCAAGGAGGACCAGGGCTCAGCCTTGTCTGAGCATCGGTCTGCTTCTTCAAGCCGAGGTCCCCTTCCAGCAGCTGAGCCCCCCTGTGCCACAGACAGTGATGACCCTGGAGGGTGCCAGCCCCAGCCCCGTGGAGGAGTTAGGCTCACCCCCTTGCAGCCACCGCCCTGCCAGGAAAGGACAGTACATTCTAGAAGGGGAGTGTGAGGCTGCTTGCAGTGCCAGAACAAAGCACCACAACCTGGTGAGCTTAAACAACAGGAATATTTTTTTCACCGTCTTGGAAGCTACGAGTCCAAGATCAAGGTGTGGGCAGAGCTGAGTTCTCCTGAGGCCTCTCTCCTGGCTTGCAGACAGCTATCTTCCCCCTGTGTCCTCACATGGCCGTCCCTCTGTGTATGTCGGTGTCCTAATCTCCTCTTAATGAGGACACCAGTCCTACTGGACCAGGGCCCACCCATGTGGCCTCATTTTACCTTAATTATCTCTTTAAAGGCCCTGTCTCCAAAAGCAACTCTGAGGCGCTGAGGGTTAGTGCTTCAACATACTGATCGGGGTGGAGAGAAGGAGTTCAGCCCGTGAAGGAGGCTTCAAGGAGCCACTTGGGTCCCTTTGTTTGTGGGAGGTGCTCGAGGGGGGAAGGGGCTTGCCCACAGCAGAGGGACCCCAGGATCTGGTTCTCGCACAGTCTAGGGCTCGTGAGAGAGAAAGAAGAAGACCGAGGACGCACAAACTCCAGGGCAGATGAAGACCCTGGCTCACAGCAGCTGAGGCAGCAGACCCACGGGGCGGGAGCAGCAGCTGCATCTCAGGTCCTGTGAGCAGAGGCCCCACTCTGCACTTGTGTTGACTGGACAGACATGCCCGAGGCCTCCCGTCAGGCCCTGGGGATAAGCCTTCTCCCTGCCCTGGAGGAGCGAGATCTGGGCCGGCCTCTGCCACCCAGGGGGCACCCAGGAGCACAGGTGAAACACTGGAGCCCTGGACCGTTACTGTGGCAGCAACCACAGGCCGCCCTGTGAACCGGACGGACAGTGGCCACTGCAGCCAAGTCCAGCCCCAGCTTTCTGCAGAGAAACAGAGACCCACAGAAGTGGGACCTTAAAAGTCTGTCTCTGCAGGGACACTGGGGATCCTCCCCACCCCCTACATGGCAAACAGGGAAACCGAGACTCACAGCTCCCCAGGCCACACAGCAAGACCATGCCCTGATCAGGACGCCTGGGTCCCAGGGCCCTGGGGCTCCGGAGCGGCTGTCCAAGTCACTCGTCACTTTCCCCTGAGCTAATGAGGCTCCATTGCAGAGGTGGCAAAGTCAAGGCCGCAGGAATCGGACAGGTAACAAAACAAACAGAACAAGTGCCTGGGGCCCCATGGGGCAGTGGGGGGGGGCACGTGGTGGGCAGGCAGGGGGTGACTTCGGCTAAAAGGGGCGCCTTGCAGCAGACATCTCCGCTCCATGCCTCCCCCCATCCTCCCACACAGCGAGAATGAGATCTCTATTGCCAGATCTTCTGATCGCCGCCCCCCCAAACCAAAGGAATCCCAGAGATCCAGGTTTCAGAGGGACATTTCTGGATTCTGGATCCAAACACGTTAGTAATCAAAAAAGCAGCTTGGGGACTTCCCTGGCTGTTCAGTGGTTAAGATTCTGGGCTTCCACTGCCTGAGGCACTGGTTTGATCTCTCCTTGGTGAACTAAGATCTCACATGCTACATGACCAAATAATAATCATTAATAAAATTAAATATAAGTAAATAGATTAAAAAAAAACAATGCGGGTCCAAGAGAAGCCATATGTGGGCCTCTCATTTGTCAATTTGATTAGAAGCACAGACGTGGAGTGGTGGGACTCCCTTTCTTTAAACCCACCGCCTGCCCCCAGAATGCCAACGCCTGCCAAGTGCAAACAGAAGCCCCAGGGGCCAGGAAGAGGCTCGGGGCTGGCGGGATGAGGATGGGCTTCCAGTGGAGATCCAGGAGGTCATTCACTCATGCTTCCGCAAAAGTTCCCCCCCCCCCCCGCCCCCCAGAGGCCTCCCGTGTGCCAGGCCTTGGAGTGGGGACACGGAGATGGGTCAGATTCAGGTCCTGCCACCTGACCCGGGAGAGGTGATGGCCGTCCAGGCACGGGAAGCCACAGGATCGTCATAAACGGGGCGCTGGGGGCTGGTGCGCTCCAGCAGGGGCAAGGCAAGCGGTGTGTCTTGGCAGGGGGCAGTTGACAGGGAGAAACGAGCCAGGCAAAGTGCCACCGCCTGGGCATAGGTGAGGCTCCCTGCACATAGGCCTCCACCTTCACCCAACCCACTCTTGGGAGAATCCAGAGGGGCTGACGCCTGGCTGACTCCGCCCACCCTCCAGGACCAACGAGAAGCCAGAGCTGGGGTATTGCGCTGAGCATATGCAGCTTCTGACCTGCTGAATGAGGAGGCAGAAGCTACAGACACACGGGGCTGACTGGCGGCTCGCTCAGCATCCAGCTCCCACTTTAGGGAAGGGGAGGTTTCAACATCACCCGCACCCAACGAGTAGCGGCTCAGGATTTATGGTAACTTACAGATCCCAGCCCTGAGGGGGCGCCGTTGAGCCGGGAGGGGCAGTCCCTGTCCCAGGACACCTGCAAGCCCCAGACGGCAAGGTAGGAGCGCCCATTACTCCCAAGGCGACTGGGGCCAGGTCACTAGGTCACTAACTGGTTCTGGTCCGACTCTATGTGGTTATTTTAAAAGGTGTCTGGGGAAAAACAAAGCGTGAACTTACAGCAAGCAGCCTACACTCAAGTCCTTATCTAATGTTCAGACTCCGGATGTGAGCAGGGTTATCGTACTGTAAAATGGCCAGGCGGCAGCTGGGGAAAACAAAATTGTTTTCCTCAAAAGTTGTTTTTCTCACCGTAAGAACACACGTGGCAACACCCTTGAGTTGGACCTCACAGACCCCGTACCCCACCGGTGAGGGCATCGTGGAGACACGGAGATCAAGTTCAGGAAAAGTGGGATGTCCCCATGGGTGGGCGGCATGGTGAGGAGGGCCGTAGCAGCTCCATGAATCAAGACAAGGTTGGAAAGTGGATCATCTTCCAAGAAGAGGTTACGAGGCAGACTTCTTCCTCCAGAGTCAAGGGAGAGACACGAGAGGGTGCTAAGGGGTCAGACAGACAGGGCTTCAATCCCACGCTGTGTGCCACGGGGCCAGGCACAGCCTCTCTGAACCAGGATAAGAATCAAGTGCTTCAACTTCCCTGGTGGTCCAGTGGCTAGGAATCCATACTCCCAATGCAGGGGGGACCAGGTTCAGTCCCCGGTCAGGGAACTAGATCCCACATGCTGCAACTAAAACCCTGAGCAGCCAAATAAATGTTAAAAAAAAAAAAAAAATCAGAAGCTTGAAGTGTAGTCATGAAGTTCATGGGGGGGGGGGGGGCGGCAGTGCCCACGAAGAGGGCCCCCAGGAGCCTACAGCTCACCTCTTTCTGAGCAGACATTTGCTGATGTTCACTGGGTTTCGAGATTCACTGAAAGGATTTTGCAAAGCTGTTATGGTTTATTGCAGCCAAAAGATTAAAACTAACCACAGGATAAAAGCACACAGGAAGAGTCCCAAAGAGGCAGGAGCCCCCAGTGGTCCTGTCCCAGCAGAGTCAGGAGTCTGCATGATCTCCCAGCAGCAATATGTGACAACACGCACAGAGTGTCATCAACCAGGGGCTCACCTGAGTCTTGATATCCAAGGTTTTTTTTATTGGAGGTTGGTTATGTAGCCCTTAGTTTTCAGCATCACCACCCTTCCCAGGAGGTCAAGCTGATAGCACATGACCCAAGGCATCCTCCATAAATCACACTGTTAGCATAGATTATCTGGTGTGACCTGAGGCCCCCAGATAAACAAAGACACTCCTAGCTGGACATTCCAAGGGCTTAGAGGTTCCCTCCCAGGAGCCTATAAAGAGCCAGTCCTCTGTTTGGGGTGGGCAGGGTTTGGACAACTCAGGCCTACTGAGTTAACCCTTCACTGCACACCTGTCCAGAGGCCAGCTGGGAGTGCGGGAGATGCAGGTGAGTCCAGACGGGGACTAGAGCATCTTCCTCCGAGGGATGATGGGTCTCGGTGGTTTAAGCTGTTCAGTACCCACCTCTGAGCCCTGGCCTGCCCCCACCCCAAGCCCCGGGTTAATTTGGGTCCCCGTCTGGACTGGGAGAGGCCTGTCTCATCTCCAGGTCCCTGCAGTGCTCAGCACGGAGTGTGGCACCCAGGGGGCTTGGGAAAACATTCGCTAGATGAGTGACAGAAGGAAGGACTGAGAAACAGTGAGGGAGAGACAGAAAGGGAGGAGGAGAGAGAGAGCCGGATGGTGACTGTGGTGGAGGATGACAAGGAGGCGGAGACAAGGACATAAACCAGAGACAGGAGGATGAAGGGGAGATGCCCAGAGGGAGAGGAAGAGGAGAACATGGTGAGGCAGGTTTGCATGCACTTCCTCTGTCTCTTCAGGAGGTGATGGCAGCAACTGTGACAATGACGCCAGCCAGGATGGAGTGCCTTCCACACCCTCAGCCGTCCTTCATTCAGCCCAGCAGCCCTGTGCCCCAGTCACTGCGCCCCTTTGCCAGAGGAGTGAACTGAGGATCAGAGAGGTTCAGAAGCCTCCCTGCCATCACACAGCAATCTTGTGAGATGGGAGCTGGTCCCCCACCCTTACCCTTGAGGATGAGGATGCTCAGGTTCAGAAAAGGGGAGGGTCCTTCCCAGGGGGTCACAGCCCGAGGGGCATCTGCCCTCTCCTGCCTGCCCTGGGAGTGGACCCAATCAGGATCCCTCTCTTCATCTGGAGTGCAGCCCCGCGCCCAACCCCCTCCAGCCCCACCCCCACCCCCACCCCCGCCTTAGACAAACGCTGTTCTGGTGTCTGGTGTTTCCTCCCAGAAGGATGGATCTCAACTGGGAGCCAGGTTACCCTTCTCTGGGTTGTCATGACTTCGGCAGAAGGCGTGTTACCCACATCTAGAGGGTGGGGTCCACACATGCTGCTCACCACCCTGAAACACACAGGGGGGCCCCCACCATGAAGACTCACCCAGCCCCCAAATATCAGTGATACCAAGATTAAGAGAGCCTGTATTCTAGGGACTTCCTCCTTGGTATACCAGTGGTTAAGACTTCTCCTTCCCACGCAGGGGACTCAGGTTTGATCCCTGGTCAGGGAGCTAAAATCCCACATGCCTCATGGCCCCCAAAAAAACAAAACATAAAAAAAAAAAAAGAAGCAACATTGTAACAAATTCCATGAAGACTTTTAAAAAAATGATCCACATCAAAAAAAAAAAAAAAAAACCAACTTAAAAAAAAAGCCTATTCTAGAGGAATAGGATGGACATATAAACTTGGGTGTTACATTTTTGCATTATGTACTCTGTTTCCCTTCCAGAATGCCACACAGTCTGTGTCATCAATGTCAGTCTTTTAACAGCTGCCCATCAATGCAGTAATGTATTGAACCAGCCCCTTGTGGAGTATTTAGTTTGTCCTCTGAGCACTGCAGCCAACATTACACTGATGATCCAGTCCCTTAGCTGTTGGGCGTGTACAATAATACTTTTGCAGGAGAAAATTCTGGATGTGTACTTTCAAGGTCAAGGGTCATGTACATAGTTTTCAGGGGTAATGCCACCTTGTCCTCCATAGAAAGGGGACTGATTTTACTCTGTCAACAACTGTCATTGCCAACCTGGTGCATTCCTGGGTCCTTTGAACTTTGCCCATTTGATGGATGAAAAGATGATACCTGTGGCCATCAGAATTTTTATTTCACTTGTCAGGGCTGAAATGGAGCATCTTCCATACCCCTGAGACTTCTAACCAGCATCTTCAGGGAGTTTCAGGTCTTGACTGTGAACCCCCTAGCACAACAGTGACACTCCGTGAATAATAATAAAAATCAGTAGTCAGAATGACCATCATTAAAAAAAAAAACTACAAATAATAAATGTTGAAGAGGGTGTGGAGAAAAGAGAACCCTTTCACGCTATTGGGGGGAATGTAAACTGGGGCAGCCACCATGGAAAACAGTCTGGAGTTTCCTCAAAAGAATAAAGAACAACCATGTGATCCAGCAATTCCACTCCTCAGGAAATAGCCAAAGAAAACAAAAAACACTAATCCGAAAAGATATGTGCACACAATATGGATAGTACCATATTTACAATAGTCAAGATATGGTAGCAACCTAAGAGTCCATCAACACATGAATGGATAAAGAAGATGAAGATATATATAGATTCGTGTATATGTATGTGTGCTTAATCACTCAGTCGTGTCCGACTCTTTGGATTTGCAGCCCCCCAGGATCCTCTGCCCATGGGAATTTTCAGGCAAGAATACTGGAGTGGGTTGCTGTTTCCTTCTCCAGGGCATCTTCCCGACCCAGGGATCGAACCTGAGTCTCCTGTGTCTCCTGAATTGGCAGGCAGATTCTTTACCCATTGAGCCATTGGGGAAACATATATATATATATATGACTACTACTCAGTCATAAAAAAAGAATGAAATTTTGCCTATTGCAACAACATGGATGGACCTAGAGGGTATTGCACTTAGTGAAATAAGTCAGACAGAGAAAGACAAATACTTTATGTTATCACTTATATGTGAAGCCTAAAAAATAAAACAAACAGATGAGTATAACGAAAGAGAAACAGACTCAGATACAGAGAACAAGTAGTTCTCTAGTGGTTTCTTGTGGGAAGCAGGGGAGGGAAAAGGGGAGCGGCAAGATAGGGGTGGAGGATTAAGAGACATAAACTACTATGTATAAAAGAAATAAGCTGCGAGATTATATTGTTCAGCCAGCGCAGGGAGTATAACCAATATTTTATAACTTTAAATGGAGTATAATCTATAAAAACTTTGAATCACTATGTTGTACACTTGAAACTAATATAATATTGTAAATCAACTATACCTCAATGAAACAAACAAAACCACAAAACTCTGCCTTAGCAAAGCTTACATTCTGGAAGTGGGAGACGGGAGTGGGGAGGGGAAATGACTGGAAACAAACAAATGAACACACGACATAAAGGAATGGCAAAGGCCAGGGAGAAAAACCAAACCGGTGTGGCAGAGAGCGGGTGCATTGGGAGCAGGGGTTACTTTGGATAGCAGGATCAACCAAGGCTGCTTAAGGGTGAGACCTGAATGCTAAGAAAGAGTCTTAGGCCAGTTTGATGAGAAGAGCCTTCCAGCAGAGGAAACAGCAAGTGCAAAGGCCCTGGGGTTGGAACAAGATGGGCTTGTTCAAGCAGCAGAGTGAACGGCAGAGCAGCTGGAGCTGAGCGAGCGAGTGAGGCAGGGCGGTAGCATCAGGCGGTTTGCGTGTTCCATGCTTGTTGATCTGAGGTTGGAGACAGAGGTGCAGGCCAGGAGACCGGGGCATTGGCTGCTGCCGTCAGAGCGGCCATCCAGGGGAGAGGTGACAGCCCAGAGCAGGGCAGAGTGGGGAGAAGAGGACACAGCAGAGATCCGTTCTGGAGGTCAAGCCAGCTGCTCCTGCAGACAGATTGGATGTGGGGGGGATCAGGGAGGAATAGAGGATTGGAAGGTTCCCCAGAGAAGGGAATGGCAACCCACTCCAATATTCTTGCCTGGAGAACTCCATATGTGGAGGAGCCTGGTGGGCTATAATCCATGGCGTCGCAAGGGGTTGGACACGACTGAGCGGCTTACACTTTCGCTTTTCCTGCTTTTGCGGTAAAACAGCCCCTGAGGGTGACTTCAATAACTCCTGCCTCCAAGTTCCCCAGACAGACAGTAGGCTCAGGGGAGGTTCTCTTGCCTCAGAGCCTGTAGGGGGTACAGGGACCGGAACACCTCATCTGGTGGACAGGAGAGAGGACTGCGCCTAGTAAATGGATGCATAGTGGAACCAGGAGGAAAGAACTAACTACAGGTTTTGGGGGCGCCAGGGAGAGCCGGCACCTCCCAGGATCTCTCTTGTTCTTCTCAGTAACCTTGAGATGTAGAGATGACTCCATCTCACAGGGAAGACACCGAGATTCTGGGAAAAGAAGGGACTGGTCCAAGGTCATACAGCCAAGGAAGTGAAAAAATGAGCAGTGAGGCTTTTTCATCCCTAAACCTTGAGTCACCACCTCCCAAGGTCAGGTCCCCCAGTCCCTCCCCATTCCCTTGTTATCCTGGGGATGAGGGATGGGGGGGTGTCACCGGGAACCAAAGGAAATTTCACCCCAGAGTCACTGTTATTCACGAAAGTAGACAGAGAAGCAGAACACTTTCCCACAAGAAGACGGGCATAGGGGGCTCCAATTCCTGGGTCTGGGGGCCCTGACGACTAGTGGACCAGATTCCAGGGTCTGGAGGGCCTGGGAGCCCAGACTCCTGAGGGGCTAGGGGAGAAGGGGGCTGGGGACCAGGATTCCTGGGTCTGGGTAGGGGAGGGCACTGGGGACTCCGGTTCCTGGGCCTGGGGGAGGGGAGACTGGGGCAGCAGACTCCTGGGTCTGGAGGGGTTGGGTGCCGGCACTCCTGGGGCTGGGGCCAGGATTTCTGGGTCTGGGTTGGGGGGCTCTGGTTCCTGGCCTGGGGGAGCAGTGAGGACTAAGGGACCAGATTCCAGGGTCTGGGGGGGCTGGGAGTCAGAACTCCTGGGGCTAGGGGAGAAGGGGGCTGAGGACCAGGACTCCTGGGGTGTGGGTTGGGGAAGGGACTAGGGGCTCTGGTTCCTGGGTCTGGGGGCAGCGAGGACCGGGGGAACAGTCCCCAGGGTCTGGGGGGCCGGGATTTCTGGGTCTGCGGGAGGAGGAGGCTGGGGCCTGAAGCAGGAGGAAGGTGGGCTCCAGGGAGTGTCCCGGCCCGGGGTCCTAGGGATCCGAGGCGGGGAAGCCGCGGGGACGGCCGGGGCGGGAGGGGGTAGGGGCCGGGCCGCAGTAACAAAGGCCTCTCCCTCCAACAAGCGCCCCCCCTCGGCCCCGCCTCCCCGGCCCCCCGCCTGCTCTGATTGGTCGGCCTTCCTGCCCGTCAGCGCCGCCCCCTCCCCGGGTCTGCAGCAGCTCCGGCCGCCTCGTCGCGCCCCCCCAGCCCCCTCCCCCCGCCCCCGCCGCCCCCCGGGCCGGTGCAGCCGCAGGCGGGGTCCCCCTCCCCCTCCCCCCTCTCCCCCCAGGCCTCGCGCGCCCCGGACCGGCCCCCCCTTTCCCCTCCCCCTTCGCGCCGCCGCTGCCGCGATGCCCCCCCCTGCGCCCGGGGCCCGGCTCCGGCTTCTCGCCGCCGCCGCCCTGGCCGGCCTGGCCGTCATCAGCCGAGGTACCGCAGCGCCGGGGGCGGGGGGCTCGGCCGGGACTCCAGGGTCCCGGGCGGGGATTGGGGGCGGGGGACAGAGCATCCCCGGGCGGGGAGGAGGAGGCCCCCGGACGCCGAGGTCTGGGCCCGGGGTGGGGGGTGGGGGCAGCATCCTCTGGCTGGGAGAGGGGTCCTCGGACGTCTGGCTCCATGCCCGGGGGCAGGGGTCCGCGTCCTGGGGCCCGAGCCTGGGCCTAGGGGCGGAGGTCTGCTTCTCCGGGTCGGCGAGAGGGTCGCGGACACCTGGTCCCGGCCTGGGGGCGGGAGTCTGCGGCTCGGGATCGTGGTGGGGGGGGAGGGGGGAGGAGATCAGACGCTAAGTAAGGGTCCCCGGGCAGGATCTTTGAACTGAGTTGGTGGGGGGTAGGCAGAGGGATGCCCCGTCGGGGGTCTTCATCTCTGCCTGGGAAGGTCCCCTGGGGGTCCCGGCCTGCGGGCTGGGGTCGGCGTTTCTGGGGTAAGGTTGGGGGGATGATATCTTCCCAGGTTCCCAGGGTCAGTAAGAGGTGGGGGCAGGGGTGTCCAGAGACCTCCGTCCCAGGCCGGCAAAAGAAGGGGGTGGGGCTGGTCTCTCAGCTGGGAAGGGACTGAAATTCCCCAGCTGGGTCGTCTAGGTTGGGAGAAAGTGTTAGTATTTGGAGGGTTGCATTTATGTGTAGGGGAAGATGGGGCTGAAGATCCAAGAAGTTGGGGTGCTGGGCTGGGGACTCCAGATGTGGAAAGCCTTGGCTGAATATTTGGGTTCCAGGCAGGACAGAGGTTGACTGAGGACTGCGGGAGGGGAAGGGTTAACCCAGGGTCAAAGGGTTAATGTCAGTCTTCCTAGTTGAGGAGGGGGGCTGGGGGCTGGTCTTTTGTGAAGCTGGAAGGGAAGAATGGAAGGGGAGAGGCTGGGAGGGGGGTGGTGAACTTGGCAGTCTCTGCTTCGAAAATGTGTAGCTGGACCTTGTATCTCCCAGCAGACAGGCGACCTGGGGGTGGTCCAGGAGATGACCCCCTAAGGAGGGGAGGGGAGAGCTAGGAGGCTGGAGGCAGGGGCCGGGGTTCATTAAGTGCTTCTGGAGAATCACCCCAAGGCCCTGCCCTGACCCAGAATCACAGAGGCTGGGACACACAGTCGGGAACATCCTAGAACCGCCGACAGTCTCAGCGAGACAGCGGCTCTCAGCCTCCCACCCACAGCCACATAAACACCCGTCACCCGGTCCGACCCGGAGCCACACCTGCAGACAGCCAGAGTCACACTGGAAGCTGGCGGCGAGGGCGGGGGGAGGGGATCACTCCCTTCCACCTGGCCCGTCTGAATCCCTGTCTGACTTTCTGCCTGCCTGTCTGTGTCTCTCTGTCTCTGTCGCCTGTCTCTCTCGGGCTCTCTCACGTCTCGGCCATTTCCAGAGGCTCCCTGGCTTGGGGTGACATCCCGTTGGTCTCCGTGGCTGGGTCGCCGGCTCTCCATTGCTGCTGGGCTCAGCACAATTCCACAGCTGGCCCGCTCGGCCTCTGGAACTGCTTGTCCCCGTCACACCCCGTGTGTCTCTGTCTCTTTCCAGCCCCTCACACAGTGCCTTGATCCTCACCCGCTTCTGGGAACTCACGTCCCATCCCAGGTTACTCATTCTCCTCCTTGTCCTTTGAAATGTCTCTGGCCTTCTCCTTTCCCCTCTCCATTGTCCTCTCTCTCTTCCTTTACTCTCAAGATCACTTCCCACTTGCCTTCTACTTTGACTCTTCAGAACCCTGGAAATCACTGTTGTTCACACATGTGGGGCTGGGAGCTCGGTGTTACCAGGAGGTGGTCTGTGACCTAGGTCAAGTCCATTCCCACCTCTGGGCCTTTTGTCCCCATCAGAGAACTGCGACCAGAGGGACAGAGAGCAGAGTGGCTGGCCGCTGAGCTGAGACAGGATTAGAGGGTTGGAAAGACAGCCCATCTACCCACCACCGCTTGCTTGACGGCTGAGGCTGAGAAAAAGCCAGTGGAAGTCACACCAGATTGCATCTCCTCCTCTCTTTCATTCATTTGATGGTTTCCAGATTACGGGAGGAGAGCATACCAGTGAACCATCCACTACAAGAATGCATAAAAGCAAACCCCGCCACGTCCCGCCCCCACCTTCCAGTCTCCAGAGAGAGCCAGAGTCCTCAGCCTCCCCAGTCGCCTCTCACTTGCACAGTCAGATGCCCAGAGTTCAGCGTCTGTAAAGGATTGGTTAGTCTGTTGATGTTTCTCCCAAGATAGAAACAAAGTAAAGCCATTTCTCTGCAACTGGCTTTCTTCCACTTAACTCTACTTCCCTGGCATCTGTAGATATTGCTCTGTCTTTACTTTTTTTCCTCCTAAATTCTTTATGCCAACACACACACACACATCCACACATCCACTTAGAAAAGTAGCTGCAGCTGGTGATTTGGGGGTGGTTCCTTTGCCGTATTAGATGAAGCAGGGGCAGGGTGAACACAGGCATGGGGACCCTTCTCTAGGGGGTCCCTCAAGCACCCAGTTTGTCTAGACTGTGGGCGCTGCCTTGTTAGCTCACCTAACACGTATTTACTGGGTACACAGTCGCTGTTCTAAACACTGGGAATCTATAAACACAGCAGTGGAGTCCCTGCCCTCCTGGAGCTTACATCCTAGTGGGATGGAGAGAGATCCACCAACTAAAACAAAACCTAAAAAGTAAACAGGTGATTTTAGAGAGTGATGAGCACAGAAGAAACAAGAATGACTCGGCAGGCAGACGACTTGGCCTTGGGAGCTCAGGTAACATCTGAGCCGCTGAGTGGAGTTCAGACTGAAAGGAGGGGAGGAGTCAGCCTTGGAAAGATCCCCCTGGGAACAGCAGAAGCAAAGGCCCTGCAGTGGGAAAGTGAAAGTGAAAGTCACTCAGTTGTGTCCAACTCTTTGCAACCCCATGGACTGTACAGTCCATGGAATTCTCCAGGCCAGAATACTGGACTGGGTAGCCTTTCCCTTCTCCAGGGGATCTTCCCAACCCAGAGTTTGAACCCAGGCCTCCCACATTGCAGGTGGATTCTTTACCAGCTGAGCCACAAGGGACCAGTGGAAACGAACAGCCAGCACATGGAAAGTTTCAGGGCTCTAGGCTCAGCATACAGACACTGGACATCAGTGATAAGGATTTGGAAGGTCAGCCAAGAGGGATGGGGGTCTGGGGGCTCTGCAGTGGCTGTTAGACTAGCCCTTTCTTGGGCTTCCCAGGTGGCTCAGTGGGTAAAGAGCCCACCTGCCAATGAGGGAGACTTCAGAGACACTGGTTTGATCCCTGGTTCAGGAACATTCCCTGGAGGAAGTCATTGCTGTCCATTCCAGTATTCTTGCCTGGAGAATCCCATGGACAGAGAAGCCTGGCAGGCTACAGTCCATAGGGTTGCAAAGAGTTGGACATGACTGAAGCGACCTAGCACAGCACAGCACATGAGGGTCACCCATCTGGAATGGCAGAGACCCACATAGTCCCTCCCATCACCCTGGATTCACCTCCAGGCTGGTCCCTGCACCATAACCATCCCACCAGCCAACACAAGTAGAGTTGTTTGCAGGCGCTTGACTAGCAGGAGCCATATAGAGCCTGCTTGCTTGGGAGCCTTCTTTCATCCTCTCTCCCTCAAGCCAGTGAGTGAGGCATGATGACGGTCCCCGATGGGCCCCATTTAGAGGTGGGGAAACTGAGTCCCAGGTATAGGAAGTAACTCGTGCAGCTCGGTGGCACAGCTGGGATTTGAACCTAGGCAGCCAGGCTCCCCAGTCCATTCATTTAGCAGCCTGGTTATGCTGGCTTAGTAGTAGCAGAACAGATGCTGAGTCCCGGACTCAGGGGTGGGTGCTGGGCATAGAGCAACCTACAACCCAGACCTGCCCTGCCCTTCCCCCACCCTGACCGTCACCGAACCTGGGATAACAATAGATGTTTCTTTAAAAAGAAGGTGCTGTTAAGAGCAGCAGGCATTTCTGGCTGCTAAGCGCTGAGTTAAACATTTTGCTTGCATGTCCTCATGGAATCCCTGACAAAAAACCTGCTGAGGAAAGAAATACCATTTTTCTCCTTTCTACAGTTGAGGAAACTGAGACTCAGACTGGCCAGGAGTCACCCAGTCAGGAAATGATGGGACAGACATTTGATCTATCAGTTCAGGCTCCTTAGGGCTTTCTTATCCAATCTCTAGACATATCAAGCTCCCCCACCAGCAGTTCTCTGCACTAAGTCCAACTCTGGGGGACACAACCAAGATTCAGGCCTTCGGAGAACTCCTGGTCAGGAAGGGGAGACACACCTGGATGCTGTCACAGCTGAGTCAGAGGGTACCCAGTAGAGACAGTGGGAACTGTCCACCTTGACCAGTCAGGGAAGTACTTCTGGAGGAGGGGGCATTTGAGCTGGGGTTTTGAAGAATGCATAGGAGTTCAAGAGTTGGCAAAGCATGTTGCAGGCATCTATTTACATTCACTCATTCAACAAATATTTGAATATTTGTTGGGCACTCCAGGCCCAGTGCTGGGAGATGCTGGGGACACAAACCTGAGTCAGACTCAGGCTCTGCCCTCAAGAAACTTATAGTCTGATAGGGGAGAGAGACACAGTCACCATAGTGTGATCTGAGCCCTAAGGGAGGTAGTGCAGGCATTGTGGGAAAACAAAAGAGGACTAGGAAGAGTAGGGATTCAGCGTTTTCCAAGCAGAATTCCTACAGAGGGGACCTCATGTGCACTAGCTTGTTTATTTAGGTATTAAACATGTCTTGAGGCTGCCTATGGGTCAGACTATGGATGGGGTGATGCTGCAGGTGAGGAGACCCAGGCCCCACCCTGAGAGGCTCCCATCTGGTGAGGAAGGCAGACCGAGACACAGTCCAGGTGATCGCGACTAAGAGAGAGGGGCGGTGACTGGGACTGAGACAGAGGGAGAGGGAGAGGGAGAGGCCCAGCGACAGACAGGGTGGTGGGATGGCTAACCTGACCCTCTCCTCCATTTACTGACACCCAGAGAGGGGAAGGGACTTACCAAGATCACACAGCACACAGGGTCCTCCTGAGCCTGGAGTCTGGGAAGTGCAAGAGACAGACAGGCAGACATCCAAATTTATAGACACACACACCAGGCATCCAAGACCCCCTGGAGATAACTTCATCACTCATCTCCCGAGACCGCCCTTAGCCAGGGCTCAGCTGGGCGTGCTGGGGACGCAGATGGTCTGAGCCGGGCCCTGCCCTGGAGGAGCAGGTGGGGGAGGCAGACGCCTCTGATCCATGGATCCCTGGGAAAAGAGCGAGAGAGTGTGTTGGCTTGGATGGGCCATCTCTCCTTCGAGAGGCCCCATATACCAGGTGCCTGGAGAAGGAGAAGCATTTTGATGGGGAATAGTTCGAGGGAGAGAGGGGGAAGAAAAATGGAAAATGCGGGGCTGGGTCGCACTAGGGGAGAGGAGGCAGGAGACAGCGATGTCAGGGCCCTGGATGCCAGGCTGAGGGGCGGGGACTTCGTTCTGGAGGCCGCTCTAAGTGTTGGAAAGATCCCTCTAGCAAACAGCATGTGTCTGTCTGTCCATCTGTTTCTCTGTCTCCTGGGATATGTGATTAAGATCTTGCCCTCTTTTGTGAGGTCCACACCGTACCCCAGGGCCCGAGGCTGAGCTCAGGCTCTACCCTGAGGCTTTGGGGGCACCTTGGACAGCTCCCTCTTCAAAGCCCTGCCTAGGGCAGGCCTCCTTGAACCTGGGACAGTTGCTATCAGAGGGCTGGGGAGGTGTGGGGTGTGGGGGAAGGGTGATTTTGGCTCCCAGGAGGCATCTGGCGACACCGGCATTTTTGGTTGGGGTGGGGGAGCTCCTGGCATCTGGGGGGTCAAAGCCACGGTGCTCTCAAACACTCTACACTGCACAGGACGGCCCCACGATGAAGAATCATCTGGCCCCCCGACGTCAATGGTGCCGAGATGGAGAAAGCTTGGTCTGGGATGTGTGTGACCAGGAGTGTCACAGATCTATGGGGTGTGCGTGTGCGTGTGTGTGTGTGTGCATGGCTGTGTGTGATCTGATTGTAGGTGACAGCGTGGCTGCGTGTGCCCGACTCTTGGTCCAGGGCGGTCACTTTGTATTGGAGAGCCTGTGTCGCTGTTTCAGGCTGTAGCTTCATGCACGACTCTCCGGGGTGGGGGGGGGTGGGGATGAGCATAGCCCTCCGGCTGGGAGGTCACTGTGACCGATGAAGCCTCTATGTGTGTGTGTGTATGAGAGAGTCCTCGGGCAGGGCTGTAACTGTGTGTAGACTTTGCACCTGAGTGTGTGTAACCGTGTGCATCCGTTTATGTCTGGGGGGCTGGTGGCCAACCCGCGTGCTTCTGGGAAAGAGCTCTCTCTTCTAACTGACCTTCTCCCGGGGGTGTGTCCCAGGCCGTGTGCCTCAGTCTAAGTGTGTATGCCTCTGTCCCTTAGCAGGACCTGCTTGTCCTGGGTGGGACTATTTCCTGTCCCCGGGGCTGACTCTGTGCATCTTCCCGGGCCCTGGTGACTGTGTGCGTCTGTCTGTCCATCCCCTGGCTGCCCCCTCCTCTTCCTAGGGCTGTCCTGGCGCATCCTCTCCGCCAGGCTCAGGGCAGGCGAGTCCCTTCGCACCCTCCAGGGCTCATCAAATGACCAGAGTGACTCCCGCGCGGGTGAGCCGGGGGTGAGGGCTGCGGGGCCTAGGCCCCAAACCCCAGGGCCTGGCGAGCCCACCACCCTGGCTCTGCCCCAGCCGCGTCCAGAGGGGCTGCTGATGGAGAGGGCCTCCGGGAGTCATCGGGGCGGCACGGGCAATTAATTCATCAGATTAATCAGTTCCTCATCCCGGGGCGGGGGCCAGGGCAGCCCTGCGCGGGGCCGAGCCTCCCCAGGCATCCAAGGTCACCCGGCCTCTTCCTCTCCCCCGCCCGGTGCTGTCTGCATCCGCCGCCTCCGCGGGCCCAGCCCCCACTCCCTGGCCCCGGTCCAGCCTCTGGCCATGGTCCACGGAGAGATGAATGGGTGGGGGCGGGGGTTCTGCCAGGCGCCAGGGCACTGGAGCGGGCAGGCAGGAGTGGGCATGCGCCCGCCAGAGTGTGCCCCGCTGGGCCCGGGCACATGGGGCAGTCTGTGTGCACATGGGGGTCTCTACACCACGCCAGAGGGCGTCCTGGGCGTCTGTGATAGATGTGTGTCCACGTGAATATTCGTGCACATCCATGTTTGTGTACGTGCTTGCATTTGTGTGTCTGGGTGTCTGTGTGCACACATGTGGGTGTTGAGTATCTGCCTGCAGCCTGTCTTTCCATGTATTTCTGAATTAATGTGTACATGTGTGTACCTGTCTGTTACATCTGAACATACATCTGTGTATATGAGTGTGTACTCGTAGGGCTGTGAATATGTGTATGTGCCCCCATGTATGTTTTGCATGGGTGTGTATTCTTGAATCTGTGTGTGTGCGTTCACTGTGAAGATGTATGTGTGTGCCGTGTTTACACGTTTGCGTGTGTGTGTGTGCACAGCTTTGTGTCTGTATCTGCACATGTGCACTTCTGTGTTTGAGTCTGTGCGTGTGTCTCTGTGTGTGCATGCATCTGTACACAGCATCTGTGAGTATGTATACTTGAGCTTTGATGTACGCGTGTCTGTGTGCACATACGTGTGTTTATGTGCTGTGATTGTGTTGTCTCAGTATCTCGGGAGGTGTGTAGGTTTGTGTGACCCAGCCTGTCTGGGTCAGCATGGGCTTGTGGCAAGGGACATTGCGTTTTTCTGCGGTGAGTGTCTCTGGAAACATCAATGAATGCGTGTGCCAGCGGGTGTGGGAAGTGTGTATCTGCCGTGTGTGTGTGTGTGTGTGTGTGTGTGTGTGCACATTGCACAGTCCTGCCCAGCTGAGCTGCCCTCCGTCCCACAGGGCTACTGTCTCAGAGCCTGGAGTTCGGCTCTCCTGCCGACAACTACACGGTGTGTGAAGGCGACAACGCCACGCTCAGGTAGGGGGACGCAGAAGTGCTGCCCCTTCGCCTTCCGTAGGGGGGACTGTCCTGACCCGAAGGCCCCACCCGTCCTTCCCCCCATCAGGACAGAAGCCATCAGGGCCCAGACTCTGGGCCCAGCTCCACCCTGGGCCTCAGTGTGCCCATCTGTCAAATGGGTGGAGGGACGGTGACCACCACCTGGGCTGTTGGAGGATGCAAGAGTCTGTACATACACCCCGGGGGCTTCCCTGGTGGCTTAGTGGTAAAGAACCCACCTGCCAATGCAGGAGACCTGGGTTCAATCCCTGGGCCTGGAAGATCCCCTGGAGAAGGGAATGGCAACCTGCTCCAGTATTCCTGCCTGGGAAATCCCATGGACGGAAGAGCCTGGCAGGCTGCAGTCCACGAGGTCACAAAAGAGTCGGACACAACTTAGGAACACAACCAAGCTGAGCTTAGAGAGCTTAGCACACTGTTTAATGAGAACCGGTGTTACCCTCCCCCAGCTCTCTGCTCTCCTCGTTGTGGGTCTGTCCCCCCATCTCTGCACCTCTGTCCCTCTCTCTGTGTGTCCCCCTCTTTTTGGGTCTATGACACACAGCAGTCACTCAGTAACCATCAGCTGTCATCCCATTGTGCACTTGGGCTCACAACTATCCCTCAGGCTCAGTTTACCCACCTTTAAAGTGGGCGCAGTCACACCTGCCTCCGAGGACTGCCCTGGGAACTGGAGATGCAGCGAGCCTTCCTCTCCCCACCTCCAAGCCCCCTCGATGGGGGGTGACCCTGGAGGGCCAGGCGGGGGTGGGGGAGAGAACTGCCCTCCCCTCGTCCTCCCCTCCAGCTGCTTCATTGACGAGCATGTGACCCGAGTGGCCTGGCTGAACCGCTCCAACATCCTGTACGCGGGCAACGACCGCTGGACCAGTGACCCAAGGGTGCGGCTGCTCACCAACACGCCCGAGGAGTTCTCCATCCTCATCACCCAGGTGGGGCTGGGCGACGAGGGCCTCTACACCTGCTCCTTCCAGACCCGCCACCAGCCGTACACCACTCAGGTCTACCTCATCGTCCACGGTGAGCCCTCTTTCGGGGCCCTGGCGGGGGAGGGGGGAGCCGGGGGATGGGCGCTGGGGAGAGGGGACACTCGTGTCCTCATCGATCCCAGGGACACCCGTGGGAAGACAGACCCCCTCCCTGCCCTCACGGACTCCAGCCAGGCTGAGGGAGAGAAAGTCAGAGACAACCTCCAGGGCAGGAGAGATACGGGGGGGCCAGGGGACACTTGGAGGAAGACCCCCCGTTCGTTGGCTCAGCCCTGTTTCTTGAGTTCCTGCTGCGTGCGGGCACTGCTCCACAGGCCAGGGACAGAAAGGAGCCAGGCAGGCTGGCCCTGCCTCTCTGGAGGTGTCTTTCCGAGGAGAGGCAGTTTCCCAGACATCACGTCTGAGCCGAGACCTTCAGGAAAAAGAACAGCACGTGTGGAGGCTGGATGCGCAGAGCGAGAGAGGTGGCGCTGGAGAGACCCACGGCGGGGGGCGGGAGGCTGGCATCAGAGGTGGTCTGGAGGGCAGCGAGCACGTGGAGAGACAGGAAGCCAGGGACGGCCCTTGACAAGCCCCGACCTGGGAGCCAAACCCTCCGGTTCCAACCTTGCCGCCGCCACCCAGGGGCTGAGGCACCCAAAGCGAGCCGGACGATCAGACTCCTCATCTGCAAAACGGAGATGACGCTGTCATATATCAAATTCAAGACATCATCAGTTGGAAGGGACACCTTTACTTTATTCTGTGTTGCTAGAAACCAGGTGGGAGGGTAACCTGCCAGTTAAACACTGGCGTCCTTCATAAGGCCACCCTGGTTGGAGAAATGCTCGGGGGGCGGGGTCGAGGTGGGGGACGCCCCCATGGGTTAGAATTGATTAACAGAGTAACAAATCACTTCCCCCGGTGGCTCAGTCGGTAAAGAATCCGCCTGCGATGAGGGGGACAAGAGTTCGATCTCTGGGTTGGGAAGATTCCCTGGAGGAGGGCATGGCAACCCACTCCAGTATTCTTGCCTGGACAATCCCATGGATAGAGGAGCCTGGCGGGCTACAGTCCACAGGGTCACAAAGAGTCAGACACGACTGAAATGACTGAGTGAGGATGCACGCACCCCAGAGGGGAGTAGTGAGGGTTTCATGGGTTCATTTTTGTGAAATACTTAAAACAGGGTAAGCTTACACTCAGGAAGCACCATACAAGCATTAGCTAAGCAAATTAATTTTCAAAATAATAGTACTAATCAGTAAAAATAGAGATGGGGAGGGAGGAATTCAGACCCAAAGATAGAAAATAGAAACCAAGTGAGAAGGAAGGTGGAGAGAGACCGAGGAAGAGTGAGGAAGACACAAGACCAGCAACTGGAGAAGAAGCCAGATCCAGAGGGAAAGGGAAACAGAGGAATTCTTACAGAGAGATAGGAATGTCAGCTGAACCCCTGGGTCTGAGGGGGGAGGGGCTGGGGGTCTGGACCCCTGGGTCTGAGGGAGGAGGGTCTGGGGGTCTGGACTCCTGGTCTCAGGGAGGAGGGGCTGGGGGTCTGGACTCCTGGTCTCAGGGAGGAGGGGCTGGGGGTCTGGACTCCTGGGTCTGAGGGAGGAGGGGCTGGGGGTCTGGACTCCTGGTCTCAGGGAGGAGGGACCAGGCCTAGATCCAGGGTCCTGGGAACCCACAGCGCCTCTCACTGACCTTCCCTCTGGCCTGCAGTCCCTGCCCGCATCGTGAATATCTCTTCGCCTGTGACAGTGAATGAGGGGAGCAATGTGAACCTGCTTTGCCTGGCTGTGGGGAGGCCAGAGCCCACGGTCACCTGGAGGCAGCTCCGAGGTGAGGACCCCACCCCTGGCTCAAAGCCCCTTCCCCCACTCCACAGGCTGGGCCCAAATCTCCCCATGTTCCTAGCTAGATACCCAGAATCTCCCACTCCCGCCTGTTTTGATCCTTGCCCCCCACCAAAGCCTTGTCATGACCGTATTTCCCCTTCCTACCTGGTCCTGTTATTTCACCAACGGACGCCAGAGGCTTAGAGCCTACCCACGTGCCCTCCCAGGCTGGGGCTGTTTCCTCCATCTGCCTGCTAGATCCCAGCTTGCCCCCCATCCCTAACTCCAGCAGCCCCAGTCTCTTCCCACCAGCTCACAGGATTCTCCTGGACTCAGACCCCCACCCACTAGATGGCCGGAGCCAGGTTAGACCCACAGCCCCTGCCCACGTTCCGTCTCCTGTTCACATTACTGCATCTCTGCCGGATGCCTCAGGCCAGCGGTTCTCTTAGTTTGGTCCACAGACTCACAGCAGTAGCATCACCTGGAGACTTGCCAGAAACACATGAGTCAGAACCACCCTTCCCCCCATCACCACCACAGCCTGTCCTATGTCCTAACAAGCCCTTCAAGTGATCCCGAGGTAGAGCTGAGAACTACGGCGGCCCCCAAACAGAGGGACCTGACTGGGAAATCCCATATCCTAGACATGGCGCACTGCCCCCTTTACCTGGATCTCCACCACCATTTCCCAGACCCCTAGATCCTCACTCAGTGGCTCTTGGGAGACCAAATGTGCCAATCCCTAGATCTCTTGGGACCCCAGAACACAATAACTAGGTCTCGGATCCCTGGATCCATCCCTACGGCTTCATCTGAGCCCCACAGTCCTGGTCTTGAGTTCCTGGATCCCCGAATGCTGTGAGTCCCAAAGGGTCTTCTGAGCGGGCGTACTGTTCTAAGACCCCCGATACCTGGATTGCTGATGCCAGTCACCAGATCCTGATTCCCTGGGCCCCAAGGGCTAGATCCCAGAATCCTGGATCCTCCCTCGCTGGGTCTGTGTTTTTTGGATCTTTCTGAGCCTCAGGAGCTCCTGGCACCCTCCCCACTGGGTTCTAGTTACTAAGTCCCTGCTAGCTCCCCACTCCCGGGCCCAGCCCAGCACCCCCGCCCCCACTGACCCCGGCGCCCCAGGCCCCGCGCCTGTCCGCCCCGCTGATGTCTGTCCGTGTTGTGCCCGTGTTGTCCCGTGTTAAGTGTTTGCGTCCGGCCCCGCCCCCTCCCCTCCCCTCCCCCCACAGACGGCTTCACGTCCGAAGGCGAGATCCTGGAGATTTCCGACATCCAGCGGGGCCAGGCCGGGGAATACGAGTGCGTGACTCACAACGGGGTTAACTCTGCACCGGACAGCCGCCGCGTGCTGGTCACAGTCAACTGTGAGCCCCCCACCCCCACCCCCGGGCACGGTGCACGAAAGCGGGGCGGGCCCTGGGACCCCGGGGATGAAGAGTGTTCGAGAGGAGGAAGGGGGTGGGTCTGCGGGAGGAAGGGGTCTAAGAGGAGGGCGCCAGAGGACCTGGACTCTAGGAAGAAGGAGGGGCTGGGGGTGAGACCCCTTCGTCCGCACTGGGCAAGGAAAATTCGCTGACCCTGTCCCTTGCCAGATCCTCCGACCATCACCGACGTGACCAGCGCCCGCACGGCTGTGGGCCGGGCAGCCCTCCTGCGCTGCGAAGCCATGGCGGTGCCCCCCGCGGATTTCCAGTGGTACAAGGATGACAGACTGTGAGGATGGCACTGGGGCGGGCCGTGGTGGTGGTGGTGGGGGGTGGTCTTCCGTCCTTTGCGACTCGGGGAGGGGGCAGAGGGAGCAGAGCTCCGGGTCCTGGAAACGGAGGGGGGGGCGGAGTCCGGGTTCTAGGTGTTGGGGTCCACTGGGCCCCAGGGGAACTGTGGTGGCTTACTGGAAATTTGGGTCCTGGGATAATGAATGCTGGAGCCTGGCCTCCTCCGACTATTCAGGAAGAAGGTCTGGGGTGGGGGACGATGCTGAGATTTGTCAGAGAAGCTTTAGGGTTAGGGGACCACTGGATCTGAGGTTTAGCAGGGCCTGGGAATCCCTAGAGGTTGGAGGTGAGGGTCTGGGTTGCCTGGAGAGGGGCGTCGGTGGGAGTGGTCCGGGATCTATGGGGAGTTAGAACCAGAGGCTGCGGGTCGCTGGGATGGGGGACAGAAGGTAGGGTCTCCACAGGCAGTCTTAACAGTCGGGGGGCTGGGCTTTTTTCCGGAGGGGGTCACGGGCCAGGGTCCTGCGGTCTGGTTCCTGACCCGGATCCCCGGCAGGCTGAGCAGTGGCACGGCCGAGGGCCTGAAGGTGCAGACGGAGCGCACCCGCTCGATGCTTCTCTTCGCCAACGTGAGCGCCCGGCATTACGGCAACTACACGTGCCGCGCAGCCAACCGGCTGGGAACGTCCAGCGCCTCCATGCGGCTCCTGCGTGCGTCCCCCGAGCAGCGGAAGGGGCGGGGCCGGGGCCGGGGCGGGGGCGGGGCCGAGGCCGAAGCTTAGGAAAGAGCCCAAGACCGGTGTTCACTGAGCGCCCACTAAGGGAGCGAATTGGATGCTGGGGACACGGCAAGGCACGAAAGAGGCAAGGTCAGGTGGCTCAGGCGATAAAGAATCTGCCAGCCATGCAGGAGACCTGGGTTCGATCCCTGTGTTGGGAAGATCCCCTGGAGAAGGGAATGGCTATCCACTCCAGTATTCTTGACTAAGAAATTCCAGGTACAGAGGAGCCTGGCGGGCTGCAGTCCATGGGGTCGCAAAGAGTTGGACACGACTGAACGACTAACACTTTTACTTTGTCTAGGCACTCATACAGCTAGTAGCAGTGGTAGAAAAGCAATAAAGGAAAGGAGACAAATAAAATGAAAAGTCAACAAATACATAAGCAAAAAACAATTTTGCATATCGATAAGGACTATCAAGAAAATAAACAATAGAATTGGGGATGGTAGCAGTAGACAAGCGCATCAGAGAAGGCTTCCTCGAGGAAGCAACGTTTGAAGTGGGACCTGAATGGTCAAGAGAATCCAGCCCTGTCAAGATCGACCAAAGAGCTTTGAAGCGGGGCGGGGCAGGGACAGAGATGAGCCAGATGCTTAGGTTAAAACAGAGTAGGGGAGAGCGGGGTCCCTGAGTGAAAACCCGGAAAGATCCTTAGGAGGCGGCCTCAGACAAGACCCTCAGAAACAAGACACCAGGGAGAGACACGCATGGGGTCTCCCCACTCCGGGCCTCCTCCCTTGACCCTCTCTCTTTCCCCAGGCCCAGGATCCCTGGAAAACTCGGCCCCGAGGCCCCCAGGGCCCCTGACCCTCCTCTCCGCCCTGGGCTGGCTGTGGTGGAGGATGTAGGAAGAACCCAGTGCCGCTGGAGTCCCCCTGCAAGGGGGGCCTGAGGCCGAGAGCGAGAGGAGCAGGGGGAGCAAGCGCCGTGGGTCTCGAGGGGCGGAGGAGCTCTCGGCCGCTGAGGAAGAAAAGGAAAAGGAAGAGGAGGAGGGAAGATCTATAGAGAACCCATCACTGTGAGGGATAACGCAAAATTATGCATCTTTCTACAGCCATTCTCGCCACCGTTCACCTTTCCGATTGTGACCCACCCCTGGCCACCCCCACACCCCTCTCTTAGCTCAGGCTGTCAACTGGATCGCGCGCGTGTGGTGGGTGTGAGCGTGAGCGCGTGCGTGTGTGTGCATGTGTGTGTGTGTGTATGGATGGGTGGGTGGGTGGGTGGGTGGGGAAAGGGGCTCAGCACTTTTCCCTCCTGGACACCCCCCCAACATCCACTGCCCCCATCCCCACTGTCTCTCACCTCTGGCTGGAGGTAGGTATGGGGTCTTGCTGGAAGTTGTGAGGGGAGGTTTTCCAGGCTCCCGCTTTCCCAGTGTATGCACGCACCCCGCCCCCTCCCCTCCCTGCTGAAAGGCTGTCTCCCGGGCAGGTTGGAAGTGGGAGGGGCATCAGACTTGCCTGGCAAGCTGTCACTCAACCTCTGCGAGCAGGTGCGGGATCTCCACCTTGGCTCTGGGCCTCCCTGCTGTCAACCAACCACCTGCCTGGAGCCAGAGGCCCCATCACCGGCTCAGCGGCCTGAGACCTTCCCGCTTTCCCTGTCCCTCCCCGCCCTGGACTTTCTGGCCCTCTCCCGGGCCGATCGGTGCTTCCATCCAACTGTCAGGCCGGTGCCTGCTGTCACCTGTCTGCCTCAGTGCTTTGCCCTAGCCTGCCCCCACTCCCTTCGGCCACCCGCAGCGCCCGCCAGCTGCCCTCAGTGCCCCTACGGCCGGCCCACAGGTGTGAGCTTGCTGGTCCACCACTCCCTGGCCTCTCCACCAACTGACCCTCCCACAGTCCCACAACTGACCACCCTCACACACACTCAGACACACACACACACCAGCGACTGTGACCAGCAATAGCCCCCTGGCTCCAGCTGTCCTGTAGCCGGTGACCAGCTGTGGTTCCCCCGAGATGAGCAACTGTCAGAAAGGCGCTCTGAGGCTGTAACTTCAGCTCGGAATGTAGGCATACCCCACTCTGGCACACCACATCCCACAAAGCTGGGGGGAGAGAGGGGCATCACGCAGACGTCCTCAGCCCAGACCAAGATGTTACCAACTCCTGCTCCCGGGAGACCCTCTATAAACACCCACCCCAAACTGTACCACCCAGAGCTTGCGAGGGCGAGAGAGGGCAGAGCAGGGGCAGGGGGGGCAAGGGGCAGTGACTGTACCTCAGATGGGGGCCCCATCCCACATTGTCTTCCATTCCCAGGGTCCAGGGGACAGGGAGGGGAGGGGGAGGGGTGCCAGGGAGGGGGGCGGGGGGGCCCTGGGGGCCGTGTGTTCCGATTCATGGGGAGTGTTGAGACCGCCACACCAATAAACGCCTTTTTCCAAAGTCTCCGCCTGCCAGTGTCAACGTCAGTGAGCATATGGCTGAGTGGAGCGCAGACTCCTGGTCATTGGTGGTGCCTCCCCAGCATCACTTCTGCCCTCCCCTTTCTCTTTGGTAGATTTGGAATTGACCTATTTACAGATGTGGCCCCTGATTGGCTGAAGCTACTCGGCATAGCCCGTTTCCCACTGTGACTGGTTCAGAGGTGGGCACAAGGCCCAGCCAGACTAACGAGAGAATGAACACCAGAGCAGTGTGGATTTCCCAGGAAGAGCTGCTCTTCTGTTAGGATAATGTGGCTCAATGGTATGAAGTCAAGATCTGCAGGATGTCTATTCTCCATCACATGGAGAGATCTTGGGTCTATGGGGATAGCACTGGTGGGGAAGACAATACATGGAGCCTGAGTGATAGAAACGCCATGGAATGCAGAGTGGAAAGTCTAGAGAAACTGAGTCCATGATGACATCATTTGAGCAACTGGATCAAAACTTACCTGATGCCTACCTTCACTTACATAAGCAATAAAGTTCCATGTATGTTTAAACCAACTCATGTTAGGTTTTCAATTTCTAGTGATTATAAAGGAAATGAAAATTCTCACTGACAGATGAGATGTAGAGGTTCCAGAGACTCCAGCCATCACCTTTCTGAAAAGATCCAAGGTCTCTGTTTTCCAAAGTCCTCTTTCACACCCAAATTTAGCCAGAACGGCTCACATCCTTTCCTCCCAAGATAGACAGTTGCCTATGCTTTAGTTATTTGTTTACTCTTTCATCTCTGCCCACCTTCCATGACACAGACTGAGATATTTTGTTTCCCAGCCTCCGTCACAGTGATATAGCCAGCTTTTGGTCAATGAGATTTAAGGGAAGTTTGCTATCAGGCTTCCACAAAATTTTTCCCTCATTCATGTCAGGAAAGGAACCCTGCTCCCTTCCTTTTGTCATTAGATACAGTTGTGTGAAGATGTGATGCCTGGAGCTGCAGCAGCCAGCTTGTAACTTGAGACAATATGCCAACCAACTGAAGGTGGCAAAGCAGAAGGACACAAAGAACCCAGACACTTGATGGTATCACTAAGTTGTTGAGCCACACTGAAACTACCTACCTCCATATTTCTTGCCATCATTTACTTTATTACTTATAGCCAAAATAATCTTCACTGAAGCATTCCTTACATTTCCAGTGAGAAACTCAATTGGAAAAGGAAGTCATCCTGCTGGGGAGAGCAGCAGCAAGCCCTGAACTTCACTGGCCCCAGACATTTGATCAGATGACAAATACTTATGGATGTTTTTGTGCCAAACTCTGTGTTAAGTGCTGCTGATAATGACACAGTCTCTACCTTTGTGGAACTCTCAGTTTAGAAAGGAAGTTGGAGGTTAAACAAGTAATTACATATTTACATACAAGAAGCAGGAGGTTCAGAGCCTCTAGGACCCAATTCACAGCCAAGGCAAGTTAGGGTCATGGGTTAGAGAAGGGTCCTCTAAGATGGTAACAGTTCCCTTTACACTCGAAATATTAATGATGCAGAGCAAAGAATCCTGCTCTAGGTGCAGTATACTCTAGAAGCAAAGCCTGGAGGCAAACTAAAGTATGATGAAGAAAAGCAGGGGTGAAATTTCTGTAAGGGGAGGGTAGAGCGGCCAACAGAGGTCAAACCACAAGGCTTCAAAGGTCACAATGAGGAGCTTGAACAATATCTGAAGGGCAATGGGCAGCTCTAGAAGGGATTAAAGAGAAGAGGTATGTGATCTGATTTAAGATGAAGATTCTGGGAGCTGGATGGGGCGTAGCCTGGAGGAGGCCAACATCGATATAGGAAGACCTTTCCAGAGAATGAGGCAGGGCACCCTCTCCAGCTTCCAGCCGCAGCACGCCCTGCCCAGCTGCCACAGACCCTTGCCCACTTGAAGGCTGTACAAACCACACTGTTCGGCTAGCAGGAGTCTCCCAGCCCTGGAGTCCCATCTCCTTAGTTGCATAAATACAGGGAGAGTCTTCTTGGGCGCTGAGAGAAGGAGATGGGAAGTCCCACTTTCCAGGTCCAACCGTCAATCACAGCGGGACAGGAAGTCCCTGACTGCTACGGAGGCGAAATAGGAAGTCCCGCCCCCCAAGTCCTGCACAGAGCAAGTCACATCTCTGCTCACACCTGTGTGGCTGCCCGAACGGTTTTGGGGCCCCCACCTGGAGGCACGCCAGTGGCCTAGAAGAGAGAAGAGGGACAGGGGATGACCACAAGAGTTACCCTGATGTGACCATAACTCACCCTTTCCCAGCGCTAGCTGGCACCATTCCAAAATTAACTGAGTTCCCTCCATTTGCAAGGGGGAAAAATGGTCTAGTCACCCTTGGGAGAGATAAGGCATACAACAACTCAAATTTTATGGGGAAGAGATGTTCTGTCCCACTTCAGAGAGAAAATGGAAGTTTTGCCAATTTTTATGGAAATGAATGAAGGCGTTTTGGAGAAATTGGAATTTCATGCATATATATATATATATATATATATATATATATATATATGGGATGGAAAGTCCTGTCCAACTTCTATGTATCAAAAAAAAAAAAAAAGAGGGGGAAAAATCTATCAACTTTCTGAACCAACAAAAAAAGCTGGAGAAAGAGAATTCTGACTATCTCCTCTGCCTGACTAAAACACAAAAATTTCCACCCCCATTCCAGGACCCTGGGGCACCCATACTCACTGGGTGAGCCCTGATTGGGCTAGGGTTCTCCAACGGTATTTTGAGGGGCAGAGGCTGTGGGGTCTGCACTGGGGTCACGCTCTGCACCTTCTTTTCCGGTTGGGGGGCTACAGGGGCCCATGTGCAGGGTTGCTTCTTTTTCTTATAGGCCTCTCCTGGGAAAGGGATGAGGAAGAGAAATGGGAACACTTGATTGACTGTACCCACATGCCCATTCAGTCAATGGCAAAGGAAGCTGGGTGGAAGGTGGATTGGATGAGGTAACTGTTGATTGGTTCAGAGGCTGAACCAGTGGGACTCTTTCCAGGGGTGGGCTTCCCACTTACTTCGAAAGCGGCACAGACAGCAGATGCACAGGAGGAGAAGAGCTGCCAGGAGTGCCAGGCCTAGTAGGGACCCCAGAACGATGCCAGCGATGGCCCCGGGGCCCAGGGTGGAACCTGGAAGAAACCAAGAGAAAGGGAATAAGGAGAACAGGAACCAAAGCTGGACCTGTTTCCTGAGCCTTCTACCTCAACCCTCCGCTAGTCAGAACCCAGGAATCTGAGACCCCCACACCCTCAGTCCATTAAATGTTTCTTGAATGACTGTAATGTGGCTGGCATTCTGTCAGGTGGTGAAGATCCATTGGTGAGCAAACCAAGATACCTGCTGTCCTGTGGGTTAATATTAATATTAGGGAGGAAATCAGAAATGAATGTGCAAATAGATAACATAATTACAGATTGTTTTCAGAAGAAAAAATAAATGTGCTATGATAGAAATTTGCTTTTGATGTCTCTGCTTTCAGGAGCAAAAGCAGACACATCACTTTGCTGGCAAAGGTCCCTAAGTCAAAGCTATGGTTTTTCTAGTAGTCATGTACAGATGTGAGAGTTGGACCAGAAAGAAGGCTGAGCGCCAAAGGATTGATGCTTCTAAATTGTGCTAGAGAAGACTCTTGAGAGTCCCTTGCACTTCAAGGAGATCAAACCAGTCAATCCTAAAGGAAATCAGCCCTGAATATTCATTGGAAGGACTGCTGCTGAAGCTGCAGTGCTAATACTGTGGCCACCTGATGCAAAGAGCCTACTCTTCAGGAAAGACCCTGATGCTGGAAAAGACTGAAGGCAAAAGAATGGGGTGGCAGAGGATGAGATGGATGGATGGCATCAACCAATACAGTGGACATGAACTTGAGCAAACTCCTGGGGATAGTGAAGGACGGGAGTCTGGCATGCTGCAGCCCATGCTGTTGCATCAGACATGACTTAGCCACTGAACAACAACAAATGATAGAAATAATGGAAGGGGAGGTGACATTTAGAAAAGCTGGTGAGGGAAGGGCCTCGAGGAAGTAACATTTGAACAGAGACCTGGGGAATAGGGACCCAGGCATGCTAAACAGGGGGACAAAGGTGTTCCCAGCAGAGGGAACAGGACATGCCAAGACTCAGAAGCAGGAAAGGGTTTTCTGTGTTCAATGAAGGCCAGGGTGGGTGGAGGATATAGAATGAAGGTGGAAGAGGTAAGGGTTGATGTTAGAGGGATTAATAAGGGCCAGAGCCTGGACATGAAAGGCTTTTAAGCAAGGCAGCAGCAGCCTGGTCTGATTTGCATAACTTTGGCTTCTACTTGGAGGATGGACTGTAGGAGGGCGAGAGGGGGCATAAAGAGACCAGGAAAATGGCTACTGCAGTCAAGGCAAGAGAGGACTGTAGTGTCTGACCAGAATGTAGAAGTGAAGATGGAAAGAAGCAGATGATTAAGAAAGCATTTTGGAACAGAACTTGTACCCTGCTCTTGTGTGAAAATTGTGTAAATTTTAATTATGTTGGATTGGCTCATAGTGCTCTTCAGATCTGCTATATTCTTCTACTTTTCTGTCTATACATTCTATTAATTTTTGAGTGTGATATTGAAACTCTAGCTAAATATCTTATCTACTTAAAAAATAACTGCAACATATAGTTGAACTATGTGTAACTTTGTTCTGTATTTTCCAAGTCTCCTGTAAATGTATTATCATACTTTCATAGTTTGAAAAATTGAAAATTTATTTATTTATTTAAAATAATATTTGTTCTTATTTATTTCTTTGACTGTGTTGGGTCTTAGTTGTAGCATGTGGGATCTACTTCCCTGACCAGGGATCGAACCCCAGGCCCCCTGCGTTGGGAGCATGGAGCCTTAGCCACTGGACCACCAGGGAAGTCCCTCAAAAATTTAAAACTAAAAAAAAAAAAAGCATTTTGGAAGGAAACGATGGGACTCTTGAGATATTTGGGATGTCAGAGGTGATGTCAGCATGTGGGTGGTGCCATTTTCCAGGATAGGAAGACTGAAGAGTTGACAGGAGGGGAGTGGGCAGGGTATAGTTTGGGGAAACATCAAGAGGTCTGTTTTGGACATGTAAAGTCTGAAATGTCAGATGGACATTCAAAGTGAAGATGTCAAGTAGGGAGGTGGCTCTTCAAGTCTGGAGTTCAGTGGTCTGGGCTGGAGATCAGACATTTGAGAGTCATCTGAGTATTGATGATATTTAGTCAGTGAGAAAGGAAAGGCCACACTGGTGAGAAATATAGGTGGAGAAGAGAGCTAAAGATGGACACATCCAATACTTTAGAAGCTGGGAGTACTCGCAACTACTGAAACCTGCACGCTTCACAGCTAGAGAGTCTGTGCACTGCTACGAAAGATCCTGCCTAACGCAATGAAGATCCTGTGTGTCGAAACTAAGACTAATGCAGCTAACTAAATACGTAAAAAATTTTAAAAGGAAGTTGGAGAGTGTTACTAATTGTCTCCTCCCCCAAAAGATACAGTATACCTGTGAATGTGACTTTACTTGGAAATACAGTCTTTGCAGATGTAATCAAGATGATACACAAAGACTTCATTTCCAAATAAGGTCACATTCACACATATTGAGGGTCAGGATGTCAGAATACAGTAGGTCCCCCTGCCACTTTATCTGCAGGGGATACACTCCAAGGCCCTCAGTGGATGCCTGAAGTCATGGATAGCATCAAAACCTAGGTATCTACATTTTCCCAGCATCACTACTCTGGCCCTTTGGGGTCATTAATAAGTGAAATAAGCGTTTCTTGAACACAAGCCCTGACATACTATGACAGTTGATCTGACAACCGAGACAGTTTCAAAGTAACTAACAGACAGGATATGCTGAACAAAGAGATGACTCACTTCCCAGGCGAGATGCAGTGGACAGCATGAGATCTTACCATGCTACTCAGGCATGCAATTTAAAACTTATGAATCGTTTATTTCTGAGATTTTCCATAGAATATTTTCGGACCGCAGCTGACCCCTGGTAACTGAAACCTCAGAAATCAAAACCGAGGATAAAGGGGCTACTGTATCTTTTGCATGGGGAGGCACAATTCAGCCAATCAAGTCCAGATGAGATCATGAGTGTGGGTGCACATTGGATATGACTTGTGTCCTTACAGGAAGATAGAGACACACAGGGAGGAGGGGGAGACTGTGGGAGGCTGGAAGCAAAGGCTGGAGTAATGCCAAGGACCGATGGTCACTATCAGAAGATAGAGGGCTGCCCTGGTGGCTGAGGTGGTAAAGAATCCGCCTGCAATACAGGAGACCTGGGTCTGATCCCTGGCTTGGGAAGATCCCCTGGAGAAGGGAACAGCTACCCACTCCAGTATTCTGGCCTGGAGAATTCCATGGACTATATAGTCCACGGGGTCGCAAAGAGTCAGACATGACTGAGTGACTTTCACTTTGGCTTTATCAGAAGCTAGAAGGAGGCAAGCGAGGATTCTTCCCAGAATCTCAGAGGCAGGGACTTCCCTGGGGGTCCTGAGATTAAGAATTCACCTTCCAATGCAGGGGATGTGGGTTCGCTCCCTCACTGGGGAACTAAGATACAATATGCTTTGGGACAACTAAGCCTGTGGGCTGCAATGAAGCCGCAGCACAGTAAAAATTTAAAAATTAATTAAAAAAAAGAATCTGCCTTATTCAGACGGGATGCACAGTTCGGTCCCTGGTCAGGGGACATGCCACAGGCAGCTAGGCCCTGTGGGTCACAACTAAAGAAAAGCGCACACGCTCTAGAGCCCAGGTTCCTCAAGAGAAGCCCATGTACCACAAGGAACACACAGTACAGGAAACAAAACAAAACAAAACTCGACAGTCTCAGAGGCAGCATGACCCTGCACAGACTCCCGGCTTCCAGAGTTGGCAGAGAGTACATTTCTGTTGAACATTTCTGTGTGATGCCACACAGTTCAAGGCATCTAATTACGGAAACCCCAGGAAACTAACGCAGAGAAAGAAGGAAGAGCCAACTAAAGAGACTTGAGAGGAGGAAGTCCAGGAGAAAGGCTCCAACTCACCGGCCTGGTAGATCTGGCTTTGGGAGGGCGTCCCTGGCTGGCCTCCCAGGGTGGGCAGGATACGAAAGACCCAGGTCCTAGGGTTCTGAAGAGGGAGGGGCACCACAGCTGACCGCTCCCGAGGCCCCAGGATGAGCAAGGAGACCCAGTCCTTGGAGGCGATGGCTCTGCCAGGGTCAGGGCCCTCCACCTGTGCCTGGATCCGGAAACGGCTGATCAGGGCCCCGCGTTCCACATCCCAAGTCAGCACCACTGCATCCCGGGTTCTCTGCAGCCTCCACGAGGAGATGGATGGTCCTGGGTGGCGGGGAGGGTTGGAACGGGGGGTCAAGGTGGAAACTGGATTCACTGGTCCAAGAGGGAAAGGAACGGGGTCACAGACCTGGACTCCTAAGTCCTAGAAGCAGAGGGTCTGGAGACCCCAACTCCTGGATCTGAGAAAGAAAGAGACTGGGGGCTTGGACTCTTGGGTCTGAGGGAGCAAAGGTCTGAGCGTTCCCTGGAAGAACTGACTGGGGTCCAGGATTCTGTGAGAGATCAGGGATCTGGGGGGTGGGAGTCCTAGAGTCTGGGGTTGGAGGAGGCCCAGGACCAAGATCTCTGTGTCTAAGGGAGGAGGGGCTGGGGGCCTGAAGCCCTAGGTGTGAGGGAGGAACTGGCTGGAACCTCAGTCTCCTGGGTTGGGGAGAAGAGAGGTTCTGGGAGAAAATGGGACTCACCAGTGAGGGTGACCTTGTCGCCCCCAGCACCCAGCGCCCCACTGCACAACACTGAGTAATTTCCCAGGTCCCGATCCAGGCTGAAGTTGCCGATGAGAAGTCTCCGCCCGTCCTCGGTGAGCCGCAGGCGTCCCCCGCCTCCTGGGGCTAGGGGCCGC
Source organism: Odocoileus virginianus (assembly GCF_023699985.2). Taxonomy (NCBI): domain Eukaryota; kingdom Metazoa; phylum Chordata; class Mammalia; order Artiodactyla; family Cervidae; genus Odocoileus; species Odocoileus virginianus. The sequence continues at coordinate 146,646 of NC_069693.1, forward strand.
CCTTCCCGGGCCCAGGAAGCTCGGGAAGGTGGGGGACAGCCAGACGCCAGCAGCGCTACCTCTGCCTCCCCAGACTCTGTCTCCTCCACGATCGGATGAATCAGGACCTCTTGGGGGGCCTCTGCAGGCGGAAGAAACCCGAGCAAGAAAGTCAAAGAAGGCGTCCTGTGCCCTTCGGTGAATCTAATAGGGCACCTTAGCCACTAGAGGAAGATCTTGGGAACGTGTCAGTTCTCTTGGTGGGTCCAGGAAAGAAATTTTGGACAGGCCCCTGCTTGAGGTATAGAGAAAACCTCCAAACATCTGTAGGGTTAAAAACAGGAAATCCCCCTTCCTCGGGTCCTAAAGGAGCAAAGCAGCAGCCCCTCCTCCTCGGGGGAAACAGTAAGGAAATCCCAGGGGCTCTCACCCGGGGTGACAGTGCACGTGCGCGTGGTCACCAGGTGGCGAGCAAGGCAGGTGACGGGCACGCCGCTGAGCCGGGGGTGGGCGGGGACCACTGCCTGGAGCACAGAGGACGCCAGTCCCTCCCGGACGCCTTCGGGGAGACCCTGGAACTTCAGGGAGGCGGCAGGGACCCCACCTGGCCACGAGCAGCGGAAGTGGAGGCTGCGATCCCCAGGACCCCCTTCGACGGAGCACTGAGGGGACCCAGGAGGCAGATCTGTGGAGGAAAGAGAGAGATCAAGGGGTCAGTCGACTCTGTTCCCGTTCCCCCCACCCCAGCCCCTTCACTCCTCTTCTTCACCTGACCCCGCCTTGTAGGCACTGACCCCGCCCATTCTCGTGCAAACCCCTCTCGCTTTCTGGCAACTCCGGGGCTAAGTGGACAGCCACTGGCCATCCTTGCTCCTCGCCTTCTCCCGGGCATCCCCGCCCCTCCTAGATGGCCCCGCCCCTGCTTCCTGCCCTGCATCGCTCACCAGCCACGGTGAGGTTGAGCAGAGAGCGCCGGCGGCTGCCGGTGCGCGGGTTCGTGGCAATACAGGCGTAGGCGCCGGCGTGGCCGGGCCGGACCGCGGGCAGCAGGAGGTGCGGGCCGGCGGGCACGGCGGCCTCGGCGGGGTCAGCCAGACTCCAGGTGATGTCGGCCGGTGGCCGCGAGGCGGCGGTGCAGCTCAGGGTCACGTTGCTGCCCGCGGTGACATACAGTGCGGGATTGGCATCGCGGTTCGAGGAGACAGTGATGACCGGCAGGTCCGGGCCATCTAGGCAGAGGAAGGGGGTTGAAACCGCGAAGGTCTGGGTCATCTGGGGCCACCCCAGGATTTCCAAAGGCTGGACGTCCTCCCTAGGGACTCTAGGAGCCTGAGCCCTCAGATCTGTGTCCCCGACCCGAGGCGTCCCCCCACTCACAGAAAACACTGACGTCGGCTGAGGCCTCCGAGTGGCCGAAGGGGCTGTGGACGCGGCAGGTGTACCGGGCGTGGTCGCTGCGCATCGGACGCGCGATAAGAAGCTGGTCGCCCTCTGCGCGGATCCGCGGTGGCTCGGCTCCCGCAGACTCCACTGTATCCAGGGCGCGTCCGTCCCGCATCCAGCTCAGCTCCCCGCGACCCGGTCCCCACCCCATGCAGCGCAGCCGGAGCTCCGCTGCTCCCTCCTGGGTCTCCGGAGCCTCGGGCTGCATGGACAGCTCGGGCATGGGCTCTGGGGGAGGGGGCACGGGCTCAGGACTAGGCTCTCAGTCCCTGCGGCCCTTAGGTCCGAGACCCAGTCCCTGCCACCTCTTACACCCAGGACCTGGCCCAGCTGAGTCTCGGTCTTAGCCCTCCTCTTAGCCCCAAGAATCCTCTTCTCACAGAGTCCCCAACTCTCTCCTCTCTGGGACTCAGGAGTCAGCGCCCCCAGGAGTTTTGGTCCCCAGGTCCAACTTCCCTCAAGCATCAGCCTTGTCCCCCAGCTCCTCTTCTGCCTCTTCCCAACCCAGGAGTCCTCTCCCTTGTCTGTGTCCTCTTGGGCAGGACCCATCCGCAGAACAACAGCAACCTGCCCACCAGAAGGCCCCATGGTCAGTTCTCCGAACCTCAGAGCCCACTTACCATACACACCCACCGTGAACTCCCGGATCTGCCGGGAGACCCCGGCCCGGATAACCTCTGCTGTGTAGACCCCAGCATCTTTCAGCTGAGCAGCGGTGAGCTCCAGGCGCCCTTGGGTCTGGTCAAATTGTAGGCGGTCTTGGTAAGCGGGGTCCAGGCTAGTCACAGGGGCCCCTGGCCCCAGGCCCCCCGCTGCTAACACCTTGGAACCTCGGCGCCAAACTACTAGAGGGGGTGGGGGGCCAGGGCTGGGGACTGGAACCAGCCGGAGCTGGATGGTGGTCCCCACCAAGACGGCAAGAGGCTCCCCCGCCTGCAGGGGGAAGCTTGTCCCCGCATGGGCCTCTGAGGACAATTTGGAACCCAGGCTCTGGGCAGAGAACTCAAGATCCCCATCCTTAGGGGAGTATTTTGAAGCTGAGGCCTCCACAGAGACTTTAGTATCGGGGACGTGAGCAGAAATGCTGGAAGCTGGGGTCCTAATAGACAAGGAAGGCTCCCAGCTTGGGGCAGCAACTTGTGAACCCAAGGTGTCAGGAGATACAGTGGAACTGGGGATTCCAGAGAAGGGTTCCAGATTCAGATTTTTGCTCTCAGCAGAAATATTGGACCCGAAGGAATCGTTCAAATTTAGCCCCTTGGGAGACCATTTGGAAACCGGGGTATCCGTGGAGACTTTTGAGCCTGCCGTCTGATCTGGGAATTTCCAGCTGGGGGGATGGGTGGAGGGAATTTTCGCACCCGGGCCCTGGGAAGAGCTTTCTGGGTCCAAGGAGAGACTGGTTCTCTGAATTTCAGAAGAGGCTTGGAAGGCGAGGACCTCTACTCCGGAGGCTGCAAAGGAGAGGAGGGGAGGGTATTGCTGGGCTGCAGAAAAGGGGGCAGGTGGGGAACCGGCTGAGTCGGGGGCTTACCCAGGAGCAGGAGGAGTGGCAGAGCCCGTGAGGTGTCCATGTTGCTGGCCGCACCCGCGAGGATACTGGAGCAAGACTCAGGGCCTGCACTGATCCCTCTGGGGCTGGACAAGTCTGACAGGACTGGTAGCTTCCTGGGCGGGGAAGAAAGACAGATGTAGTGGGAGGTGCCGGGATCCCCCACCCGGATCTGGTGGCTGAGCCACCAACCCCACCTTATTTGTCCTCATCAGCTGGTCCGATCTCGGGGCGGGTGCCTAACCTGACCCCTGCACTCACCACTTGCCTGGGGGTGGGGTGGGGGTGGCGGGGAAGATGGTGACAGTGGAGTCCCAGCTGGAAACTTAGTAGTGTCCCAGCTGGAAACAAGCTTGTGGAGAGGGGCAGGGGAGGCGAAGCCAGGAAGACTGCCTGGAGGAGGGTGAGACGCCCTTTCAGAGAGCCCCCGCCCACCCCCCCACCTCCCAACGTCTTAATGGCTGTGGTCTTCTTCCTCTGCAGCCTCCTGGCCTCTGGTCCACTCTGTCCTGCCAGGCCTCAAATACCCATCTGATCCTGCTCCTCCTCTGCTCTCCATTGTCCCTTTTTGCTCTCAGGGGCGTTTTGAGTGGCTGTCTTCCACCCAATCAAATCTCCTGAGACCCAGAGCTGTGTCTCCTTGACCCCTAGACCTTCACACACCCTCTGTCCCACTAAACTTAGGATCTTTCCTCTAACCCCACCCTCCAGCATTCTCCATCTCCAATCAGCTCCACCTTCTAGAGGGATGCTGGAAGCCTTCCTCCGGCCCCTCTTGCCCTCACTACTGTCAATCTCCAGATCCCATACCACCCCCTTGGTCCCCTGAATCTCTCTGCTCCATCCCTTCTTCTCTATTGGCATGATCCCAGCACAGGCCCTGACTTCTTCCTCTGCCCCCTTGCCTAGCCTCCTCCCTCCAGCCCATGGATCCCCAGATGGTCCTCAAGTCTTTCTAACCCCAGAGCTGCTCCCACCCCAGCCAACCCTCATAGCCCTCCCATGGCTCCCCAGCACCTGCCCTGAGAAGACAACCAAGTTCCTCATCCGAACATCCAGGTCCTGCATCACTTAGAGCCACCCACTCCTTTTCCCCTCCAGCACTTATTCTTTGAACACCCCACCATTCTTCAGCCCATCTCTCCCCTCCCAGCCTTGGCCCAGACAGTTTTCTCTGCCTGGAATGTTCTGGCTCACTCCCCCACCCCCTCCCACCTAGCTAAACCACAACTTGTCCTTCAAGTCTCACCTTATTAGGAACCAAAATAATAATTACCCACTTATCATGGGTCGGGTACCATGCAAAATGCTTCTTAGGCATTATCAGCCAGAGCCCCTTCTAAACGCTCTATGAGCTGAGTGTTTATGAACCAGGATACTGTGGCTCGGAGACGTCAAGGGACCTGCTGGAGGATGCCCAGGCAGGGGGAAGAGCTTAGTCTGTGACGGCCAGGCTGCTCACTCCTCCTGAGAGCTTCCCCCACCACCCCATCCTAATGATAATGGTCATAATACAGAGTGAGCATTTTCTGCACGTCAGGTATGGTTCTGAAGGTGCTATTGTAATTAACCCTTCAAAATCCCATGGGGTAGGTTTTGTAGCTTTAAAATGTCAACAAATGCCACACTTCTTCTATTAAGAAATAGGGCCTATGCCCCGTTTCCTAGGATCTGGGTGGGCTCTGGGACTGTTGTACCAAGAGGGTACAGCACAAGTGGCCCTGTGTGTTTCTGTAGGCCTTGAGAGACTGGCACTGTCCACTGTCTGTACTGTGGTGCACTCCCTCTTGGGAGCCAGCTGCCATGCTGAGAGGAAGCTCAATCACCCCCACGGAGAGGTATCATGGCTCTTGGCCAACAGCCAGCTCAAGTCAACAGCCCCAGCCAGCTTGCCAGGCACGTGACTGGGGCATCTTGGACTTCCCATTAGAGCCATCCAAAGAGATGCTGCATGGAGAAGAGGCAAGCTGTCCCTGCCGAACCCTGCCTAAACTTCAGATTTATGAGCAAAGTAATTGTAGGTAAAACTAATTATGCCATCAAGTTTTAGAGAGGTTTGTTACACTGTGATGGGTTTCCCTGGTGTCTCAGTGGCAAAGAATCTGCCTGCAATGCAGGAGACCTGGGTTCAATCCCTGGGTCGAGATCCCCTGGAGGAGGGCATGGTAACCCACTCTAGTATTATTGCCTGGGAAATCCCATGGACAGAGGAGCCTGGCAGGCTACAGTCCATGGGGTTGCAAAGAGTCAGACAATACTGAAGTGACTTAGCATGCATCTTATGCCGTGACAAACAAGCAGAAAACAGGTATCATTACTGACTCCACTTGATGGAGCAAGAAGCCCAGGCTCAGAGAATAGGAGCCTGCCAAAGGTCCTCCCAGAGCCAGGGACTGGCCAGGCTGGGAGCTGAACCTGGGTTAACCAGGCCCTTAACCACCATACCAAGCTCTTCCTGTTTCGATTGTCCACATGAGGAAACTGAACATCAGAGACAGGAAGGAAGGAACTCAAAATCTCACAACTGTTAAGTATGAGAGTGAGGCTCTAAAATCACTGTCTCTTGACTCCAGGATGCAGCTCTTCATCCCCACCCTAGGTTTGGATTATCTGTTGCTTATTTGTCTGCCCACCCAGGACCAGAGCTTCCAGCCTCATTCCCTCTTGTGTCCCAAGTCTCAGCAAAGGCCAGGCACCCATGTCTGTCCCTCCTTCAACACGGAAGTTTCTCACAGGCAAGGACCTGATATAACTCACCTGGGTCCCCAGTGTCGCTCAGCACAGGACCTGGCACATGGGAGACTTGAGTAAATGTTCATTGAATGAATGAATGGATTCCTGGGGAATGAGTTAATAGAGACAGACGTAGGAAGAGTCATGGTTTTATTGCTGGGTTTCAGAAAAGGGGCTCAGATGCGCCCAATCTCCTTCAGTTTGGCCACCAGGTCCTCTGTGGTCTCCACCTTGACGCCAGCCGTGCGCTGGGGCGGGTCTTCCACGCTAATCACGGAGATCTTGGAGGTCAGGTCCACGCCCAGGTCCCCTGCCTTGATCACCTCGATTTTCTTCTTCTTGGCTTTCTGCACTCGAGAGGCCATGGTTTCACAGGGCTGCTCCAGCCCCTGCCCACCCTCTTGCAGCCCCCTTCCATGGGTGCCACATCTGTAGAAACACTCTCACTGGCTGAACCCTTCTGGATCTGCTCACTGGCCAGGGCACAGGGCCACACTTGGTGTGGACAATTCCTGCTGGCTGGGATACCCTGGGGAGCCCTCCTATTGTGGAAGTCCCCCTTTAGTCAACCACGGTGGGAAGGCTGGAAAGGGCTGGAAAAGTCATCCTCTGGCAATAATAAATCAATGGACCTTTGGCCAAGATGACCAATTGCACTCTCCTTGCTGACTGAGATGACTCAGTGAACCCTCCCTGTTAGATGAAATGACCCACTAAAAACTCCCTATTGGCTGGGATGACATATTAAAATCCTATTGGCTGAGATGATTCACCGAACCCTCCCTATTGGCTGGGTTGACACATTAATACCTTCCTATTGGCTGAGATAACTCATTGAATTCACCTATTGGCTATGCTGACTCAATGAACCTTCCTTGTTGGATAGATGACAAACTGAATGCTCCCTATTACTTGAAATGACATGCTAAATTCTCCAGTTTGGCTGAGAAAACACAATGAACTCTCCCTATTGGCTGAGATGCTTCATTGAACGCACCCTATTGGCTGACATGGCCCACGATGTTCTTCCTATTGGCTGAGATGACACACTAAACCCTCCCTATTGGCTGAGATGATACACAGAACTCTTCCTATTGGCTGAGATGACAGAATGAACCCATTCTAGAATCTAGATGAACAGTGAATTCATCATGTTTGCCAAGAGATCCCATGAACTCTTCCTAGTTAGTCACGATGGCCTAAATGATTCTCTCCTGTTGGTAATGATTACCAGCAGAACCCTCCCTGATGAACCAAGATGATCTAACTGGCTAAGATTACACAATGAACTTTTCCCATATGTTGGAATGACGGGTAACCCTTCCTATTGTCCAGTGAAGCCTTTCTGTTGGCTGAGGTGACCAGAAAACCTGCCCTGTTCACCAAAACAACACCCTCTCCCGGAACTCTCACTACTGGCAGAAATGATTCAGTGAACCCTCTGTCAGCCAGACTCACCAGGTGGCCCCTTCCTTTGGAGATGTCCTTGGGTCTTCTCTCCTCCCACCTGACCACCAGGAAGGCATGGGGCCTGCAGCACCCACCCCTTCCCAGCCCCCAAGTGGCCCCTCTGCCAAGTACTCACCATGATATTGGGCAACGTTGCATAGCGGGGCTCGTTGAGTCGCAGGTCAGCAGTCACCACAGCAGGCAACTTCAGGCGCAGAGTCTCCAGGCCTCCATCAATCTCCCGCTCCACTTTGATCTTGTCCCCTTCCAGTGTCACCTGGGAGGCGAATGTGCCCTGGGGAGAGACAGCGTGGGGGAACACAGGGGAGGTTAACTAAGGAAGTCACAGAGAGGGATCTCAAAAATCCAGGGCAGGGTGTCTTTCTTGGGACCCAGGGTACAGTTCCTAATATCCTAAACCTACCCACTGGATCTCCCTTTCTTAATGACAATGAACATGTATTGAGTATGGGACACTGTTCCAAGTGATTGAAATGTATTAAGTCATCAGATCGTCTTAGGGACTCTACGAGGTAAGTGCTATTATCCCACTTTACAGATGAGGAAAACTGAGGCAGGGAGAGGCTCAAAAACATGTCCAGGCTGGTTCAAGGCTCATGTCATGGTCTCATTTACCCATCTTTCTGTCCCCAAGAGCCCCTTTCAGACCTCCTGACAACAGAACCTCATGTGTACCTTGATCCTCAAAACATCCTCTGGGGCCCCGCCTTCTTCACATAGCACACACCCCCTGGCCCAAGGCTCTTGGGTCCTTTGGTCCTGAATCACCATTTCCAGATGTGACCCACACCCTCTGTCTAACCAATCTGTTCTCTCTATTGTGTCACTTATTCACTAGACAAATCTTTCAGGTCTCACCCGGAATGTCCCATGAGCCTGCTCTTGAAGATACACCATGAACACAACTGATAAGGTTCTGACTTTGGGGGCATTTATCCTACAGTGAAGACCACCAGTAACCAAGTAAACACACCGTGGCCACTGGTCACATGGGGCTTCTGAGCACGTGAAATGTGGTTAGTTCCACTGAGGTGTGGATGGAATTTTTCATTTTATTTAGTTAATTTAAATTTTAAAACCAATAAGCAAGATCCATTACCATAACTGTGGTGATGGTTTCATGGGTGTATAATATATGTGTAACACATATCAAAGTTCACTTAACTGAACACTTTATATATGTGCAGTTTATTGTACAGGTCAGTTTTATCTCAATAATGCCGCTGAAAATAAGGATATCTGATGGTTATTTAAGCCTGTTTAGAACAACTTGGGCATGTGAATCTACTTTTTCAATAATAAGTTTTAGGAATCTAAATATTTCTGATAGAAACTGAGCATCTGAATTGAAATACTCTGTAAATATAAAATACACACTGGATTTTCAAAAACCTCATACCAAAAACCAAAAATGTACCCAATATTTTTTCTCTGTGACATGTTGAAATAATATTTTGATATATTATGTGAAATAAAATAAGATTGAAATAAATTTGGCCTCTTTTACTTTTTGAATGTGGCTGTGAAAAATTTTAAATAACTCCTGTCATTTGCATTTCTATTAGGCGGGAATGGGACTCATGGGGTTGGAGAGGGAGCATATCTCATAGATGGTGGGCAAGGTAGGCCTCTCTGAAGAGGTGAAACCTGAGAAACCTGGAGGTGAGTGAAAAGCCCTGAGGCGATCTGAGAGAACCTTGTTCCAGGCTGAGGGACCAGAAAGTGCAAAGGCCCTGGGGCAGGGCTGAGTTGGATGTGGCTGAGGAGTAGCAGGATGGGGAAGGGGCACGTGAAGGCCCAGAGGAGGCCTGGAGTCTTGCCTGTCGATCCCACTTCTGCCCACTGGAGCAGGTGTCCAGCTTCACACCTGCCTCCCTCCAGAAGGGCAGAGATGGGGTGGCTGTGTTCTGAGCCCCCAGGCCTTCAGCAGATGGTCCCCACTCTGGCCTTACCTGTGGCCAGTCCAGAAATCCGGCTGTCATCTGCCCTGTCTGGTTACAGTCATCATCGATGGCCTGAGTGGAGAAGAGAGAAGATTGTACAATGATGAGGTTTCTCAGGAACCATTTGGGCTTTTGTTTTGGAAAGGAGGCTGGCAGACGTTTCTATAACAGGCCAGGTAGAAAATATAAACTCTCTCACGATCACTCAGCTTTGCTCCTATAGAGCACAAACAGCCATAGATAATAGGTGTCTACATGAACAAATGTGGTAGCATTTCAGTAAAACTTTATAAAATCAGTGGTGGCCATGGACCAATTTGCTGACTCCTGGTCCAAAATGACCCCGTCCCCTCACTTAGGCCCCGAGAGAGGCAGTCACTTGTTGAGGAGCACACAAGGGGCCCTGGTATCCCTGATGCAAAGTCTTTGCCCCTTCTCTATAAATATTCCAGCGGTGTCGCTCTAGGCACACAGGTTCTGGTTGCACAGAGGAACCACATGAATGGCATCTGGGCCAGTGGGAACACCTTATCTCTGACCCCAGTGATTAGTTCAAGGATGGGCACATGACTCCAGCTGGACCAATGAAGAGTCAGCTCTGAAAGTTCTGCTGGAGTCCTTGGGATAGAGGTTCCTGTCTTTCTGCTGGGGCTCTCAGGCTGCTGGGATGTGAGCCTGCAGCTACAGAGAGTAAAGCCAAGACAGAGTTACAGAGTGTACAGCATGTGGGACCTGGATCAAGCTGTGCCTGAAGCTTCCTTACATGAACTAATAAGTTTGCTTTTTCGCCTCAGTCAGTTTGAATCATGATTCTGCCACCTACCTGCTTTCCCAGCAGCACCAGGTCCACCTTCTCCTTCTCTGCCAGCTTGGCCAGGACCCGAGCCACCTGCAGGGGCCCCAAGTGATTTGCTTCTGCAGCTGGCACCTCCACGTGGATGCCTCGGTCTGCACCCATGGCCAGAGCAGTGCGGATTGTCTCCTGCCAGGCAAAGAAGAGGCTTGACTGGGCTTCTAGCCCGTGGGGGGACCCAGGAGTGCAGACCCCCAGCCCCCTTCTCCCTCAGACCCAGGGGTCCAGGCCCCAGCCCCTCCTCCCTCAGATCCAGGACTTGGGGCTCCACCCCTCCCCAGGCCCCCAAGCACCTGGCACTGGGCAGGCCCACAGCTGACGGCAATGATCTCCTTCACAAGCTTCTTCTCCTTGAGCCGCACGGCCTCCTCCACGGCGATCTCACAGAAGGGGTTCATGGAATGCTTCACGCCATCCGTGACCACACCTGTCTTATCGGGCTTCACCCGGATCTGCTCAGCCAGGAGAGGAAGGGGCAGGGTCAGCGGGAAGCAGGTGAGGAGGCAGGGGCTGAGACACCAAGCTCCACCCAGGCTGGATGGGGATGACGTGTGTGCGTGCTAAGTCGCTTCGGTCCTGTCCAACTCTTTGCGACTCTATAGCCTGTAGCCCGCCAGGCTCCTTTGTCCGTGGGATTCTCCAGGCAAGAATACTGAAGTGGGTTGTTGTTTCCTTCTCCAGGAGATCCTCCCGATCTAGGGATTGAACCTGTGTCTCCTGTTTGGCAGGCGGATTCTTTACCCCGAGCCACCAGGGAAGCCCCCGAATGGAAGTAACTGTCCCACAGTCACGTGGTCAGTTGGCAGTGCCCTGGGCCCCAAGCACTCTAGTCTCCTTTGGTACCACCCGACGAATCCTGGAGGAGGAGTCAGGGAGCTGTGAGACAGGATGAGGGGAGCCCCGTCCAGTCTGATATTGGAGGCTATCAGGGGAGGATTCCCCGAGGCAGTGGAAGTTGAGCTGAACCTGAAGGGAACTGGCATTGAGGAGGTGAAGTGTGTGGGAAGTGTCAGGGGTGGGGGGAGCATGTGCAAAGGCCCTGGGGTTTGAGGAGCCACAGGGAGCTGGTGTGGCAAGGGGAATGCAGTGTGCTGTTGCAGGGGCTGGCAAGGGCTGGACCGGTGTGATCCTCAAGATGCCCACATCCTAACCCTTGGAACCTGTGATTGTCACCTGCACGTCGCCTGCATGTGACTGTCACCTACGTGGTAAAAGGCACTTATGCAAAAGTGCTTATGTTCAGGATTCTGAGAAAGGGAGGTTACCTGGGATGATCCAGGTGGGCCCAAATGAGTCACAAGGTTCCTTATAAGTGAAAGAGGGAGGGGAGAGAGTGTCAGGGTTCAGAAGAGAGACTGAAAATGCTATGCTGCTGACTGAAGACAGAGGAAGGGGCCGCAAGCCAAGGGATGCAGGGGGCCTCCAGGCACTCACAAAGGCAAGAGACAGATTCTCTCCTGGAGTCTCTGGAAGGCACACAGCCCTGCTGACACCTTGAACTTAATCCAGTAGACTCATGGCAGACACCTGACTTCCAGAAATGGAAGACAAGGAATCTGGGTTGTTGGGAGTCACACAAGTTTACAGTAACTAGTTACAGCAGCAACAGGAAAGGAATATGACTGTCCAGGGCCCAGTGGGCCCCACCAGGGAGCCGGGCCTTGATCCAAAGAACAGCATAAAGACGTGAGTGCGTCCAACTTAAGTTTGCACAAGGTCATTCTGGATCCTTGGTGGAGAAAACTGGAAAAATGGCAAGAGCGTTAAGTGGGGAGTAGGTGGCTGTCAGTCACTGAAATCAGCCATGACTCTGGTTTGGACAGCCGTGACAGTGGTGATGGGGAAGTGGATGTGCTGGAGGTCTTTGGAGGTGAAACTGACGGGGTGCCAGGGTCAGAGAGGGGGAGCGGTGAGAGGGAACAGTCCAGCAGGACTCTCGGGTTTCCAGTGGGTGCAGAGTGGGGGACACTGAGCTGGGCTGCAGCCTGAGACTGAGATGCCCAGAGGAGCTTGGCTTGGGAGCCTACATAACCTGGCTCAGGACCTCCCTCTCTCTTTTCCTTGAACAGAGCAGATCCGGCATGACAGCATGACCCCAGGGGGAAAATGGGACTCTCTCTCTTACTATGTCCCTGCACCGGCTTCTCTGGGCCTGGAGGTGGGGGAGGTGTGGCTGTTCCTCCCATCCACAGGACGGAACTGAGATGGGAGTGTGGGATTTGGGGAGGGGGTCTCCCCGTCTGCCTGTGCCTCAGGGACTGGTAACATTAAAAGGCGGAGGGGGAGAAAGAGAAAAAGAACAACCCTATCCCAGTTTTGGAAAAGTCATCTTGACACCAACAATAGGGCACAGACTCTAGAACTTAATCAATTCACTTTACAGAAAAAGCCATGGAGCAAACACCATGCACTGAGTCCATGTTTTGTTTTGTTTTTTTCCTACTAGAACCTCCACTGGGTGGATCACACAGGATTTCCCCAGATAGGCCCTTGGCTCCATCCCTCACCTCCTTCTGCCTTCCCTGGCCATCTTCCTCAAACTGCAACCCTCTCAGCTCTCCCTGTCTCATCTTTCTCTGTCTCTTTCCGTCACAATGCCCAACTCCCTGCCACAGGACATATGTCAGAGCTGTCTTCTCCCCAGCAAAAATCAACTCCATGAAGACAGGAATTTACGTGCGTTTTGGTCCTGACTATATCCCCTGGGCCTAGCATAGTGCCTGGCACATGGCTGGTGCATTAAAAGTATTTGACAGATGACTAAATGAGAGCCTGCTCACAAGGGCACCTGTCCGCTCATCAGTCACTTACTAAACAGCATGGAAACTAAAACACCAAAGCCCTTTCTTTCATTAAAAAAAAACAACAACAAAATTCAAGATAGGCGCTTCCCATTTATAAACAGGAAAGTGGCCCCCCTAATCAGTACAAGGCCTCACTGGGGGTAGTCAGCGGGGGCCAAGGGAGCACCCCAGCCTGTTCCAGCCCTGGCAGGATGCCCAGCCCTGCACTCCTGACTCCCAGGGAGAAAGAGATGTGAGCTCTCTGGTAGCGGGGACCCGTGCCAGCTCATCTCCAGGGAAGACCTTTGAAGCTTGAGTTGTTTCCAGGCTTCAGAAACACTGCTTACTTAAATTGCTTAAGTCAGGAAACAATGGTTGGCCTGCAAACTCAGTATGGTCTTTTCTTCTTTTTTTGAATAAAGATGTTTTTATAAACTGAGGGAGATGATTCAGTGAAGCTTCCAGGCTTTCTCTTTAAGGTGCAACAAATTAAACCTCAACAGAAACAGGCAGGCAAGCCTCCAAGGGCTTTATGAGCCTTAACTCGTTTAACCATCCAAAGAGCCCAGGAGGCTGGTTACTGCCACTGCCATCCCCACTTGCTAGAGGGGGCAACCGAGGCACAGAGAGGCCAAGCAGGTGACCACGTAAGGCCTCAGAGACTAGGTGATGCTAAGTTGAGTCTGGACAGAAGTGAGGAAGCAATGCTGGAAATACAGAGTTGGGTCAGGCCTTGCAAATCCCTCCCCCGCCCCCCCAAAAGGAGCTGTCATTCTGGGGGTGGGGGGGGGTGGACATATGGGCAAACAGAGGATCTTAATTAATCCAGTGTGGGAAGAGCTGAGACCAAGCCCAAGGGGCTGCGGGAGGGCCCAAGGACACATCAGAGTAGCCTAAAGGGATGAGGCGGTGACGTCATAGAATCCTTTAGCCCTATTGCAATCGATGAGATGGGAACTAGGCAGGACAAGGGAGGGATGAAGCAGAGGTGGGAGGGTGGAGCTGAAAAGGCACCCAGGCAGAAGGCACAGCAGGGGCAAAGGCCCAAGGCAAGCAGCAGTCTGGTCTGTCAGGAAAGTCTGAGCAGCTTGGAGCTGCGGAGGAACCAAAGAGGGGTGATGGAAGGCCAGGGGGCCAGGGCTGGACTACACAGAGGCCTGAGCATCAGGCTGAGGGACTGGGACTTTGACCTCCGGGAGCTGGGGAAAAATGGGATGATGGTGGGGGCACAGGGTCAGCCCTGGGGGTAGGAAGCCCCCTCCAACTCCAAGGCTGGGAAGGGATGAACTGGAGGGGAGAGACTGGGGAACTGGGGAGGAGACAACACTGAGCGTTCTGGTAGAAGAGGAAGCCTGAACCGCTGGAGAAGAGGGAGCAGGGCAGAGAGATGGAGAGGGCAGAAGGCACCCAGCTGAGAAATGACAGGCTGTGGAGGTGAAGGAAGGAGGCTGGGGTGGTGCCCCAGGTTTGGCCGGATGCTTAGGGAGTTGGCACTGTTTGAATCACTTTTTTTCTGAATAAGGGACATTAACAAACACATCCAGTGAGACACCCTGGGGCACTGTGGGAGGGGCGGGCAGCACCAACACTTTGGAAAAAGGACAGGAATTCATATAAGAAGGAATCCACACTTCCGCATTCAGCACAAACACCAGAGACACCCATGTGTCAGGTCCTGTGCTGGGCAATGCTGGGATCTAAGAAAACATTAGTCACTCATTCTTGTCCGATTCTTTGCAACGCCATGGACTGTAGCCTGCCAGGCTCCTCTGTCCATGGAATTCTCCAGGCAAGAATACTGGAGTGGGTAGCCATTCCCTTCTCCAGGGGATCCTCCCAACTCAGGGATCGAACCTAGGTCTCTAGCACTGCAGGCAGATTCTTCACCATCTGAGCCACCAGGAAAGCCCAAGCTGAGACCTAGAGCTGGGTCAAATGTGAGCCTGTCTGATGGGTGAGACAGGCATCTCAGGCCAGGGACTAGCACTAACACTGAGGGAGGCTATGGGAGCCCAAAGGGACAGTCAGAGTGGGGAGGACACCAGGAGAATTGGGTTGCAGGATCCTAAAACAAGCTTGCCCCCCAAATGGTGGAGGCAACTCCCTTGTCACATGGTGCCAGAGCTGTCATTAGGCCAAATGGGTGTCAGGTGGAAATGAGAGGAAGCCCTGGCTACCTTTTGATCCTGACTGCTGCTGCCCCGCTGGGTGATCCGACCACCAACAGAACCTCCATGGGCCTGTGTCCTCACCTGTACAATGGGATTCATAATATCTAGATGGTAATGAAAGGACTGAATCAGTTCATCTCCGTCAAGAACTAAGAACGCTGCCTAGTGCATAGCAAGGACCCACTTAACGTGAGCTGTCAACAATCACTGAAGTTTTCATGCGGGGACAGGCTTCCAGGCCCTGTGTTGGGCAATGCTGGGGACACAGAGGTGTACTCAAGTGTACTGATGGGGGTGGGGAGGTGGGGACAGACGTGTATGGACAGTCACTGCCTTCAGTCTGGTTCAGGCCAACTATTGAGACAAAGTGGTTTTTGTCTGAGGGAGTCTCTCTGATTTACCTCTGTCCAGATCAGCTTTTCTGGGGACAAGCCCGGTCCTCAGGGACTCTGCCCTCCACCCCTTCTGGTGGAGGTTGTAAGCATTTCCATCAGCTTGTCAGATTGGTTTTCATCTTTAGCAAACCATTCCCCTTCCGAGCTAGAGCCTCCTCGCTTGCCCTGGGGCTGGATAGCTTTTAGGTTCCCAGAGGACTTCCATTATAGCACATTGCCTGTGCCCAACAGTCCTCTGAGTGTGCAACGTAGCCGAGCGAGTGAAATCCTGGCTCGTGTTCAAAGGCACTAACTGGGGTAAGGAGTCAGCGGGACTGGCTGGGAATCCCGGCTCAGCCCCTTCTCAGCCGAGTGGGCTCTCTGTGACTGTTTCTTCGTGCGTTAGAGGCCACGGCTCTTCCAGCAGGTAAGAAACAGAGACGGTAACTCGGCCCGCACACAGTTCTCAAGACACTGAGTATAGAAATGACGGCAGGGGGACGGGGTCATGACCCCAGAAGGGCTGGGTTTAAATGAACCAGGACGGGTTCTGACAGGAAGCTCACAACCTCTCCGTTCGGTGATCTCCGCTCTCAGATGTGACTTTGACGTTTGGGAGAGCGGCAGACACGGGAGGTACCAGAAGACCCTCATACGGTGGGCGCTCGTGACCCCGGAAGTACACGACCGCAGGGTTCAGGGAGGTGGGAGAGGAGGGGGGGGCCCGGTCACCTTCACCGCGAAGTCGATGACCCTCTTGACAGCCACGAGCGCGCGCAGCTCCGCCATCTTCCCGCCGCGGCGACCCGCTGGGTCCGAACTCACCTTCCGCCTCCCTGACCGCTCGCCCCGCCCCCCTGCCCTCCTCCGCGCCTGCGCCCCGTGCAGCCAGCCAGCCAACCGCGGCGGCGCTCGCCTCCCCGCCCCGACAGAGGACCAATCGGGAGGCCGAGAGGCAGAGTCGCCAGCAGACGCGGACCAATGGGAAGCTGTCCCTGGGGAGGGAGGCGGAACCCGGAGGGGAAGGGAAAGAGCTTCTGGAAGGGGGCGTGGCCGGGAACTGGGGGAAAGGTCTTGCCCGGGAGGGAGGCGTCCCAAACTTTTTTCCCCAAAGCCCTCGAGGGTCGGCCCCCTCCCCGAGGTCCCCACCTCTTACTCTCCCTCTCTAGAGTGGTGAGAGCGGACGTGCTCATGTCCCCGAGGCTCTAAGTCCGCAGGTGTCCGCGCCCCTCCGTTCTCTCCACGCTCGTATTCCTCATCCCCTCCACAATCGCACATCTGCGTTCCCTCCGGTCCGTCCTCCCCCGCCCCCGCCTCCACTTTCCCCGCAAGTCTGCGTCCCTACCTCTTCTCCACGCACCCCTTGTCCCCTCCTGATTCCACAGCCCCCGTGTACCTGTTCCAATCAAAACCCATGTCCTTGGTCCTACCCACGTCGGAATCTCTCTGCGTCCCCCACGTCTCCACTTTCCCTGTAGGTTCGCGTCCTTACTTCCTCCCTGAGCCTCCAGGTACCCCATGCACGCATCCTCGGGTCCCCCAGAAAGTCACTTGGAGCCAGCTGGTAGTGGGATCCGTTCCTTTATTCTGCCCCCAGGCAGCTGCGGTCATAAGCACACGGGGAATCCACTGATGGCATCTGTGCTCTGCATGATCATGTCCGCCAGCAGAAAGCAGAAGCCTGGCGGGAAGGGGAACGGAGGGCGGGTGGAGCAGGGTGGGTCCTGGGGCAGATGACCAGGAGGGCCCCGGGGACTGGGGTTTGGGGCTCCAAGGGCCCAGAGTGGAGGGTGTTAGGAAGTCCCTGGGAGGGCAGCTGGGAAGTCTCTGCTAGGAGGGGGCTGGGGCCCTCGGGGAAGTCCCCTCTCCACCCTCTTCCGCTGCCCATGTTACCCGCGAGAATACAGAAGGGTAAAGCCAGCCACCCCAAAAAATAGGACCAGGAATAGAAGACATCGTCTTTCCATGCATTCTTCACTGTGTAGACTGTCAGGGCGATCAGCAGAAGCAGGCCTGGGCCCCACCCCGCAGCTAGGTGAGCTTGGCCTGAGGGCTGCACCCAGGCCCCACCCTGACCGCGCCCACCGCCCCCAGCCACGCCCTTCTCGCTCACCCTCCGGCCCCCTTCTTCCCAACCCCGCCCCTGGCCCCTCCCCCTCGAAGCCTGTCCTCCGGAGCCCCGCCCCGCTCCTGGGCTCTCTCTCCCAGGCCCACCCTGTGCCATCTCACCCGAGATAAAGAAGACGGAACACGTGGTCTGACCCCGAGAGTAGCCCTCATTGCACAGAATCCGCAGCCCCATCACGAAGCCCACGAAGCCGCAGCCCGCCGCCAGCACCATGCACCCCCCGGTCACCATCAGCCTGCCTGGGGAGAGCGGACAGCGTCAACAAGCTCCGCTGGCGCCGCTCCTGCCAATCACCCCCACCCGCCGGTTCCGGGCTGGGAGCAGAGTCAGGGGTTTGGATGGGGACTCGGAAGTTACATCATGAGGGGAGGTTAATGTTGCAACAGGGAAGCAGGTCCCAGAGTGGGGGTTCGTGGTGGCCTCTGTCAAGGAGGGGCTGAAGTGGAAAGAGCAGGGGGGTGGGGACGCTGCAGGATGTGGTGTCAGGTGAGGGGGCAGCTGCGGTCAGTGCTGGGGGCTGTCTGTTCACGGGGGGCAGGGGTCTGACAGCTGGGCCGCTGGGCCTCACTATCGCAGGGGATGTTGGAGCAGACGCCCTCGTTACACTCCTGCCAAAGGCCGCTGTGGCCCCCGGAGTAGCGGATCCAGTAGTTGGAGGCACTGGACAGAATGATGAAGAAGTTGGCCAAGAAGCCCAGCGTGGTGCCCCCGCTCTGAAGGCTCCGCTTCACCCCCATGCCGGGGCGACTGCTGCCAAGGACCACGCCTGCAAAGACTGACCCATGCCCCAGTCACCCTCAGGTCCCCGGGACCCCCTCCTGCATGTCCCTCCGTATCCCAGATAGCTACTCCTTCACCCCTGCCTGGGGCTTCTACTTCTGGGGACCCCTCTCAGCGCCCCCCGCCCCCCCCGCCCCAGACCTAAGACAGGCCACCTTCCCCTCAGGCACCACAGCTTAGGAACCTCCCCTCTGTCTGGAGACCTCTGTCCACTAATGGGTGTGCCTTCCTAACACCCCACCTCTGTGCACACCCACCTAAATGACTCACCCTCAGCTCCCTCAGGCTTCTTGGACAGGGCCCAGAGGTGTGAGAGAAGGGAGACTCTGTCTCTATGAGGCAGAATTCCAGAACCCCCCCTCTCCTAGCAGCTGTTTAAAGAGATAACCACTCACCCAGCCATACACACACATACACAGGGGCAGCTCTTCTGGCAAAGTGACAGAGTCAGTGTCAGGTGGCAAGTCCGGGGAAGCCTGAGGGCCTTGACACAGTAGCCCATGTCCTTCTAGAAACTTCCCTTCCCTTGACCTCCAGAAGCTCTCCTGGTCCCCAGCTCTTTGTGCCCTCCCAAGCCCCCAGGCAGCCTCCTGCCCCTCCTCCTCCCTCTGCTTCTCACAGCCTGTTCTCCTGGAGAACTCCAATTGCATCTTCTTACCAGGTGAGTTCCAGGGATGTCTGATGCTCTGAGAGCACCCCAAACCCAATCTCCAGTCTGGGTCCTCATCTGCTTCCTACCATCTCTCAGACCCTGACCCTCAACCACATCCCCACTGAGCTAGGCGTGCGAGCGTGCTGTGGCTCATTCATATCTGACTCTGTGACCGCGTGGACTGTAGCCCACCAGGCTCCTCTGTCCGTGGGACTTTCCAGGCAAGAATACTGGAGTGGGTTGCATTTCCTCCTCCAGGGGATCTTCCTCACCCAGGGATAGAACCAGAGTTTCCTGCATATCCTGCACTGGCAGGCAGATTTTTTTTTTTTTAAACCACTGAGCAACCTGGGAAGCCCCATTGAGCTCAGCATCTTCCACCAAATCAGGGAGGCCCCTGACATCCCACCCAGTTAGTTGGACCACACCCTTGGGCACTATCCTTGTCGCCTTCCTGCTCCTTGCCCTACAAAGCCCTTGGATCCCTGAGTCCAGTTCCTCCTGGACTTATTTACTTCTCTGTTGCACTGGGTCTCCGGTGCTGTGCTCAGGCTTTCTCTAGTTGCCGCGAGCAGGGGCTACACTTTGATGCGGTGTCCTGGCTTCTCACTGCAGTGACTTCTCTTGTAGCAGAGCACAGATTCTAAGCACACGGGCTTCAGGAGTTACAGCGTGCAGGCTCGGTAGTTGTGGCTCGTGGGCCCAGTTGCTCCAAGGCATGTGGAATCTTCCTGGACTGGGGATCGAACCTATGTCCCCTGTATTGGCAGGCAGATTCCTATCCACTTCTCCGCCAGGGAAGTCCTTCCCCCCCGCCCCGAATCTTTCTGGCTCCTCCTTTCCCTCTTGTGCCCTGGCCCCAGTGCAGCCTTGTCCTGTCTCATGTCCCTCCTGTTGGATTGCCAGTCTTTTTTCTGGCCCCTTCTGGCCCCCAGAGTGGAGGGGAGGGCGCAGAGTGGGGGCTTTCTGGCACTCCCCTCCTCCACCCTTAGCTCCCATCACCCTCAAGAGAGAGTCAACTGTGGGCTTAGAGGCACTACTTCTCACCTATCCTCACTTCCTGTCATCCCCTCACATTCGACAGTGGACCACAAAGTGCTGCTCCCCATCTTCTGAGAACTCCCAGCCTCTCCCTGCCTCTACTCGGGGGTCCCTCTGCCTGCATTACCTTCCCGTGGCCCTGGAGAAGTTCCGAAACACAGTCTCCCCAGAAAGCTCACCCCCACACCCCACCTCTCCCGCAGACATAGCCAGTCCTCCTGCCACACCGGCCCTGGGCTCTGCCTACCCCTACGGGACTTGGAGCCCCTGGCAGGCAGGGCCTGGTCTGAGTAACCTCGGCATCCACGGTGGAAGGCCCAGCGGAAAGGAAGCATCCAGGAAAAGCCAGCCGAAGGAGTGGATTTATTAATGAAATGAACAAGGACTGAGGATGAATGCCAGGGTGACTAAATCAGAGAGGGAGCCAAAAGACAAGAACTAAAAGGAGGAAGATACAAGGAAGACCTCCCTGTTGGCCTGGGGATTAAGACTCTGTGCTTCCACTCCAGGGGGAGCAGGTTCAATCCCTGGTCCAGGAAGTTTGCATGCCATGCAGCAAAAAAAAAAGACACAGGGAAGAAAAGAGATGGAAGGACAAAGAAAAGAGACAGCAAGGGCCCTGGGGCCATGCCTGAGCCTAGACTGGTCCCCACACTGGGTGGGAGCTCCTGGAGGGCAGGGCAGGTGGCAGGACTGACTCCCCTCTGCGTGCCCAGCGTCACCCACCATGGAACTGGCATATCATCGGTTTATGTCACAGCTTCATGACCCTTGGAAAAACCAGATCCCGGCAAATTTTTGTTGAATGAATGAAGCCACAAAGGAAGAAGCCTGTGGAGGCTGGGAGTCAGGGCTGGCTGGCTGGAAGGAGAGCCAGTTGTTGTTTTCAGGGTTCCTGATGATGCCTTCAGAGAACTGAGCTCTAAGGCCATCCTGTGGTTCACATAGACTCGTAGCCAGGCCGGTGGGCCGTGCAGTGAGCGCCCAGACTCAGGCCACCTGGGGTAGCAGAGAAAAGTTAGATACTTGCTCCTCTCCTGCTCCCTCAGAGCCCCCAGGCAGCCCCCCCAGGCAGCCCCCCCAGCCCCCACCCCAGCCCCAGCCAGCCCCCCTAGCCAGGCCCCCCAGCCAGCGCCCCCCGAGTCAGCCTCAGAACTCCCCAGCCAGCAATCACAATCACCTGTACAGAGAAAGAGGAGGGTTGAAACCCAGCCCAGGTAGAAGGACCATGAGAAGAAGCTCTGGACCTGGGAGTTTCCAGGCTGGTTCCACCGCTCAATGGTGTAGACCATCATGGCCACTATCAGGGACAGCGCTGGGGACGGAGACACGAGGGTCGGCTCAGCCCCCCTGCAACAGCTCACCAGGTCCCAGCACGCACACCCCTCCCCGCCCCCCAAGCCCAGCACGGAGTCCTCACCTCCAGCAAAGGCCATGAAGGTGGAGACAATGGGGCCACGTCCGGGGGCAGACAGCGAAGGGATGCAGGACATGACCAGAAAGGCCGTGGAGATCAGGCCCCACAGGACGGCCAGGATGCAGAAGCTCTGCGTCACGTGGATGTAACCTGTTCGGAGATGGGACCTCTGACTGCCTGTCCCCGCAGTCCTTTCCCCCCACCTTTCCACCCCCCTCCACCTTACCTGCTACTGAGACTTGATCGCTGCTGGGCCAGAGGCCCGAGTGAGATGAAGACTTGGGCCCCTGGGCCACAAACCAGAAATTCGTGCTCAGAGCCACTAAGAGGGACACCAGGCCCAGGGAGCTGGTGAGGAGGGCCAGGGACCGGCAGGGCTCCATGGGGGTGAAGGTTGGGTTCCTGGGTCCCGGGTGACGATGACGAGGCTGGTGACCTAGATTCCTAGGTCTCTGAGAGAGGAGGAAGCTGTTTCTCCCTCCGCCCCAAACTCCTGGGTCCTCTGGTCTCAAGAAAGAGAAACCAGCAAGCGCTAGAGGTGGCTGGGGGGTGGTCTTTGCTTCTCAACGTCAGACCCGTTCGGTCTCAGCCTGTTCCAGGCAGTTGCTGTGTCACACACCCTGCCTTCCTGGCTTGCATCAACACCCGTCCCCCCAACCCCGCCCCTCTCTGAGGTTTCCCTCGCCCTGGACGGTGGTGGCGGGGGTTGGCCCCGAAGATGTCGCATTGTCTCTGGTTTGAAACTTGTCTGTCTCCACGGAAGCCTGTCTACCTGCTGCCCTTGGGGGCCTCTGCACCAGAGGGGCTTCCTGGAAAAGGTGAGAGAGAGAGATGGGGGTTGAGGGGGTGGGGGGTGGGTAGAGGGGTGAGCAGAGGGGGCACGCGGTGAGTGAGGCTGGGGTGTGAGTTAGATGGGAGGGGGAGGTGTGACTGGAGGGAGACAGCTGGGGGAATGCATCATGCTTTCCTGTGATTCTGCAATTTTCCGTTCTGGGAGGTGGGGGGGGGGCCAATTCTGGGGTCTCCGCAAAAAGAGGGGGCAGTTGGTGAGGATGCTGGGAACTGCAGGAGGAAGGTGCCAGAAGCCTAGACTCCAGGTGCTGAGCATGCGGACACTCAGACTCCCTGCTCCTTGCTTGGAGCTTGTGCTGGGTGGGGGCAGCGGGGAGACAAACAGTGACCACAATTCTGAAAGTTTGCAGAGGGGAAGACGTGCCCGCATCCTGATACAAGTGAGTTCACAAACAGCTCGGCCGCGAGTAAGGCGTTCAGCCTGGTGGGCTTCATCACTGGGATCAGGGTTTCTGTGGTCGGGGTGGCGGGGGGGGAGGGGGGATAGTTAAAGGATGTCAGGGCAAGACTTTCCGGCCCTCCCCGCCTCAACCAGCGTCAGGCCCTGGGCCCCACCTCAGGCATAAGGGGACGGTGTCACAGCCCAGGGGGGAGGCGCAGACCCTAACCCTAACGCTGTGAAGCAGGAGTGACCCACAGGACTGCTGTCCCGAAGAGGAACTGAGCCGACAGTCCCAGGACAGCCGGCGAAGGGGAGAATAGGAGTGACTGCAGGAGGCTGGTCCTCTTCCTTAGCTGGAGACTCCAGTTTGCAGAGTTTGGCCCCCATCTAGATCCTCTCCACCTGGGCAACTGGTCACTCCTGAGAACAAGCTCAGGAGGACAGGCTCCCGGAAGGAGATCCAGGTCATGGGCAGCTGGGGCACCATCTAAAAAGCAGTGGTGGACCTGGCTCCTGTGAGGAGCAGCTGGACAGGCTTCAGGAAGTCTGGGCTGAGAGCATGTGATGATCACATGCTCAGAACCCATCTGGGATCTTCTGTTTTTCCTCTTTTTCTCCCCACCACCTCTCTCCCATTTTCTCTTTTGGCCTTACTAAATGGTTTGTGGGATCTTAGTTCCCCAATCAGGGACTGAACCTGGGCCCCTGGCAGTGAGAGCACAGAGTCCTAACCACTGGACCACCAGGGAAATGTCCTCTGTGATCTCGACCCTGTCCCAAACCCAACCTCATCCTGACTGCAACTCCAATCCCATTTTAAGCCCCTTTCCTATCCTCCAACCCCATTCTCATTCCCAAACCTAACCACAAACTCAAGTCCATCTTTTCTTTTTGGCTGCACCCGAGGCTTGCAGGATCTTAGATCCCTGACCAGGGATTGAACCCAGGTTCCAGCAGTGAAAGTGCCGAATCCTAACCACTGGACCACCAGGGAATTCCCTCAATTCATCCTTAACCCCAATTTCAATCCCAAACTTCAGCTCCAACCCCAAACTCAACCCATCTCAAACCCCAAACATAACCCCATTCTCGTTCCCAAACCCAACTCTGTACTCAGCCTGACGACCAAACACAACCCATATTAAACCCCTGAGTTTAACTCCTACCCTCTCCTCCTACCTAACCCCTTTCTTAATCCCAAACCCAACCCCATCCCCAAACCCAAATGCATCCTCACATTTAACCCTCTTCTCATTTCTATACCTACACCAGTTCCACCCCTACTTCTTCATGCCTCTCCCCAACCCCAGTAATTCCACACCCTCCGCCATTTTTACCTTCATCCTACCTCCAGGTCCAAGCCACTGGAGGACTTAGAGCAGAAGGGGGACATGATATGAATCATGTTTTAATAAAAATTCCTTTAAAAGCCTAAAAACAAAGCTGCAGAAGGTGCAGAGAAAAAGGAGCCCTCTTAAACTGTTGGCGGGAGTGTAAGTTGGTACAACCACTACGGAGAACAGTATGGGGTTCCTCAAAATACTAAAAATAGGACTTCCCTGTTGGCACAGCGAATGAGAACCCACCTCAGTGTGGGGAATGTGAGTTCAATCCCTGGTCTGGGAAGATCCCACATGCCACGGAGCAACTAAGCCCATGTGTCGCAACTACTGAGTCTGCACTCGTTTGGGGAGATGTTTGTAGGAGTAGATGTGGGGCGTGAGAGAGATCAGGAGCTCAGCTTTAGACCGATATGTGAAAATTGAGTTACTTCTTCAAGTGGGAATGTTGAGCAAGTGGTAGTCAGAGCTGTAAGTCTGAAGTTATAACATTATTGCTATTACTAGAGTCATTGTTTTTCAGTTGTTAACTCATGTCCAGCTCTTTGTGACCATGAACTGCTGCACACCAGGCCTCCCTGTCCATCAACAACTCCCGGAGTTTACTCAAACTCATGTCCATTAAGTCAGTGATGCCATCTAACCATCTCATCCACTGTTGCCCCCTTCTCCTTTTGCCCTCAATCTTTCCCAGCATCAGGATCTTTTCCAATAAATCAGCTCTTCGAATTAGGTGGCCAGAGTATTGGAGCTTCAGCTTCATCATCAGTCCTTTGAATGAATATTCAGAGTTGATTTCCTTTAGGATTGACTGGTTTGATCTTGCAGTCCAAGGGACTCTCAAACGCCTTCTCCAGCACCAGAGTTGGAAAGCATCAATTCTTCAGTGCTTAGTCTTCTTTCTGGTCCAGCTCTCACATTTGTACACAACTACTGGAAAAGCCATAGCTTTCAGCCCCTATAAATTCCTGGAGTAAGTCTCAGTAAATATTTCTACTTAAATAGGCTTCAATAAATTATAATTAAAGAAGACTTTGTGCTTGCTTTGGCAGCATATATTCTAAAGAAGAAAAGAGGAAGACTTCAATTGCTATAATTACTAGAGGAAGCCTCTATAAATACAGTATTACTGTTATTTGAGGAGGGCCTAATAAATATGTCTAGAGAGTAAGCCTCTATTAATATAACAGTTCCTAACATAGGCTGCAATAAATATTCTTATTATTGGAACTAGCTTTCTAAACAGTCTTATTGTTTTATGATAAGCATTAGTAAATCTCATGGCCGTAGGCTTGAGTTTGTTGAATGAACTAATGAATGAGTGAATGAAGAGAAGGTCAAGGTCAAGGTCATGAATGATGGATGAAGAGGCAGCTGCAGGAGGAGGTGCAGGTCAGAGTTCTAGTGTTTCTTCTTGGAGGGGCTCATCCAGGGAGGGACAGGAAGTTGGGAGAACCAACTAGAGATAGCATGAGTAGGCAAGGAAATCGTTTTTTTCACAGATTTTTTTTTTTTTTTTTTTTTGGCTATGCTATGCAGCATGTGGGATCTTAGTTCCCCCACCAGGGATCGAACTCAGGCCCCCTGCATTGGAAGCTCAGAGTCTTAACCACTGGACCACCAGGAAAGTCCTACAGATGTTTTCATTTATCCTATTATCCTCTTGTGATATTGTGATTTATAATAAATATATACTGGGTCTTTGTCCCCACTTCTGGCATCCAGAAAAAAGAGGTAAGTTCTGGTGGCTCAGATGGTAAAGAATCTGCCTGCGATGCGGGAGACCCGCGTTCAACCTCTGGGTTGGGAAGATCCCCTGGAGAAGGGAATGGCTCCCACTCCAGTATTCTTGCCTGGGAAATCCCAGGGACAGAAGAGTCTGGCGAGCTACATTCCATGGGGTCACAAAGAGTCGAACACCACTGAGCGACTAACACTTCCACTTTCACCTTTCTGGCATCCAGATCCTTAAAGTCTAAAGTTTCCTAAATTGTGAGGGCAATCAAGGTGTCTCTTGTTATATTGATGTCCTGACTTTGGGACCAGCCCTCCTTAACCAGAGGGAGGGGGCTGGTTGCCAGGGAAACCAAGTACTCTGTTAGAGGGTCCGAACAGGCAGTTCCAACACCTGACCTCCTGGGAGGAAAGAGGAGTTGGAGACTGACTCAGTCACCAGTGGCCAGTGATGTTCTCCATCATAATTGTGTAATGAAGCCTCCGTAACAACCCAAAAGGAGAGGGTTCAGAGGGCTTCTGAGGTTGGTGAACTTGTGCTTTTGGTGGGAAGAGTGACCTACTTGGAGAGAGCATGAAAGTTTCGGGCCCCTTCCCGCTTACCTTGCCCTGGGCATCCCTTCCATCTGGATGTTCTGAGTTAGATTCTTTTATAACACACTGGCGACCTAGTAAGTAGAATGTATCTCTGAGTTCTGTGAGCTGCAGCAAATGAATCGAACCCCCTCAGGGGGTCATGGGGACCTCTCCTCTGTTGCTAGTCCTCCAGAAGCACAGGTGACAAACTGGACGTGTGACTGGCATCTGCAGTGGGGGGTGGTCTTACAGGGCTGTCTTTAACCTGTGTGATCTGTCAGTTTCTTCAGGTAGATTGTATCTGAATTGAGTTAATTGCTTGGTGATGTGGGGAAAACACACATCAGAACATACAGGGACCTCCCTAGTGGTCCAGTGGCGAAGACTCCATGCTCCCAGTGCAGGGGGCCCAGGTTCCATCCCTGGTCAGGGAACTAGATCCAGCAGGCTGCAACTAAGACCTGGTGCAGCCAAATAAATCTTAAAACAAGAATTGGACTTACACACATCAGCTTCCTAGCAGCTGTGAGCTTAGGAAATTCCCTGGCAGGCATCCTGTGGTTAGAACTCCATGCTTCCACTGCAGGGGCCCTGGGTTCCATTCCTGGTTGGAGAACTAAGATCCCACAAACTGCACGCGTGCATGTGTGCTAAGTCGCTTCAGTCGTGTCCCACTCTTTTCGACCCCATGGACTGTGGCCCACCAAGCTCCTCTGTCCGTGGGATTTCCCAGGCAAGAATACTGGAGTGGGTTGCCATGCCCTCCTCCAGGGGATCTTCCTGACCCAGGG
The DNA here is from genome assembly GCF_023699985.2 of Odocoileus virginianus. Classification (NCBI taxonomy): domain Eukaryota; kingdom Metazoa; phylum Chordata; class Mammalia; order Artiodactyla; family Cervidae; genus Odocoileus; species Odocoileus virginianus. The sequence goes on from NC_069693.1 coordinate 173,640, forward strand.
GTCAATCCTGCATCTACTAGGGCCCCTGCATTGGCAGGTGGGTTCTTTCCCACTAATGCCACCTATGAAGCTCCTACAAGCTGCATGGTGTGGCCAAAATAATAAAGAAGTGGAACCCAGTAGCAGGGGCCTGTGTGGTTTATTCTGGTGCCCACCCCTACAGGAACCGGACAGCCTGGACTGCTCTAATGCAACCACTTCTGCCCCATTCACCACAATCACCCCTCTTTCTCTCTGCCCCAAGCCCTCAGGGACCACACTTCAGTAGTTTCAACCAGTTTTATTAGACTCCAAAAAGCCGCTCTAATGGATATCCCATTTCTCTAGCAACCCCCCGGCGGGTGGGGTCGTAGGTCTTCTCAACTGCTTCCCCCAGGCCCCAGTCTTGCTCCCTTCCCCTTGGGACACAGGAGTCAGGGGTCCCCACCCAGCGTCTGGGACCAAGCCCCCTCACGCCCCCTAGGAACCAGGATTTCAGGCCTCTAGGCCCTTCCCCTCTTCAGTGACCGGACTTCTACTTCCAGGTGCAGTCGGGGCACACGTGGGTTCAGCGGGGAGTGGACAGGCGCCGACATTCATGCATCCGGTAGGCACACATGTAGAAAATTCCTGCACAAGAAGAGACCCCAATGGACCCTGCCCCCAAGCCCTCCCGCCCCTCCATCCCCCCCAGCCAGCCCAAGACCCCAACACAGTATTCCCTTTCTCCCTGATTGTCTGCAGGGCTTGGAGTCTGCCTTCTGGCTCAATGCTGGGTGCTCCGTCTGGGACTCCCCATCATTTAGGCATCCTGGGTTCTGCCGGCTGGGACACAGACACTGACCTTCCCACCCCCAAACCCAGTACCTGCAAAGAAGGTCATGAGCAGGGCTACCCAGCCCAGGATGTAGGACCAGGAAAAGCGCCAGTCCCCGAAGCGGCGACCCAGAAAGCTGACGGTGACTCCAGTGTAGATGGCCAAGGCCAGCAGGACGAAAAAGGCTGGAGAGAGAGGGCGGGGGATGGGGGTGTGCGGGAGAATAGGGCTGGGCTTAGAGATGGGGCTTCCCTGGTGACTCAGATGGTAAAGAAGGTGCCTGCCATGCAGGAGACCCAGGTTCGATTCCTGGGTCAGGAAGATCTCCCGGAGGGGAGAATGGCAACCCACTCCAGTATTCTGGCCTGGAGAACCCCATGGACAGACGAGCCTGGTGGGCTACAGTTCCACGGGGTCACAAAGAGTCAGACACAACTTTTTGCTTTTAGAGATGGGAGTTGGAATGAGGTTGAGAAGGGGGTATGGATGCAGAGAGGGATAAGGGTGAAGATGGGGGTTGAGTTGAAACTAGGAGTAAAAATGAATGGGGAGTAGGGTTAAGGGCAGGGGTGGGGTGGGTTGTCTTGTGTCATAAAGAGTCTGACTGGTCTTTCTCTCTGGTTCCTGGGAGGGAGACTCTAAATCCTTGGAACTTTCTGAGTAATAGGAGTGTCTTTGTTTCTCTTGAGCCTCTCTAATCACACCTGAATTTATGTTGACGAGCAGAGATGACTCACTGTGAGAGCTGGTCACCAGAAAGCCCAACCGTAGGATGCAGGGTTGGGACTTGGAGCTACCTGGGATCACTCCAACCTCTGGGGAGGAGAGGGGAGCTGGAGACTGAGCTCAATCAGGTGGCCCATGATGCAATCATTCACGTCCTTGTAATGAAACCAAAAGAAACGCAGGCCGCTGCTGCCCACTGGGGCTTCCTGGGTGGTGAACGTATGGGGGTGCTGGGGTTGGAGGGCAGGGTGATGAGCCCCAGCTCTGCCAGGAGAGGGCGTGGGAGCTGTGTGTTCAGGACTCTCTCCAGCTTCACCCTATGCATTTCTTTAGTTGGCTGGTCTTGAGCTGTATTCTTGGTAATAAAACTGAAATTTTTAAGTATTATGCTTTCCTGGGTTCTGTGAGTTGTTCCAGCCAATTTTTGAACCCGAGTAGATCCTGGGAACCCCTGAATCTGTAACTGATAGATCAAAAGTGCAAGTGGGCTGGGGGCCCCAACTTGCAGCTGAAGTAGGGGCAGTCTTGCTGGGAACTGTACCTTTAAGCCTGTGGGGTCTGATGCCAGCTCCAGGTGACGAGTGCCAGAATGGAATGGCAGTACACCTGGGTGGTATAGGAATCAACGAGCATTAGAAATAGTCATGAAGTTGTTGTTGGGAGTGGAGATGGGATTCCAGTGCAGGTGGAGTTGAGAGCAAGGAGCAGTGGGGAATGAAAGCGGTGCTGGGGGCGGGCATGGGTGGGGGTTGGAGCTGGGCAGGGAGTCGGGGAGACGGGTAGGTGTAGGGTGCGGTTCACTCACTGGAGGCGAAAAACATGATGCCTGCAGAGAAGGGCCGGGAGAGGCGGGTGAAGGTGGGCTGCTGAGCGAAGGCCACGATGCCCATGATGATGCCGGAGGTGGCACAGAGTGAGGACAGGATCATGAAGGCCCGGGTGGCATTCCAGTATGCTGTAAGGGTACCCCATGGTCACTGCTGTCCTGCCCCTGCCCTCAGAGTGGAGGCTGCCACCTCTGAGGGCAGGAATGCATCCCCCCTCTCCATATCCCTCACCCCACTCTTCCTTCACTGCTCTCCAAACACCCTCCTCTTCACCTGGCAAACTCCTATTCATCCTCCAAAGCCCACCTCTCAGCTCCCCTCCTCTAGGAAGCACTCCCTCACCCCTCAGGTACCATCTACACTCCCTCCTCTGGTTTGAGACTCTCTTTGTCTGTCTCCCTCTCCAGCCTGATTGCTCCCTGAGGACAAGTACCTGGTTGATTCTATATCACAAACATGCCCAGCAGAGGCTTGTTTGAACAGCAGCCTGGAGAAATGTTTGTTGGATGAAGGAATGAGTAAATGAATGAATACCAATTTCCCATATCCCCCTGCTACTCACTGTCTAGCCTCTCTCTCACTCTCCCTTTCCCTTCCTTCATACCACTTGCCCATATCTAAAAACGTCCCACTTGTTTATTTCTACCTTGTTTATGATGTCTAACTCTTTGCACTGAATTTTCAGCTCTGTGAGGACAAGGGTCTGGCTTTCTCTTTCACTGTTGTATCCCCAGCATCTAGTGCCTGGCATGCAGTAGGTGTTCAGTAAACATGTTGAATGAATGAAGATCCCTGAGAACAGTCTTCATGACTTCAACTTCCACTTGGCAACTATCAAGTATGGGCCAGGCTCTCTTTTCCTGTATGATCCTATTCCTTCCAAGAGTCCTATGTTTTAAGTGTTTTCCTGTCCATTTTGTTCAAGTGAAGGAAAGAATAGAGGCTCAGAGAGGTAAAGTGTTTTGCCCAAGGTCCCACAATAAGCAGAGGGACTAGAGTTGAAAGCCAAGCTCAAAACTCTCAGTCTTAACTACTTGGGGCCTCCTGTTGCTCATACCCAGCCGACCATGAACCCAGAGAAGACTTGCAAAACTGGATTTTTCAACAAGAGCTGCAAGTCCAGATTTTAATGTAAAATCTCCAGATTTTTTAACACTTGCGTATTATAAAGCAAAGACATCTCTTTGCCGACAAAGGTCTGTGTAGTCAAAGCTATGGTTTTTCCAGTAGTCATGTATGGATGTGAGAACTGGACCATAAAGAAGGTTGAGCGCCAAAGAATTGATGCCTTTGAATTGTGGTGTTGACTCTTTGAATTGTGGTGTGGGACTCTTGAGAGTCCCTTGGACTGCAAGGAGATTAAATCAGTCAATCCTAAAGGAAATCAACCCTGAATATTCATTGGAAGGACTGAGGCCGAAGCTGAAGCTCCTATACTTTGACCACCTGATGCGAAGAGCCTGCTCACTGGAAAAGACCCTGAGCCTGGGAAAGACTGAAGGCAAAAGGAGAAGAGGGTGGCAGAGGATGAGATGGTTAGATAGCGTCACTGACTTAGTGGACATAAATCTGAGCAAACTCCACGAGACAGTGAAAAACAAAGAAGCCCGGTGTGCTGCAGTCCATGGGGTCACAGAGTGTCGGACACGACTTAACGACTGAACGACGACAACGACTTTGGAAACTTTAAAAATGTCATGCATACACGTCTAAGGTTGGGTTTGGCCCTGGGGAAGCACGTTCAGGACTCCTGCTCTAATTTTGGTGATTGGATTACATCAGTCATACAATGGATGAACGATAAACCAGTTGTTTGGACAAATAGTGAAAAATCTATTAGGGTGAGGTTGTCCCTGAGGCCCTCAGTCTTGGGGTCGTGAAGATGTCAAATGAACTTGAAGACCCCCATCCAGCCTCCCTCTCTCCCATCCCCAGCAGAGATAAAACACAGAAGAAACTCAGAGCGCCCCAGGGTGGGGAGTGGGGGGTGGGGCGGGGTGGTTCCCAGCCTGAATCAGGAGGAAAGGTAGAAGTGTGACAGTGCATGTGGCCAGAAATGAAAAAGATACATGAGCCTGATTGGCAGATGGGGCTCTGAAACAGGTAGCCCAGGACAAGCTTTTCCACTCCCCCTGCCTCAGTTTACCGCTCTAGTGAATGGGCAGGTTTGGTGCGATGGGGTAGATGAAATTTCCTGCCACAAGCCTGTCACATCACAGGGTTCAGGGAAGGTGGGCTCCTCCTCCCAACCCCCGCCCTTGCAAAAGAATTGGTTTTTCAAGGTCATGTATCAGGTCTTATTCATAGACACAAGGGAACTGCCTTCTCAGTGTTGTTGGGACCACTATGGGAGTTAATCCAGGCAAAGTACTTAGTATAGCATGTAAGACACAGTAACAGTACATGCCAGTTATTATTATTATTACCGCTATCACTGGATACATATAATATAGAACATGTGACACATTATATATCACTGATATATTACATAACATATACTATATAATATATATGAGGTAATATAGTATATATCTCTATGTATCTCTCTCTCCAGGTGTGAGATTCCCAGGTGGCGCAGTGGTAGAGAGCCAGCCTGCCAATGCAGGAGATGCAAGAGATGCAGGTTCAATTCCTGGGTTGGGAAGATCCCCTGGAGAAGGAAATGGCAACCCACTCCAGTATTCTTGCCTGGAAGATTCCATGGACAGAGGCGCCTGGTGGGCTGCAGTCCATGGAGTCCTACAGAGTGGAACACGACTGAGCACGCATAACTTCCATATATATGTGCGTGTATACATTTGACCTTGAACAGCACATGTTTGAATTGTGCTGGTCCACTTACACGCAGATTTTTTCTGATAAATACACGCAGTACTACACGATCTGGGGATGAATTCGCGGATGCAGAATTGTGGATATGGACCCCTGGCTGTGGAATAGCTGATACGGAGTTAATTATGAGACTTGAGCATCCAGCAGTTTTTGGTATCCACTACGGGTCCTGGAACCATTCTCTGAGCATTCTAAGGGATTGAGGGATGACTGTACATATATGCAAGTATATACAGATAGGGAAAGAGGTACATAGAGACATATGTACATAATACATTACAATAATTTATATTATATAACATAGATTGCAAGTGGCTCAGATAGTAAAGAATCTGCCTGCAGTGCTTGAGATGGGGTTCAATCCCTGAGCCAGGAAGATCCCCTGGAGAAGGGAATCACTGCCTGGGAAATCCCATGGACAGAGGAGCCTGGCGGGCTATGGTCCATGGAGTCGCAAAGAGTTGGACCTGACTGAGTGACGAGCACATATGCACTTTTGTCCATAAACTGTGAGAACAATTTTATCCCCACTTGTACAATATATAGTGTGATACACACACTATATGGGCTTCCCAGGTGCCTTTAGTAAAGAACCTGCTGCCAATGCAGGAGACATAAGAAATGCAGGTTCTATCTCTGGGTAGGGAAGATCCCCTGGAGGAGGGCGTGGCAACCCAGGCCAGTATTCTTGCCTGGGAAATCCCACGGACAGAGGAGGCTGGTGGGCTATAGACCAAAGGGTCACAAAGAGTCAGACACGACTGAAATGACTTAGCAGCAACATATCCACTATATAGCTATATACACACATATATACACACACGTATACATATACATAATATGTATTACGTGACTTGGCTCACAACAAGTATTAAAAAATACCTCATCTAGTATAGCAGATTTAGGGTCTGTATTGCTTCTGCATCCTCTGAGTACCAAACAGAGTTCTTGACACGTAATAGATATTTAGAAAATGCTCTTTTGTCAGCCCCGGCCCCAGGTAACTGCTGTTACCTGACCTCTATTTCATGCCAGAAAATGTCACCTCTCTCCTTAACTTCTAAATCAGTACATCCTGTAATTGTACCAGGAAAAAAATACTGGAATCCCAGCTCTGTTCCTTCCCTGCCGAGTGACCTTGGGCTGGACCCTTTCCCTCTCTGAACCACAAGGTTCTCCACCTGCAAAACAGGGGGCCCTTCTGCTGGAAGGTTCTGCCCCGCGGGACGCTCTGCTCCCAGGCAGAGCCCGGAGCCCGCCCCGGAGCCTCACCGATGCTTTCTGTCTGCAGGTAGCACTTGGTGCCCAGGCAGTAACGCCACAGGCCCTGGTGGGCGAAGGCCCCCGACAGCCGGTACTGCATCCAGTGGTCTGTCGCCGTGGCCACCACCAGGAGGATGGTCCCCACCCAGGCACAGAAGAGGCCGCCTCCCATGAAGCTGTACATGGTGATCTGTGGGTGAGGGGAGAAATGGGGTCACGAGCTAGACTGCTGGGTCCTGGGAGAGGTGAGGGCTGGGGGATCTGAGCCCTGGTTTGAGGGAGGAAGACCTAGGGACCTGGACTTCCAAATCCTAGGGTGGGGAGAGGGGGTGGGGGCTGGGACATCAGGTCCCAGTGGGAGCAAAGAACTGGACACCTGGACCTCTGGGTCTGGGGGAGGAGAGTTTGAGGACCTAGACCTTTGGGTCCTGGGAGAGACTGAGGCTGGGGGCCCAGACATCCAGAACCTAAACTGGGACGGGGCTGGACACTCCCTGCGCCTTGGGGCACCAAGTCTCGGGGGGGAAGGAGAGGACTGGGGGCTTGGACTCCCAGATCCAAGGTAGCAGGGGGCTAGGGCTAAGACCCCACCAAGTCCCTGGGGGAGAAAGGAGACCCGGCCTCCTACATTTGCGGGGAGGAGGGGGCCACGCCTGGTCCCTACCTGAGCCGCAGATTCTGCCCTGAGCCCTCCGTCTGCCTCGGCCCCTCTGAGCAGACTGAGCCCGGCCAGGTCACTGGCCTCTCGGCTCCCCGGGTCCCCCCAAATCCCTTAAGCCTCCCCACACAATGGGCCCGCAGCCCAGCAGCTTCCAGCAGGCAGAGGCCCCCAGATGGAATTCGCTGAGGCAGGAATCCAGGCCCTGCCTCTCCGCAGCCCCTGGCCCCAGCGGCCTCTCTCCATGACCCTCCCAGCCACCCTGGAAGCCTTTCACCGGCCACGCTCCCGGCACCCACGGGGTTAGCCCGAGCTGCGTAAGCACACACAGACACAAGACATAGGGACACTCAGCCATTTATTGTGCAAGCCGGCCCCCCTCCCCCAAGGGCAGGAAATGGGGTGGGGGCCGCAGGTGCCTGGATATGTTGGGACAACAGGGTTTTCTGCAAGTGGGGTCACAGGGCATGTCACCTGGGGGGTTAGGACAGGAAGGGGGTAGAGGATGAGGCCAGGCTGGCTGGGCTCGAGGACACGGCTGCACTGAGGGCTGGAGCTTCAGTGAAATGAAGGATGAGGGTCGGGCTGGCCTTTAGGAAGAAGGGGATGAGGGAGCTGGGAACGAGGCTACGAGGGTGGGTCAGGGCAGAGATGGGAGCAGGAAGGGGGATGAATGGCTGGGTCCGTGGGGTGGGGCTGGCGGGAATGGCTCTAGGGTTAGGAAGGGGGCTGGAAATGTCCGGGGGAGCCCCGGGCATTAGGAGAGAGGCGCGGGTTGGCAGTGTAGTTAGGGATGCTGTCAGAGACGGGAAGGGGCTTGGGTTAGGGTTGCTTCCCTGACTTGGGATCCGAAGTCAGGTCCCAGTGTCACCAGCTGACTCACAGGAGCCCCTTCTGAGGCTGTGGTTTTCAGGGAAGAGGGATGGCAGTGCGATGTTCCCTGGGTATCTCTGGCAGGGCTGGGGTCACCCTGGGCTCCAAGAAAACTCTCCTGGTGACCTCCAAGGCGCCCTCCGGAATCCAGGGTGCAGGATCCTCAAGGTCTTAGTATTCGGCCTCCCAGTCCTCAGCAGGCGGTGGCTCCATGGGTGGCTCTGGACCCTGGGTGTCCTTCTTCCCCTCCTGCGCAGGCGGTGCTGGTGATGGCGGCGTCACCGGCGGGGTCCTGGGGCCAGCCCCACGGCCCCTGGCCCAGCCCCTCTCTGCCTGTTCAGCCCTCCCAAGTCCCCATCTCCGGTGGCCCCAGCCTGGCCTGCGCGGGACATCCCAGCCCCCGCGTCCCTTGGGTGACCTCTTGGCAGTGCCCGGCTGGGTGCCGCATCCCCGGGGGACACAAGGGCAGGAGGGCAAGGACTGCTGCAGCGAGTAGGCCCCCATCAGGGCGGTGTGCAGGAGGTAAGACAGGGCATCCAGGCGGATGGGGACGGTCACAGAGGCCAGGCTCTCGGGGAGCCCCAGGTGGGCTGGATCTGGGGTGCCCAGGAAAGAAGAGGGCAGAGCTGGGAAAGCTTGAGGTGGCCACGACCCAGCCCCGGGGGACGGCAGATTGTTCCTAGAACCACAAGAGGACAGGTCAGGCAGGGGATGTCCCCAGTCTGCACATGCCTTTCCTTTCCGCAGCCTCGCTGCTTCCTGCCTTCTCCCAGGCTTTCATTTCTCCTCATCCTCAGGACCGTTTGCCTCTGACTTCTAGCCCCTTCCTTTCTCTCTTTCTCTGTTCCTTCCTGTCTCTCTTTACAGACAGGCAGACAGCTCAGCTGGAGCTTCAGCGTCCCACCGAGCATGGTTCCCATTCCAGGCTGCCCTCCTCAGCCGTGTGTCTGGGCCAATCATTTTCCCCTTCCGAACCTTAAGTTTTCATACCAAGAGAGAGCTTCTGGTGGTATCAAAGGTGCCTCTGAAAGGGCTGGGTCTGGGAAGTGTTCAATACCTGGTGTCAATTATTATTATTTCTCCAGACAATTATTATTAGTATCTTCAATTCTCCCGATTCCCGCTAGAAACTTCTCTTTCTTCCATTAATATCTGCTTCCAGCTCTTTCCCTATTTCTAAGTATCTCGCTCAGCTCTGTCACTAAGATCCTCAAAGATTCTGTTTCTATGTGATGATACCAGAGGCTTTTTTTTTTCCCCCCCCGGTACCCTCTCGGGTCTGCTCAACTCTCTCTCCGATTTTCTCTGTCCCTCCTCACTCTGGGTCACTGTCCTTCCCTCGGGGAGTCTCGTGTCTCTCACCCCTCAGGCCCAGTCTCTTCCTTTTGCTGTTCCATCTTTACTGGGGTGTTTCAAGTCTTTTCTAGCACCTTCGCCTCGATTTCTCCAGCGTGCAGAAGGGAAGAGTCTGGAAGGAGGTGGGCGGGACTTTGTTGGGAGGGGGCGTGGCTTGAGGGGCGCGGCTTGCGGGGCGTGCGGGGGCGAGCCTTGCGGGCATGCGGGGCGGGGCTTGTGGGGCGGGGCGGGGCTCGTGGGGCGGGGCTTGCGGGGCCGGGGCGTGAGGGTAGTGCTGAGTCGCGTGAAAGCGTTCGGGGCTTGAGTTCTTGCCGTTCTAGTTGCTTCAACCACCCTTGTCTCAGGTCGCAGGTCCCACCTCCTCGAGACCAAAGAGCCCGGCCCCGAGCCCCCTCCTCCCTCAGACGTAGGAGTGCAGGCCCCCAGCCCTTCCTGCCTCAGGTCTAGAAGACCCTAGCCTCCTCTTTCTTCATCTGTGTTCCTGGACCGCGTCCTGGACGGAATCGGGGTGGGGCCGATGGTGTACTCTAGGACTAAAGGGGCATTTAGGAGAATCTGAACATTGGATGCTCCCGGGGGCAAAGGGGTTAGTAATTGGGTTAGGAATCTTAGAGGCTGGATTTCAGTCTAACCTCTGTCTCTGACTTCCCTTGTGAGCTTAAACCCTTCTAGTCGCTGTTTTTTGAGAAACAGGGCTATTCGCTTATAGGATTACCTTATAGGATCTCGTGAGCTTTAAAGGATATGTTGCGTGTGTAAAGTAGTCAACACACGATCTGGACTAAAATTCGCCTCAACCAATGAGCGTTTTTTATCTTGGTAGTATTTTATTGAGAAGCAATGGGATTCTTCTATGTATTTATTTAAGAAATATGATTCAGTGCCTGCAATACTCTAGGCGCCAGGTTGGGCACCAGACAAAATAAATGCACGCTTATGAAACTTACATGCTGGGTGAGCAACACACAAGGCACAAATAGTACATTTCCTACACGAAGGAGGGCTGTGGAGGTGTAAAGACAGGACAAGGGATACAAAGGCTCAGGGGGTTATTTTAGTTAAGATGGTTAGAGAAGGCTACTTGTGGGATGGAGCCAGCCGACCTGGGAGCTGAGTGTTCTGGTAAAGAGACCAGTAGGTGTAAAGGTCCTTCAGGGTGAAACAAACATAGTATTTGAGGGACTGGGAAGCAATAAGCTAGGAGATGAACAGGTCTATTTTTTAAAAAATATTTTTTTTAAATTTTGGAATACCTTCACATTTACAGAAAAATTACAAAGATAACTTTGTAACTCACCCTGTTTCCAGTCTTCTTATTTCCTTACCTGGTCGTGGAACATTTTTCCAGTTTTTACACGAACATCCTGTTTTTTTCTGTTCCAGAATCCAATGCAGTGTCTCACTGAATCATCACATCTCAGTCACCTCTGATCTGCAGCCATTTCAGTCTTTCCTTGTTTTTCACAACTTTGACAGCTGACTACTAGTCAGTTTTTTTCCTTTTAATAAAACAGAGGTCTATTTTAATTAATAATTCCAATTTATTAGTCCTCATTTCACAAAGGTTCAAATGGCCTCAGAGAGGCTAAGCAAGTTACTCAAGGTCACAGAGCAGGTAAATAGCACAACTGGGATTTGAACCCCACCTCCAGAGTCTGCTTTTAATGGAGACGCAAGTAGAAGCTAGATTGTACAATAACCTTATAGGCTGCAGTGAAGACTATGGAATTTTTAAAATTTAATTTTGGAACATTGAGATGACTTTGAACGTTTGGAGGCAGAGGTGTGACATAATTTATGTTTTAAGAAGAGCACTGTGCCTGCAGTTTGGGGAGTGGATTGTGGTGGGGCATAAGTCTGGAAGCAGGAAGCCTAGAGAGAATGCTGTCATCCTCTAGGCAAGTGGTGATGACCTCAAGGATGGTGTGGTTAATGGGGATGGGAAGATGTGAGTGCATTTATGATGTATTTTGGAAGGAGACCATCAGGATTTGCTGTAGGGCTGCTGGAGGTGAGTAATGGGGAATCAAGGATGATGCCAAGTTTTCAACCTGAGCGACGCCTTTGAATATGAATTTTCTTATAAAAGCTCACAACATCCCACTGTAAGGATGAGAAATCGAAGAGTAGCTTTCATTTTCCGAGTTCTCTTGAGCCAACTCTACACGATGCTGGGGTCTCCAAGTAGATGCTGAACCAGTAGCTGCTCTTCAAGGGCTCTCAAGGTTTGAGGCGGTGAAATCCCCGGTAGCATTCTGGGGTGATGGAAGCTGGGACACTGGGAGGGACAGGACAGTGAGAGCCAGAAGTGGGTTAAACATAGCCTGGAGGCCGGGAGGTGGAGGGTCAAGTCGGGGGCCAGGAAAACAGTTGCTCACTTGCTATGGGCTGGAGGAGAAGGTAGGGGAGGGTTTTTTTGTTTGCTTGCTTTTAAAGGAGGGGCCTTTAGACTAGGTCCAGAGTGAATGGACACTTTCACTTTTCACTTTCATGCATTGGAGAATGAAATGGCAGCCCACTCCAGTATTCATGCCTGGAGAATCCCAGGGACGGGGGAGCCTGGTGGGCTCCCGTCTAAGGGGTCACACAGAGTCGGACATGACTGAAGCGACTTAGCAGCAGCAGCAGCAGCAGCAGCAGAGTGAATGGACATAGAAAAAATGGTGCGAGCAAAGGTCAGGTGGCTGGAATAGAAAAGATTTTATCAAGAAAGCTGACTTTCTTTTCTGGCAGCTATGATTAGCATTCAGGTCTCATTAATCCAGGTACAGTCTATCCCAAAGAAGAAGTTTTTGTTGAACAGGGCTCCAAAATGACGGTTCAAATCCTCGCTTTGCTTCTTACCCGCTCTTGCCCTAGAACAAACTAAGTCTATTTTTCGCAACATAAAACTCAGTCCCAGCATAATGGCACTGCTTCTGGTTTTGTTCCGTAATGGATCCTCCTATTTCTGCGATCAGGGTCCAACCTTGTCACTTACAAGTCAGTCAGTCAGTTCATTTGCTCAGTCGTGTCCGACTCTTTGTGACTCCAAGGACCACAGCCCTCCAGGCCTCCCTATCCAGCACCAACTCCCAGAGTTTACTCAAACGCATGTCCATTGAGTCAGTGATGCCATCCAACCATCTCATCCTCTGTCGTCCCCTTCTCCCACCTTCAATCTTTTCCAGCATCAGGGTCTTTTCTAATGAGTCAGCTCTTTGCATCAGGTGGCCAAAGTACTGGAGTTTCAGCTTCACCATCAGTCCTTCCAATGAATATTTAAGACTGATTTCCTTTAGGATTGACTGGTTGGATATCCTTGCAATCCAAGGGATTCTCAAGAGTTTTCTCCAACACCATAGTTCAAAAGCATCAATTCTTCAGCACTCAGCTTTCTTTATAGTCCAAGTCTCATATCCATACATGACTACTGGAAAAACCATAGTCTTGACTAGACGGACCTTTGTTGGCAAAGTAACATCTCTGCTTTTTAATATGCTGTCTAGTTTGGTCATAACTTTTCTCCCAAGGAGTAAGCGTCTTTTAATTTCATGGCTGCAGTCACCATCTGCAGTGATTTTGGAAACCAAAAAAATTAAGTTTGCCAGTTTCCACTGTTTCTCCATCTATTTGCCATGAAGTGATGGGACTGGATGCCATGATCTTAGTTTTCTGAGTGCTGTGCTTTAAGCCAACTTTTTCACTCTCCTGTTTCACCTTCATCAAGAGGCTCTTTAATTCTTCTTCAGTTTCTGCCATAAGGGTGGTGTCATCTGCATATCTGAGGTTATCGATATTTCTCCTGGCAACCTTACCAGGTACCTGGCCCTTTAAGGCCCTCCTTCCCGAGCTAGGAGAGCGGAGGCGGGCTTTTGTGTCTCTAAGGGAAATGCGCTTCGCCCAGCTTCCAAAATTGACAGGTAAGTTCTGAAAAGTGACCAATCAACACCTGCATCTGGAGGGAAGCATGTTTCCGATTTGTTGGGAGAAGGGGCAGTCATCGGCTTGAGCTCCGCCCACTCCTTGTTACGTAGGATAGCGCGAGGCGTCATCCTCAGCTCTGATTGGCGGGTGAATTCGCATTGCTTCCGAGTCCTCTCCCTCCGGCTGTCAGATCCAGGTGGGGTTCGCAAGCAGAGCGAGGCTAGCACCCCAGGAGGCTGGCACCCTCATTCTTTGATTGGCTACGTTTCTGAGCACAAGTCTCTCTCTCTCTCTCGCTCTCTGATTGGCTGTTTCCTTTCAGCGCCAGGGCTGTAACGGAGGGTTTTGCCCGGGTCTTTAGCGGTGTCCCTTGTCCGCTTCCCGGCGCTGTGGCAGCGTAGACCAGGAGATGCTGAGCGAAGCTAGAAAGGGAGAGGGGTCTCCAGGCTGAGGGGAGGCCCATGCAGGGGTCTTCTTGGTCCTCTAGGGAAGCTCATTGGACTTTCCTGATGGCTCAGTGGGTTAAGAATCCACTTGCCAACACAGGAGCCATGGATTCAATCCCTGGCTCCAGAAGATCCCCTGGAGGAGGAAATGGCAACCCACTCCAGTATTCTTGCCTGAAAAATCCCGTGGACAGTGGAGCCTGGCGGGTGAGTGCTTGGGCTCGCAAAGAGTCGGACAGGACTGGGCAACTAAGCACACAGCCAGTCTTAACGACGAATCTCTTCCTTCCACTGCCCCCTACAGGCCTCCGACTGTCAAAGTCCCAAGGTTCGATCTTCAGGGCTTTCCTAGCCCACCGGGCTCATGGATTCCCTTAAGTTCCTTCCGTTCCTCTCCCTGCAGGAGACCTGTGGGCGCCTTCTTCTCTCCCTCCCTTGAGCCTTACCAACTCGTTCAACACCTCCAACTTAGTAGCCCTTCCGGTCTTGGGGTTTTCCTCTATCCTCAGAAATGGCCGGGATGCTTGGCAAGAGGTTACTGGAGTGAAACTGAGTTTATGGGTCAGATTTGTGGGCTGAAGTCTGTGCTGGAGTGAGTGCCCCTGAGTTTATGTGACTCTCATGATTGCTTTTTTTCCCTAATATTTTTAAATATTATTTTAAAAAAATTATTTGGCTGTGCTGGGTCTTAGTTGTGGCATTTGGGATCTTTGGTACAGCATGTGGGTTCTAGTTCCCTGACCAGGGATGGAACCTAGGCCCCTGCATTGGGAGGTGGAGGCTTAGCCACTGGACCACCAGAGAAATCTCCATGATTGCTTTTTGGACTGCTTGGTAGTCAGGGTTTGCTAGAAAAGTCTGCTGAAGTGGCAGTGGGAGTCTGGAGGTGAAGGGCCCCATAAAGGGAAATCACTGAGATATTTGCATTAAATCATTTAAATTCTCACAATCTTTTAAAAAGTGCTCAAAACATTTTGCATTTGTATTATTTACCTTCTTTCAAGTATAGTAAAATTCACTCTTTTTGGTGTGCAGTTCTGAGTTTTGACAGATGCATAGAGCTGTGTAACTGTCACTGCTAACAAGATTGTGGTTTTTTTTTCATTCCTCCAAATTCTCTTGTGCCACCTCTTTGTCATAATAACCTTTTTTAAAAAAAGTTTTCATCAGTTATTTATTGAAAATTCACTAAAAACTTAATCCCAGAATCATACTATATGTTGGGGGAGTTTATTTTATATAGGTTATAATCATGCTTACTTGAAGGGCTAGATGAACTTGACCTTATACATTTCACATAAAAGTTTAATTACTCCAAGTCCTCTTATTGTCTTTAGAAAGTTTTTTTTTTAAATTTTATTCAAGTATGGTTCATTTACAATGTTGTGTTTAATTTCTATTGTACAATAAAGTGACTCATACATATATGTATTCTTTTTCATATTTTTTCCCATATATATATAACTGAATCACTGTGATCTAACACATTGTAAACAAACTATACTGTAATTTAAAAAAAATTTTGTTTAAAGGTGCCTACCATTCCAAAAGAAGAAGCAGAAGAACCATGAAAGCAACTAAACAACAACAACAAACTTTTCCTAACTACAGGCTAGCTTTCTTAGGCTTAGCAAGGCAACGACTCCATTCAGCCTGAAATCAGTCATAGGCAATACAGAAAAAAAATGGGCATGACTGTGCTCCAATAAAGCTTTATTTAGGGACACTGAAATTTGAATCTCAAGTCATTTCCATGCATCATAAAACATCCTTCTTTTGATTTTTTTTCCCTTGAATAATTTAAAATGTAAAAAATGCTCACAGGTGCCATCAAAGCCCCAGCGGCCCAGACTTGACCCATGAGGTTGTCTGGGCGACCTCACAAACAGGATTGCCTCATCCTCTCTAAAGTCCCTCCCAGCCCTTGAGAAACTGAGACTGTGAATAATCAGCTGGGGCGGGGCCTGGGTTTCTCCCAGGAAAAGCTTTTGCTTGCTCAGAAGAGTGTATTTGGAGAAGTAAGGGCAGGAGGAGAAGGGGGCAACAGAGGATGAGATGATTGGATGGCATCACTGAGTCAAAGGACATGAGTCTGAGAAAACTCCGGGAGATGGTGAAGGACAAGGAAGCCTGGAGGGCTACAGTCCATGGCGTTGCAAAGAGTCGGACACGAATGAGTGATTGAACCACAACTCTGGAGACATTAATCAAGCTGCTCCAAAATGCTAGGGTCTGGGATGGGATGACCCATCCTTGGAGGATTAAAAGAGAGAGAGAGAGAGAGAGAGACCACCCTCTGTTCTCTTCCCAATTGCCCTGCCTCTCTCCCTGGCCTGGATCCAAGTCCTCTGGCCCAGTAGACCCTCAGTGGAACTGGATTTCAGCGTACTCTGGGTGCGTACCCTTGGGTCTCTGGGTCTCCCATGGTCTGAGGCCTGGGAAGTTGAGGACAGCGTAATGGAGCTCCTCTTGGTTGTTCTCTGCTTCTGAGGCTTGTGGGGATGACTTGGGTCCTGGACAGTTGTGGGAGACGAGATGGAGCTCCTTCTGGTTCTTTCTGGCTTCTGGGGAGTGACCATCTGGAGGAGGCTGGGAAGGACTGCTTGGTTTGGCTTTCTGTTTCTGAGCATAAGGAGGGGGGAAAAACGACCATCCTGCCTTCCTTCCTTCATGCAACAAATACTTGAGCGCCTGCCCAGTGCCAGGTACTAATTAAGGAACTGGGATCACATCAGGCAGTGAAACAAAGACTCTGCCCTCCCTGAGCTCGCCTCTTGTTTCCGGACAGGAACAAACTATAAACAGAAGTCTGTTGTTTAAGCCTCCAGCCCGTGGCTCTTTGCTATGGCCGCCCTAGCGAACTGACTAATGCAGGTAGATTGGTGTGAGACCACCACAAGACAGAAGTGCTTCTTCAACACATACATCTCCCTCCCACATCCAAAACCTCCCTTCTCATCATCCTTCCATCCCGGATCACTCACGACTACTAACCTGTCCTCTATCTCTACAATCGTAACATTGGAGAGTGTTTTACACGTGGTCACCGTGTAGGTGACCATTTGAAATTGGCTTTTTTCACTTTTTTTTTTCTCTTGGTCCCTAAGCTCTATCCAGCCGAGGTGGGGAGAAGTGGTTTGGATAGATTTGAGAAGAGATGTGCTGATGGATCAATTGTGGGAGTATAAAAAAGAGAGGAGTAAGAAGTGACTTTGAGGCTGGAGGCTTGTACTTCCGAGTAGCTCAGTTAGTAAAGAATCTGCCTGCAATTCAGGAGGCCCGGGTTCAATCCCTGGGTCAGGAAGTACCCTAGAGGAGGAAATGGCAACCCACTCCAGTACGCTTGACTGGAGAATTCCAAGGACAGAGGAGCCTGGTGGGCTACAGTCCATGAGATCACAAAGAGTGGGACATGATTGTGGGACTGACTTTAAGGCTGGAGGCTTGAGCAGTTGGGCCAATGTGGGCTCTTTGCTGAGATGCAGAGGGTGGAGGGGAAGGGAATTAAGTGGTACTTAGTCACGAGTTTGATTTTGGACAGGAAAAGTTTGAGATGACTGTTAAATATACGAATAGACGCTGCCTACAGAGTTGGCTGTGAGTCTAGAGTTGAGGAATGAGTCTGGGAAATGTAAATTTTTGAGTCATTAGCATCTACATGTTCTCTCCTGAAAATATCCAGCATTTACCCAACACTTATTAGGTACTTGGTACTCAATGTTTTATGGGTAGAAAATGAGCGTATCAAGCACCCAGAATAAGCCTACATGGTCTGTACTACTATTATCCCCTTTTTACAGTTAAATTGAGGCACGGAGAAGTTAAGTGACTCATCCCAGAACACACAGCGTACAGAGCAGGAAGGAACCCCGGCGGGCTGACTTCAGAGCCTTGCCCTTAATCATCACTAGGACATACCACCCCTCAGTGATATTAATCATTGTGACATTCATTGTACTTAGTCATGTCGTTGGTAGTGGTGATAGGGAAATAGCTGCCATCTACTAAGCAATAGCATGTGTTGTAATCCTCAAACCGGCTCTCAAGGAGGAAGCGACAGAGGCTCGCTCAGCAGGAAGGAGGGATATGGTCAAGGTCTCCTAGAAGTTATGTGCCAGAATCAGGGTTTGAGGTCAACACCCGGGCCTCTTCCACTGTGAGGAAGGTCGGGACGGGGCTGGGGAGCAGCGCATACAGGAGTCAGAGCAGGGGACCAGGAGGCAGCGACTTGGGAGCACTCACCAGAGGGCCGGCCTTAGGGATCACGTTGATGTAATCCAGGATCATGCTCCTGCGTGAGAACCTGGACCGCGGAGCCTTTCCGGGGGCGGGGGCCGGGGCCGGGGCCGGGGCCGAGGTCGCGGCTGGGACTTCTGCCTGGGTCCATTTCTTCCTCAGAGCCCTCACGCTGAGGAAACATCCAGCCGCCGCCTCTGTGTGAGCCCGGGTCCCGCCCCTTTCCTGGGGTGCCCCAGATTCCACGCCCCATCGCTTCCCCCCTCCCCCTTGTTCCTAACTCACAGGATCAGGATGAAGCAGAGGAAGAGGAAGGTGGTGACGCCAGTCCCTAGAGAGACTCCGCTGGAGAACGCTCTGGAGGCGAGTTCCTTCTCATCTGCACGGGAAACGGTCAGCCGTCTCTGAGCCGGTCCCATCCACGTGGGTCCTCATGTCCCGCCCGCCACTAGGTGCTTAGTCTTGTGGCTCCCATGCCAGAGGTTTCCCCTGCAGCCCCTTCCCATCGACTTCTTGGAAATTCCACTACACCCCATGCCCAGATGTCAGGCTTTCCGATTTAAATTTCCCCCTGCATCCCAAGGGGCCTGGTGGCTCAGACAGTGAAGAATCCACCCGCAATGCGGGAGACCTGGGTTCGATCCCTGGGTGGGGAAGATCCCCTGGAGAAGGAAATGGCAACCCACTGCAGTATTCGTGCCTGGAGAATCCCATGGACAGAGGAGCCTGGTGGGCTATACATTCCATGGGGTTGCCGAGTCGGACAGGACTGAGGGACTAACGTGCCAGGCATGTCCCCGCCCTCCCCCAGCTCCTGATCCAACCGCAAGAGCCAGCCCCGGTCCCTCTCAGCCCCCGCCTCCCCCACCCCACCCTGACCTGGGCAGCAGCAGGACAGACCCGCTCCGGGCCCCGTGGGCGTTCAGGGCCTCGCAGCTGAGTCGGAGGCCGGAGCTGAGCCCCTCGCGTAGGCTCAGGGAACTGTTGGCCCAGGGCCCGGCAGAGCTGGAGCTGACCTCGAAGGAGGCGTTGCTGAGTTCCCCCGCCAGCAGCCCCTCTCCGAGCCGCCAGCGCAGGGAGGGGGCCGGCCGGGCTCTGGAGGAGCAGCTGCAGCGCAGACCCTCATCCTCCTGGGAGCAGGACGGGCCCAGCAGCTGCGGGGGAGCTGTGGGGAGACATGGGAGGGATCAGGGGCACCTCTCCCCTCCCTGGAGCCCCGGCATCCTGTCCCCAGGGCCCCCTGTACTCACAGACCACGGAGAGGCTCAGGGAAATATTTTGGGAGCCCAGCGGGTTCTGAGCCCGGCAGGTGAACTCCCCTTCCTGCTCTGTTTGTATCTGAGGCAGCTCCAGGACCCCAGGATCTGAGGGCTGGGAGGGGCTCACAGTCCGTCCCCGGTGGGTCCAGCTCAGCTGGGCGGGGGGGTTGCCGTGAGCAACACAGAGGAGACGCAGGCTTTGGCCCTCCAGGACCTGAAGAGATGCACCGCTCTCCAAGTTTTCCAGGGCTAGGGAGAGAAGAGGCAGGATGGATGAAGAGAGGAGGGCCCAGGAACCCTCCTGCCTGCTGCTATGCTGGACGTCCGTGCCCCAGTGTGGCGCCCAGAAGCCCCAGCTCCTCTGATGCCCTTCCATACCTGTGTGGTTTGCTCGCGAGATCACCACTTTCAGGTTCTCCGGGGCATCTGAAACAGAGACGGGGCGCTTGGCTCTAAGCGCAGGGGTTTCCTTCTGGGCCAAGTGAACGTCCCCCCGGGATGAAGGGCTGGGAGGGGAGGAGGGCTGAATCACCCTCTGAGTGATTCTCTGAAGAGGAACCCAAGCGACCTGACTGGTAAGAAGGGCAGGTCCCTAAGATACAGTGCCATGTAACATAAGTAGGTCTTTGGTCTTCGTCCCTACTCCACGCACAGAGATTCTAAAACTCCTGGATTTCCTGAATGGTGAACATGATAAAGGTGCCTTGTTATTTATAACAAACCCCTTTCCACCATTCCTGAGTATTCCGTTATTGAAGTGACTTTTGGAAGTGCCCAAGGCTGAGGGCTTGTTGCTGGGGGAACCGACCACGTGATTTGAGGGTTGAAACTTCCAGTCCCACCCCCCTGGCCTCTGAGGAGGGGAAAGAAAGGGGACTGGAGATTGAGTTTAATCACCAGTGGTTGATGACTTAATCAAAGTGTCTATGTAATGGGGGCTTCCCAGGTGACTCAGTGGTGAAGAATCTGTCTGCTAATGCAGAAGACCCAGGTTCGATCCCTGGGTCGGGAAGATCCCCTGGAGGAGGAAGTGGCAACTCACCCTAGTATTCTTGCCTGGGAAATCCCATATGTAAGGAAGCCTCCATAACCACCTCCCCAAATGGGGTGAACAGATGAATATTTGGGGAAGATGGCGCCCAGGAAGAGGGCATGGAAGTTATGTGCCCCTTCCCCATACCTTGCCCTAAGCATCACTTCCATCTGGCTGTTTCTGAGTTAGAGACTGTTAGAATAAACCAGTAATCTAGTGAGCAAACTATTTCTCTGAGCGGCTCAAGCAAATTCATGGAACCCAAGGAGGAGATCATAGGAACCCCCAATCAATTATGGGTCGGTCGAAAGCACAGGTGACACCCTGGACTTGTGACTGGCAGCTGGGGTGGGAGCGGGGCCAGCCTGGTGGCCCCATCCCTTAACCTGCGGGGGTCTGATTGACGCTCTCTCCAGGTAGACAGGATCAGGAACGAGTTGAGCTGTAGGACAGCCCGCTGATGTGGGAGAGTTGCTCGGTGGTGTGGGGAAAATCCCGGCGCACCCCCCCGCTCCCCCCTCGGCACCCCACTCCCCACTTCTCCCTTCAGGGCTGGAAGCAGTATCTTTAATTCCATAGGCCTGGGGTTCCAGGTCCCTGCGGAGCCCTGGGACTCTGCCCCCAGCCCCCTTGCCTCCTCGCCGGCGCCCCAGTCTATCCCCTGCCGGTCACACTCACACCGCACTGAGAGGTCCAGGCTGCGGCTCAAGAAGCCAAGCCTGTTCTCAGCCCGGCAAGTGTAGCGACCCGCGTCCTCGGCCTTCACCCTGGGCAGCGCCAGCTCCAGAGTTGTGGAGCCCAAGGGGTGGGACCAAGAGAGGACTCTGTCCTGCAGGGTCCAGCTCAGCGTGGCCAGTGGCAAACTGTCCACGGCACAGAGCAGCTGCAGGGACTGGCCTTTCTTGACTTCCAGGTGTAGGTTCTTTCCCCTGGGCTCCAGAGCTGCAGGGAGAGAAAAAGAAACAACAAGAGAAAGACCGCGGGGGGAATTGCCACTCCCCCCCCCCCCCGCCCTCCTGACACCCCCAAGTGGCCCTCGGTACCTGGCTCATCGGTGTCGGAGATGCTGATAATCAGGTCTTTGGGGGCATCTGTTAACAGGATTAGGAGTTGGCTTTGGGGAAAGTGAAAGTCGCTCAGTCGTGTCCGACTCTTTGCGATCCCATGGACTATACAGTCCGTGGAATTCTCCAGGCCACAATACTGGAGTGGGTAGCTTTTCCCTTCTCCGGAGAATCTTCCCAACCCAGGGATCAAACCCAGGTCTCCCGCATCGCAGGTGGATTCTTTCCCAGCTGAGCCACAAGGGAAGCCCAAGAATATTGGCGTGGGTAGCCTATCTATCCCTTCTCCAGCGGATCTTCCCGATCCAGGAATCCAACCGGGGTCTCCTGCATTGCAGGTGGATTCTTTACCAGCTGAGCTATCAGGGAAACCCAGCTTTGGGGAGGAATGATACATTCCCCACTGCCAGAGAGCATCCCCTCAGGGAAAAGAAAGTGTGACAGTCCCCCAGGAAGACAAGCGACTCATGAGTGCCCAAGATGCGCTTTCGGACAGAGGACCGCATGGCAGCCCCCTTTCCCTCCTAAGGCCGAGCCCAGCATTGCGAGACTCCGCGCCTTCCTCCCCGCCGGCTGCCAAGAGCTGTCTGTCATCGCCCGGCCGCCTCTCTCCACCTCCCCATCCCCCGAGCCTGGAGCGCACCCTGACGTCCTTCCCTCCCCTGAAACTCACAGGCCACGCTAAGCCAGACGGTGTTCTGTGTGCTCACACCCTCTCCGGAGAAGTCCACTCTGCAGGTGAGCTCAGTGTTGTGGTCCTGGGGTCTGGGTGTGAAGGTGAGCTCTGAGAAGTAGGAAGTTCTTGGGCTGGCCCCGTTGGCGGAGACGGTGTTCCCGATCCAGGAGACAGCAGGGACGGGACATTCATCAAAGATCCAGTTAAATGCACAGAAGAGCGTCACCTGGTGCCCGGGCTGCAAGATCTCGGGGACATAGATCGCCGGCTTCTGTGTCAGGGCTGGGATGGACCGAGAGAGGGTGGGACGCCAGCCCCGGATTGGGGGTACTGTGGGGGGTCACCCATGGTCTGTTCTCTACAGCCCCTCCCCAGTGTGGGAAGGTGGGGGAGGGGTTCCCCCCACCTGCCCCATTCCAGCTCCAGCCAGTTCCATACCTGTCACCTGCAGATAGAACTTGTATTCCATGAAATTGTATTTCACATAATCGCCTCTCTCGAACCGGAAGAAGTACAGTGAGGTGTCCTCCAGGTGCGCCTCTCTGATGAGCAAGGAGCAGCTCTCTCTGGGATCACCAAGGAGCTGGAATCGGCCCTGGGTGTCAGTGTCCACGTCCTGACCTGGCTTGTTGGTGGCCACTGGCAGACTGGGCCTGGGACTCTGGTCTCTGAACCAGAAGCCGTAAGCTGGGGTGGTGGGACTCCATCCTCTGGAGGGGTAGAAGATGGAGCAGGGCACCACCACACACAGGCCTTCTTGCACCATCACAGACTCCTGCACCTGCAGCTTGAATAAGTCCAGAGCCTGCGACCCTATGGGAGAGACAGAGGTTCAAGCTGCAAGCCCAGCCCTGACCCCCAACCCGGGCCCTTCCTGGCCACCCCCATCCACTCACCGCCCCACAGCATGGCCAAGAACAGTGGCAGCAACATCTCAGGCACTTGGACGTTCCTGGGACACACTCATTCCCCAGACGCTTTGACAGGCAGTGGGCAAGGGCAGAAGGCGGAAGCTGAGCCCTGGGGAACTGATGCATGAAATGAGCTTCTGGTGCACAGACCCACACGACTCTTTTTCCTTTTCTGGACTCTCCCCCCACCACCTGGCGCCCATTTGAACTCACTCTTTCCTGGGGGGCTCACCTGGCGTCTGGGCTCCCTGAGCTGGTTACCTTTCCCAGTCATCTCTGCGGGAGGGGGTGGAGGGCATGTGTCCAACCTTGGGGCCTGGCTTTGGGTGGGTGGAGGCTGGGGGCTCTCCTAATGGACCCTGAGTCATTCGGGAAGCAGAAGTGAAAGTCCCCAGTAAATCCTTCCAGGGGCCCCTGGTGTCTGCAGTGGATTTCTGGGGCAGAGGGTGGTGGTGGTGCAGTGCTGGTCTTGCCAGATAAAAGGCAGAATGCCCAGTTAAAATTGGCTTTCAGATAAATAATAGTTTGTTTTAGTATAAGCATGTCTCAGAAGCATAAGCGTGAGATATTCATGCGGCGTGGTCAGTCGCTTCAGTCATGTCTGACTCTTGGCAACCTTATGGACTGTGGCCCACCAGGCTCCTCCATCCGTGGGATTTCCCAGGCAAGAACACTGGAGTGGGTTGCCATGCCCTCCTCCAGAGGATCTTCCCGACCCAGGGATCAAACCCCTATTATGTCTTCTGCATTGCAGGCAGATTCTTTACTGCTGAGCCACCGGGGAAGCCCATGCATGAGATATGCTTCTACTAAAATTATTCATTGTTTAGATCTGAAATTCAGCTTTAACTGAACACTTTGCATTTTTGTCTTGGCTACGTCTGGCAGTCCCAGGCTGGTCTGTGTCCCTACCCCTTCACCCTCCCTGATGGGCTCACTGGAGCCTGGTCCCCCAAGATCTCTGTCTGCTTCCCGATCCCCCCTTCTGTCCCACAGTTGGATGACATACATTTGTAACACCTGTTGTGATAAAAACTCAGGATCCCTGGTGGCTCAGTGGTAAAAAATCTGCCGGCAAGGCAAGAGATGTAGGTTCAATCCCTGGGTTGGGAAGATCCCCTGGAGAAGGAAATGGCAACCCACTCCAGTATTCTTGCCTGGAGAATTCCATGGACAGAGGAGCCTGGCAGGCTACAGCCCATAGGGCTGCAAGGGTCAAACACGACTTAGACTCCACCACCACCAGCAGCTAGGGTGATGCCCACGGTGGCATCTTTGGCAGTGTAAGAGGCGTGGGAGCTGTGCAGAGTCAGCGTGACTCCCCCAGGTCTTGACTGTTGTTCCCCTCGCCTTGAAATGATTTTCTGTTTTGGTCGCATAGAGACGCCATGTTTGCCCTCTTGACCTCCACGCTCTGGGACCTTGTGTGTGACAGGTGTCCTGCTGTGAATGGGGGAGGGGGAATACACGTAGGTAAATCAGACAGCGTCTGACTTCGGGGGATCCCAGCTTGGTAAACCAAGAGCCTTAGAAACAGAAACGCACTGAAGTGTTCATAAATGCCCCGCCCTACACGCTGAGACAGATGTCCCCGCCTGGCCCTGGGGAAAGGGTGTTCACTTCCTCCTGGCGAAGGCAGGAGGGGCTTCCTGGAGGAAATGACATGTAGCTATCCCTGTCTTCGGATCCACTGTGTTAATCTGCCATCATAAAACCACACAGGATGAGTGGCTTAAACAACAGAGATGTGTTTCCTCACAGTTCTGGAGGCTGCAAGTTCAAGGTCAAGGTGTCAGTAGGGTTGATTTCTTCCAAGGTCTCTTTCCTTGACTTGGAGATGGCCGTCTTCTCTCCGAGTCTTCAGCTGGTCTGGCTGTGTGCGTGTGTCCTTCACAAGGACAGCAGTCATATTGGACTGGGACTCTGCCCTGTGACTTCATTTCAACTGAATTAGCTCTTTAAAGATTCTATCTCCAAATATATATTCTGAGACACTGGGGGTTAAGGCATCAACATAGGAACTTGGAGGCTGAGGGAGCGCAATTCAGCTCATAACATCCACTGTCCTCTTCATCTGCTTCCAGGTCCCCACTGCCCCTCCTGGGCTTTCTCTCGGGGACACCCTTGTGTCCAGGGACAGAGGGGGAAGGGCCTCCCAGAGGGAGGAGTGAGAAGGAGAGAAGAAGCCTGGGTCCTCCTTGCCCTGAAGGAGCCGAGAACTGCAGTTCCCCACTCTCAAAGCTTAGATCTAGTCTTGCCCCCACCTTGGAGCATTTCCGTGCCTCTCTGAGGCTAACTGGAGCACAGGAACCAGGAGGCTGGCAACATCTCAGGCCTTCTGTGGCTTTCTCGGCACTATTCCCTGCTGCACCGTCAGCCCAAAAAGGGAGAGAGAGAGAGGGCCCAAAAGATGCCAGTCTGTGGCTCTCCTGTTCCTCCGAACCAACCCAGAGGTCTCCCATTCCCCCATCAATGAACATGGGCCACCCGCTGGCTTAGCCTTTGAACCTCAGCGCTGATACCTGAGATGTGGAGGTGAGGAGGCCTCCCGTAGCAGGCGAGGTCATCTGGGCAGCTTACATCCGTAGTCAGGTGGCCAGAGGCAGGTGGAAACTGACTGGGACCAGGGGACCCTTCAGTGACCCTGCTTACAGACCAACCCATCCCCTTCCGCAGGCAGCTGCCAAGAGGTTCCTGGAGGTGGTCCTGAGACCATCAGCTCCCCTCCTCTGCTTTCCTGGAAACCCTGAGGGTCCACTCTTCTCATCACAGGAAAAGTATTTCTGGTCACAGGACCTGTCCTTTCTTTTCTGCCCATCCTGCTTTTCCTGGTCCCATCTTGCCTCCATCCTCACATCACTCAAACTGTTCCTGTCAAGATCCCTGAAGACCTCAAATGCTTAAAAGCCCTAGGTAAATTATGGTCTCATCTCACTTGGGTGCTGCCCACCCAGCAGCGTGTGATGTGCTTGGTCGCCCCCTGCCCACCTGCTTCCTGAAGCACTGGTTCAGTCCGGCCTCTGTGTCCCCTGGAGCTGTCATCCCGAAGCACCTGCTGGAGATGGGCTGCATGTAGCACGCAGAAGACACCACTGATGTTGTGTTAGTCACTCAGTCATGATGACTCTTTGCGACCCCATGGACTGTATGCTCCTCTGTCCATGGAATTCTCCTGGCCAGAATAATGGAGTGGGGTGCCATTCCCTTCTCCAGGGGGTCTTCCCGACCCTGGGATCGAGCCCAGGTCCATACTTCCCTGGTTTTCCTTCAACCTTTCTAGACACTCTTGCTCATCTTTAATAGTTCTGCCTCTTCCCCTGACTCCTAAATCTTAGAATGCATCAGGATTGCACTCCCAAGATGTTCTATTTCCTCCATGACCTTAAAAAGCGTTGCTACGTGTGATACTGTGACTTGCAGTAAATACATATTTTGGTCTTCGTTCATGGTTCCTGGTCCACAGCTCCCCAAACCCTTGAAATTTCCTGAGTGATGAGAGCAATACGAGCATCTTTTGTTAAAAAAAAAAAAATTTTGGTCTCTTGTCCTCAATTCGTGAAAACACTTCAGAGCTAGAAATGGGTGTCTCGTTATTCTTAACAAATCCCTTTCCACCATACCAGAGTTTGTTAATGGGGCAACTTCTGGAAAGCACAAAAGGATGAGGGCTGTTTCTCAGGGAGAATGAAACCCTGTGATTAGGAGGTTAGAATTTTCCATTCAACTCCTGACCTCCCAGGAGGGGAAAGGAGCTGGAAACTGAATCAATCCCCTTGGCCAGTTATCTAATCAACCGTGCCTATGGAATGAAGCCTCCATTAAAAAACAAACAAACAAACAAAAAACAGAAGTATGCAGTTCAGAATGCTTCTAGGTCAAGGAACATGTGAAGATTTGGGGAGAATGGTACATGTCCCCAAAGAGAAGGCATGGAAGCCCTAAGCCCTCTCCTCATACTTTTCCCTGTGTTCCATCTGACTGTTCTGAGTTACATATATCCTTTCATAATAAGCCAGTAACCTCAGAAATGGCCTGCTTCTCTGAGCTCTTCTGCTTTTCAGGGGTCCAACGGTCATGGTTTCTGGTACCAATATCTGCCTATATCCTAGCATCATTCTGATGTCTTTGGCTCAGTCCCATGTACGGTCTATCTGCATGACCCATCAGTTCAACTTTTTTCAAAACATAATTTTATTTATTTTTGGCTGTGCTGGGTCTTCGTTGCTGCATGGGCTTTTCCCTAGCTGCAGTGAGCAGTTTTTGGCTGTGCTGGGTCTTCGTTGCTGCATGGGCTTTTCTCTAGCTGCAGTGAGCGGGGGCTACTCTCTAGTTGCAGCGTGCGGGCTTTTCATTGCAGTGGCTTCTCTAGATGCAGAGCACAGGCTCTAGGGCACCCAGGCTTCAGCAGTTGCAGCTCTCGGCTCTAGAGCACAGGCTCAACAGTTTGGTGCTCATTCTTCAAGGCCTGTGGGATCTTCCTGGACCAGGGATAGAACCTGTGTCTCCTGCATTGCCAAGTGAATTCTTTACCACTGAGCCAGCAGGAAAGCCCTCAACTTTTTAAATATTAAAGAAAAAATCTACTCGCTTATCTCCATCCCCACTTCCATTCATTACCCTAGTCTAAGATTTCACAATCTTGAGATAATTGACATTTCGAATCAGATAGTCCTGGTGAGTAGAAGTTGTCCTGCATGTTGTATAGAATATTGAGGAGCATTCCTGGCGTCTCTACTCACGACTTTCTACTCCCTGCCCCCGCACCCCAGGTGTGACAATAAAAACATCTCCAGGCATTGTCACCTGTCGACAAATTCACCCTTGATTGACAATGACTTTCCAGGCCCTAGTCACCATTCAATTCAGTTCAGTCGCTCAGTTGTGTCCAACTCTTTGTGACCCCATGGACCGCAGCATGCCAGGCCTCCCTGTCCATCACCAACTCCCGGAGTCCACCCAACCCATGTCCATCGAGTTGGTGATGCCATCCAACCATCTCATCCTCTGTCATCCCCTTCTCCTCCTGCCCCCAATCCCTCCCAGCATCAGGGTCTTTTCCAATGAGTCAGCTCTCCGCATCAGGTGGCCAAAGTATTGGAGTTGCAGCTTCAGCATCAGTCCCTCCAACGAACACCCAGGACTGATCTCCTTTAGGATGGACTGGTTAGACCTCCTTGCAGTCCAAGGGACTCTCAAGAGTCTTCTCCAACACCACAGTTAAAAAAGTATCAATTCTTCAACACTCAGCTTTCATTATAGTCCAACTCTCACATCCATACATGACCACTGGAAAAACCATAGCCTTGACTAGACGGACCTCTGTTGACAAAGTAATGTCTCTGCTTTTTAATATGCTGTCTAGGTTGGTCATAACTGTCCTTCCAAGGAGTAAGCGTCTTTTAATTTCATGGCTGCAATCACCATCTGCAGTGATTTTGGAGCCCAGAAAAATAAAGTCAGCCACTGTTTCCCCATCTATTTGCCATGGAGTGATGGGACCAGATGCCATGATCTTAGTTTTCTGAATGTTGAGCTTTAAGCCAATTTTTTCACTCTCCTCTTTCACTTTAATCAAGAGGCTCTTTAGTTCTTTACTTTCTGCCATAAGGGTGGTGTCATCTGCATATCTGAGGTTATTGCATTACCACTCATCTATATGACAAAAATCTATCAATGATTCTCCTTGCTTCCTTTTTTTTTAAATTATTGATGTATAGTTGATTTACAATGTGTTAGTTTCTGCTGTATGGCAAAGTGAGTCTTTTGTACACATATGCACATTCTTTTTCAGATTCTTTTCCATTATGGTTTATCACTGGATACTGACTATGGTTCTCTCCTTCCATTTTTGCTCCCTCCCTAATGCCATTTCAACACAGCAACCAGAGTTACTGTTAAAATACAGATCAGGTCAAGTCACCCTCTTACTCAAACATTTCAATGGCATTTAATTCTATTAAGGAGAAAAATCTAAACTGATCACCTCAACCCACTGAACTTGACCAGGTGTAACTCCCAATGATCCCTGCAAACTCATTTTGAATCCACTTCACTTTACTTCCTGCATTCTCTCCAGTGATACTTACCTCCTCTGTTTCTCACTTCTACCAAATTTGTTTCCACCTCAAGAACATGATGCAAGCTGTCCCCTCTTCCAGGAATGCTCTTCCTGTGACTGGCACCCTTTTTCACCGTTTTCAGCTCAGAGGCTGTCTCTTCCAAAATGTTTTTCCTGAACTTACAATGAAGTTGCCCCAACATTTCCCCACCTGTATACTTTTTCCCCCCACGCGCAAATTTCTGGTGATTCATTGGACCTCCTCTGAGCTTTCCACCTCTCCTCCGTGTGACCAGAGCACCTCCCCACTCTACTTTGCAACTGCCTTCTTATCCAAGCCTCCCTTCCCCAACCCTCGGCCAGACAGCAGACGAGGGGTTACTGGAATCTGCAAGAACCTTTTTTCAGTCATCCTTGTATCTGTCTTCTCTGCCTAAGAATGTTCAGATTGTCTCTGAGCCTATTCCTTAAAAAAACAAACAAGCAAACAAACAAAAACACTCTGAAAGTTTCTGAAACACTTCTCGAATTCAACAGATGTTGAGCAGCTGCTGCCTGCCCCTGAGCTTACAAGGGCGAAGATAGATACTGAGGGGAAGTGAGAGGGGGTGGGTGGGAAGGTATGGGGTTGGGGAGGTTGAGGAGGAAGAAGAGAGGTCGGTTGTTATGTGTGTGTACATGTAGGTAGGTGGGTAGGCAGCTCAAGATTCTGCCCTAGGAAGGATGCTGGGTGTGGGTCTGAGGACTGGACTCGGGACGGATGAATGAAAAGGATGTAGGGAAGCATTCCAGGGGTGAACGCAGAGTCCGAGTCTGGCTATGTTTGAGCCCCGGGGGTGCTGAGGAGCCTTTGTTGGGGGGAGGGGGCTATCTTAGACACCCACTGTGTGCTCGCCGCCTCAGACTCTTTGCGGCTCTGTGGACTGTAGTCCACCAGGCTCCTTGCCCATGGAATTTCCAGACAAGGATACTGAAGCGGGTTGCCATTTCCTCCTCCAGGGGATCTTGCCAACCCAGGGATGGCACCAGGGTCTCTGGCATCTCCTGCGTTGACAGGCAGGTTGTTTACCTACGGAGCCACCTGGGAAGCTGTTGTTGTGCTTAGTCACGCAGTCGGGTCCTACTCTTTGCGACCCCGTGGACTGTAGCCCGCCAGGCTGCTCTGTCCATGGGATTCTCCAGGCAAGAATACTGGACTGGGTTGCCATGCCCTCCTCCAGGGGATCTTCCCAACCCAGGGATCAAACCGAGGTCTCCCGCGCTGCAGGCAGATTCTTTACCGTCTGAGCCACCAGGAAAGCCCACCTGGGACCACCCCCTAGCTGGCATCTTGGTGTCATTCGGATACAATTCGGTGTCCTGTCTGTCTCAGTTACCAGCCATAGCGCTTGTGCTGCAGTTCATAACTCTGTCCCCAGGGGGCGCTCCACTTCCCCCGGCGCAGACTGACCCCTGTGCCCCAGTCACCAGGATCTGTACTGTCCATAGTCCTGAAGACGTGCAGTTCCCTCGGGAATGTTTCCCAGGATCTAGACACATTTGCAAATGCTGCTTGTCCAAAAAGGCTGCATTCATACTCACTGAACCTAGGAAGAAGGAGTCTGCTCCTCTCACTGTACCTCAGTACAGCCGAGTCTCTGCTGCAGGGAGCATATCAAAGCAAGCACTTAGTTACCACAACCACCCCACTGCCCTCACCCTTCCTGAAATCTAAAACACCTCAATATCTCCGCCCCCCCCCAACACACACACTTTCACAGTGTCATTCTCAAATGACTTTCGCCGAGACACATCAAACTTGTGATGTCTACACAAGAAAATGTTCCTGTGGTGTTTCAGTCTGTTCCTGCTGCTGGATCAGACGTACCAAAAGCAAGATCTGAAATCAAGAAACTCTTAGAAGAAAATATAGGCAGCACTCTCTTTGACATTGGTCTTAAAGACATCTTTTTGTCTCCTTAGGCAAGGGAAACAAAAGCAAAAATAAATCAATGGAACTCTAAGAAACTAAAATGCTTTTCCACACTGAAGGACAAAACAAAAACACAGCCTACTACATGGGAGAAGATATGTGCAAACAGTACATCCGATAAGGGGTTAATATTCAAAATATACAAAAGCCTCATGCGACTCAACATCAAAAAGAAAACACAGCACTCTGACTAAACATAGGCAGAGGACATGGGTAGACATTTTTCCAAAGAAGACAAACACACGGCCAAGAGACACAAGAAAAGATGCTCAGTATCACTCATCTTCAAGGAATGCACATCAAAAGCAGAATGAGCTCCCACCTCACACCTGTCAGAATAGCTGTTATAAAAAAAGACAACAAATAACAAAGATGTGGATAGAAGGGAGCCTTTGTGCACTGTTGTTGGAATTGTAAATTGGGGTGGCCGTTTTGGCAAACAATACAGAGTTTCCTCAAAAAATTAAAAACAGAATTGCCATATGATCCAGCAATTTCACTTTGGGGTATTTACTCAAAGAAAACAAAAACAATAAGTTGATAATATATATGCACACCAATGTTCATTGCAGCATTATTTGCAATAGTCAAGATATGAAAGCAGCCTAATGGTCCATTGATAGATGAGTGAATATATAATATACATATAATATTACTCAGAAATAAAGAGTGAAATCTTGCCATTTTTGACAACTTGGATGAATCTACAGCATATTAAGGGGGGCTTCCCTGGTGGCTCAGAGGGTAAAGAGTCTGCCTGCAATGCAGGAGACTCAGGTTTGATTCCTGAGTCAGGAAGATCCCCTGGAGTAGGGCATGGCAATTCAGTCCAGTATTCTTGCCTGGAGAATCCCATGGAAAGAGGAGCCTGGTGGGTGATGATCCATAGGACTGCAAAGAGTCGGACATGACTAAAGTGACTTAGCACACATGCATTCAGGGCATATTATGCTAAGTGTAATAAGTCAGGTACAGAAATACAACTACCATATGATCCTGTACATGGAATCTAAAAAAGAAAGCATACAAACAAAACAAAATGAAAACAGACTCACAGAAAACAATTGGGTGCAGAGAGATCAGGTAGAGAGGGAGGTGGGAGGGGAGATCAGGATGGGGAACACATGTAAATCCATGGCTGATTCATGTCAATGTATGACAAAACCCACTACAATATTGTAAAGTAATTAGCCTCCAACTAATAAAAATAAATTTAAAAAAAAGGAAAACACATGGGTGGTTTCTGGAGGGGAGGAAGTGGTGGTGATGAGGCCAAACAGGCAAAGGAGATTAAGAAGTGCAAACCACCACTTAGAAACACAGTACGCCATAGGATGCAATAGACAACATAAGGAATGTGGTCAATGAGATTGTAATAACTTTGTGTTGGGACAAGTAGTTACTAGACTTACCATGGTGATCAATTCATAATGTATGCAAATGTCAAATCACTAGGTAGTACACCTGAAACTAACACAATATTGTACATCAATGCTATTTCAATAAAAATTAAAGAGCCCTTAAAATATTGACCCAACATGCAAATAACTGCCATCAAGAAAAAGACTAGTATTACTTAAAGAAATACAAGACCATGTCATCAACCACATAAAACTGACAATGTCCAGCAATCAGTGAAAAATTACTAGACATAAAGAAGTAGGAACATGTGACACTTAATGAAAGAAAAATTACTCAATGATTCAGGGTTAAACATGACAGAGGAAACAGACCTAGCAGACAGATCCATTAAAGCATTTATTACAAATATGATCCATATACTCAAGGACATAAAGGAAAACATTAGCACAATAAAAGAAGAAATATGAGATTAAAAACTAAGGAAATAAACTTCTGGTGATGAAAATAAATGATCTGAGGTGAGAATTTCGCTCAATGAGACTAAGAGCTGATTCAACATTGTGGAAGAATAATCAGTAAACTTGAAGATATAGAACAGATCCTATTCAAACTGAAGAGTATAGAGAAAAAAGACTGGAAATGGTGAACAGATGCTCAGGGCCGATAGTGAGATAGTATTGGGCAATACCACATATGTAAACTTGGAGATGCTGAGGAGAATAGGAGAATAGAGACAGAAAGACTAGAAATATATACATATACATACATACCTACATATATATATATATATATATATATATATAAGACTAGAAATATATATATAATAAAAATATATATGTAAACATTGACTTCAATTTCAAAAATCTGATCACAAGTATAAAATTTCAGATTCAAGATACTTAACACATTCCAAGTAGGATAATCTCTGTCTCCTTCTCACTCACACACACATACATACACATTTACACATCAAGGCACATATTAATTTAATTATTTAATTTATTTTTAAACCATGACTCATAGCTTGTGGGATCTTGGTTCCCAACTAGGGATTGAACCCATGCTCTTGGCAATGAAAGTGGGGAGTCCTAACCACTGGATAGCCAGATGATTCCCTTAATCAAATTTTTTAAACCCAGTGAAAAAGAGAAAATGTTAAAACCAGCCAGAGAAAGATATAAACTACAAAGAAAGATGAAAGTAACAGCAGAATTCTCATAAGAAACTAAGCAAGCCAAAATAATTTGAACAACAGAAAGGAGGAAAATTTAACCTAGAATTCTTAATACAATAAAAGTACCTTTCCAAAACTGATGTAAATGAAAACTTTTCCAGGCAAACAATGGCTGAGAGAATTCATTACCAACACACCTACACTAAAAAAATATAGGAGAAGACCTTCAGGTAAAAGGAAAATGATACTATAGAGAAAATACTTGGTTTTTGTTTAGTTGCTAAGTTGTGTCTGACTCTTTTGTGACCCCATGAACTGTAGCCCGCCAGGCTCCTTTGTCCATGGGGATTCTTCAGGCAAGAATACTGGAGTGGGTTGCCATTTCCTTCTCCAGAGCTTCTTCCTGACCCAGGAATCGAACCCACATCTCCTGTGTCGGCAGGCGGATTCTTTGCCACTGAGCCACCTGGGAAGCCCAGAGGAACTATATTCTTGTCTTAAATTACAAATAAATCTGAGAAACGAGGCAGGGTTACCTTAAAGCGAAAGGGCAGCTTTGTTCACAAGGTTCACAAGCCAGGGATAAGAAGCCTTTGGCTGTAACCAAAAGTATGTTCCTTAGAGGTGAAGGGGTGAGGGACTTCAAAAAGCACAAACCACAGAAGCAATAGGAGGGGACTTGCCAAAAGAGACTGGATGGCCCTGGCAGACGGGCCACAAGTTCTTGCTGGCTGGCCTGTAGTTTCCGATGATGGCTGTCATCAGAGCGTGTCCTGAGTGGTTTTTCAAGTAGGAATCTTAGCACAATCAGAAATTCTTACAGTTTTTGTTTGTGGTTTTTCTAAGAAAACAGTGTACGTGACTGAACCCCATGTCGGTCATGACTGCCTGGCTCCAGTTTATTTGGGGTCCCTGTGAGCCACAGTGGGTCCATTTTCCATGTTCTCTCCACCGGGAAAGCCCCTAATGTTTACGCCTCCTTGTGTCAAAGTCTTAGTGGCTCAGTCCTGTCCAGCTGTTTGCGACCCCATGGACTGTAGCCCACCAGGCTCCTCTATCCATGGCGTTCTCCAGGTAAAAATACTGCAGTGGGTTGCTGTTCCCTTCTCCAGGGGACCTGCCTGGCCCAGGAATTGAACCCATGTCTCCTGCGTCTCCTGCACTGGCAGGCGGATTCCTTATCACTGAGCCACCTGGGAAGCCCCCTTAGGGGATGTTGCTTTTACAATAAAAGAATGAAGAGCAACTGAAATGATTCACATATATGTGTAAACATAAAATAGTTAATTTTTCTAATTAACAAAAAAAAAAACTCCTTTGGGACTTCCTTCATGGGCCAGTGGTTAAGAGTTCACTTTCCAGTGCAGGGGGTGTGGGTTGGATCCCTGGTCAGTAAGCTGAGATCTCACTTGCCTCATGGCCAAAAATCAGAAAACAGGAACAAGGGGGCTCCCCTAGTGGCTCCGTGGTAAAGAACCTGTCTGCCAATGCAGGAGACCCCGGTTCAATCCTTGGATTGGGAAGATCCCCTGGAGGAGGGAATGGCTACCCACTCCAGTATTCCTGCCTGGGAAATCCCATGGACAGAGGAGCCTGGTGGGCTATGGCCCATGTGATTGCAAAGAGTTGGACATGACTGAGCAACTACACTTTCACACACATTATATTTTTACAGGTTGCATTATGGGCATATTAAAACCACTCCATGATAAGCACACAGAAGAAAAACTATTACATGTGGCACAGTTCAATTTTGTAATAAGAACATCTGTTTCCTCCTTGTCCTCCCAACCATTCCTGTAGAATGATCAGGAAGACACTTGGAGACCAGATGTGATGAGATGTTATTCCCGGTTAGGGCTTGGGCCAGGTCTTTAGCGCCTCCTTGTCCACAGACCTCTGAAGCACCCCCAGGAGGGACCAGGCTGAGTCACACCTCCTAGCCCTCCTCCCCTGTGACCTTCTGAACCTGTAAGGGAAACACAGATCAGAAATAGGAGGTCAGTTTGTTGGTTTCTTCACCAGATGTGTTTGAGTCAGTTTCACGGAGGGTTTGCTCTGGAAAGGACAAGACAGAAGGCCACAGGAGGGGTCCCTCCCCCCCTCCCCCCAATCCAGGGACACCTTGAAAGTGCTTCTCACCTGGTGTAGAAGAGGCCACAGGTAAGGAAGAAACCAGCCCCCATCAGGGCGCCCCTCAGCAGGGTGAGGACCAGAGGCCAGGAGCCCTGACTCTCCCCAAAGTCTTGGGGGCAGAAAGAGGAGACACCTGCAGGAGGAAGGCAGAGGCGAGGTGTGAGTTCACACCATAGCCCTGCTTAGGGCCCCAGCTCTGAAAGACAGCATCCGGACGTCCCTGGTGGTTCGGTGGTTGAGAATCCGCCTGCCAATGCAGGGGACACCCATTCCATTCCACTTGCTGCAAAGCAATTACGCCCGTGTGCCACAACTACTGCGCCCAAGTGCCTAGAGCCTGTGCTCCGCAACTAGAGAACCCACCGCAATAAGAAGCCCAAGCAAAGCAACCAGAGAAAGATCTTATGCAGCAGTGAAAACCCAGTGCAGCCAGAAAGCAAAGAACTGGGGGATCATTGCTTATACTCACCCAGAACAACTAGGTTTAAGGACACACGGTCGGAGCCGCTCGGGTGCTGAGCGCTGCAGGTGACCTCTCCTCCATCCCCTAAGGCCACCTGGGGCAGCTCTAGGACCGCAGGATCCAAAGGCTGGGAGGGGCTCAGGGTCAGGCTCCCCCGGACCCAGCTTACATTGGCGGGGGGGTTGCTGTCGATGACACAGACCAGGCACAGGGACTAATCCTCCCAGACTCACAGGGAGGTGGCATTGCCCAGGATCTCAGGGACTGGGGACACAGAGAGAGCAGGAAGGGCAGGACTGAGAGGCCCTTCACCCCGCCCTTCCTCCCAGATATAGGACAGTGGCTCTGAGATTTCATCACCGGCAAGGGCAAGTAGGGGTGAGGTCGGGGCGGGGGAAGGAGAGGCAACTCAGTGAACCCAGGACACGAGGATGGATGTTAGAAGAAGAGTTGGCTATATCTCAACCTGGGAGATAATATCCCAGGAGGTGGCCTCTGATGTGTGAGCACGTGCTGGGCATGGACACTTGTGGGTCTGGCCACATGCAGGCCTGCACACAGGTGATGAAGGAGAAGGGGGACATGGAGGGAAGGAGGAGGGTCAGCTCTGGGCCTGCAGACACCCCTTTGTGGCCCCAAGTATGGCAGGCTGGACAAGGCACAGCTGGAGG
Source organism: Odocoileus virginianus (assembly GCF_023699985.2). Classification (NCBI taxonomy): domain Eukaryota; kingdom Metazoa; phylum Chordata; class Mammalia; order Artiodactyla; family Cervidae; genus Odocoileus; species Odocoileus virginianus. Next base: position 210,338 of record NC_069693.1, read on the forward strand.
CTGACAGGCCAGAGGGGAGAGTGCTCCAAGTCCAGGTGAGAGAATGCAGGCCAGAGCTGAGGCTGTGGTCGTGGAGGTGGAGGAAGGGAGGACATGAGGCATTTTCAGGAAGTCAAGCTTGCAAACTAAGTCTTGGGGAGGGTTGGGTGAGACATAGTCCAAAGGAATTTCTGAGATGTAGACTCTGATTACTCAGATCGGAGGGTCCCGACCAAGAGGAAGTGGAGGACACTCAGGACAGAGATTTGTGAGGGTCTTCAGTGCAGAGGCTAGAAAACTCCAGGGTGAATGAACTTGACCTTGCCCTCCTGAAGAAATGGGCAGGATGCTGGTGTTAGTGTGTGTTAGTCACACAGTCATGTCTGACTCTTTGAAACTCCATGGACGGTAGCCCGCCAGGCTCCTCTGCCCATGCAAGTCTCCAGGTGAGAATACTGGAGTGGGTAGCCACTCTCTTCTCCAGAGGATCTTTCTGACCCAGGGATCGAACCTGGGTCTCCTGTATTGCAGGTGGATTCTTTACCATCTGAGCTACCACGGAAGACCAGGAGTCTGGTACCCAGCTTGGGAACTCAGTCTGCTCCGGGCAGGTGGAGACGGCACAGTCAGGAAGAGACAGAGAATCAGGGAAAGGATGGCATGGGAAAGTGAGGGGTGAGGAGAGGTGGGAAGAGAGGGAACAAGGGGAGATGACAGTGAATAGTCACCTAGGAGTCCACAGTGGCCCCAGAGAGAGTCTCGCCAAGGGACAGAGTGGGGGGCAGGGGAGGGGAGACATAGGAGCTGAGAGGGGTGAGTGGTGAGGGGCCTGATTCTGTTCAGTCTTCACAGCATCCCCCCATCTGACCTCCATGCTGCCCAGGGACCTCACACCTGTGCTGTTTTACCAGAAGACCCGAATATCCAGGTTCTGCAGGGCATCTGGAAGAAGAAGGAATTAAAATCCTGCTGCATTGTGATGGGGGGTCAGGAGTAAGGGGTGAGGCAAAAGTCTCCATGTCTTCACCCCAGCTTGTCTCCAAGAAGAGTCTCAGAGTTTCCCACCAAGAACCCTGCCTCTCCCTCCCTTGGGGGAGGATCACATCCAGGACCCAGGCTCTTGGGCCCCCACTCACAGGACACATTGAGCCTGATGGTCACCTCTGTGCTCACACCAGCTCCGGGGAAGGTTACGCGACACGTGAGGTTGGTGCCGTGGTCCTGGGGCCTCGGGGTGAGGGTGAGCACTGAGGAGCGGGGACTCTCGGGGTGCAGGGAGGTGAGGGCAACCCTGGTCCAGGAGAAGGTGGGGGGCATCCCCCTGTCACAGGCCCATGGCACTGCACAGGTAAAGTTGGTGGGGTGGCCGGATGCTAGGGTCCCCTGGACGTGGATGTCAGCTGTGTCTGTCAGAGCTGGAGAGAGCAGACCCAGGACTGGAGCGGGGACCCCTGTGTGCCCCTCAGAGCAGTCTCTTCCCCAGCATCCTGTATCCCTGGGTCCCCCCGCCCCCAGGATGAGAAGGCAGGGTTCCCCTCCCACCCTGCCCTGGGGACCCTCAGGACCCCTGTATGTGTGTCCTCCCTTTGACCCCCTCCTTACCTGTCACACGAACGGAGAGCAGCTTCAATGCATAACTATATCTCACAGTAGGCCCTCTCTCCAACCTAAAGATGTATGTCCCCGTGTCCCTCCTCTGGGCATCTCTGATGTCCAGGGAGCAGTCCTTGGCCCGGGGATCTCCAAGGAGGAGGAATCGGCCCTGGGCCTCACTGACCACTGCGCTGGGTTGTTTGTGGCCACTGCCGGATCTCCATGGGAATCTACCCTTTTCCAGAACCAGTAGCTGTGAGCTGGGCCAGAGTCGTTCCAGCCTTCCCGGGGATAGGAGGCCGAGCAGGGCACGCAGACACACAGGCCCTCCTGCACCGACATGGACGGTGGCACGTCCAGCCAGTATCTCGGATTCTGAGCCAGGGACCTTGCGGGGAATCGAGGGTCAGCGGAGCCCCCGCCCCGCCGTCCACTCACCCGCCCACAGCAGCGGCAGCAGCAGCGGCAGCATGTCTGAGCCGGAGGGTGTCTGGGCGCCCTGTGTGTGAAAAGAGAAGGGGAAGGGGAGAGGGAGATAGGGCTGCGGGGAGACCCGTGGGAGGCTGGGGAGGAGCAAGAAACTCTATTCACAGAAGCAGAACTTCTCCTCCTCCTCCTCCACACACAGTGGACAGGATGCCCCTCCGCCCAGAGACCCCGGGGACCTGCCCAGAGAGGAGCAGACACGCAGGGGACCCCTGTCCTGTCCCCCATCTCGGGCTCGTCCCTCCAGCAGCAGAGCTTGGACCTGTGAGGACGCCGAGGGCTGGGACTCAGGCGGCCTCCTAAGGCTCCCCCATCGGAGCTCCGCTGTCTACACCAGCGCTGTTCAACTCCTCTCTTGACCCGGAGAGTCACAGCCTCACGGAGACCCTCGGGTGGTCATTCCTGCGAGATGTCAGGCTTTTTATGGTCTGTGGGAGTGTCTAGAGCAGAAAACAAGAAGGGGCTCCCGGGTGGACTGAAGGCATCGGCCCGTCCCCCATTCACGCATCCTCCCAGCGGTGAGCGTATCTGGGTGGTGACCTGAAGGCCAGAAGGGATCCGACTCACCTGGTCCCCGCCCGAGAGATGTCCCCCGCCCGGGGCCCTCACTTCCTCCCCTGACACACAGCGCTGCTGGCTCTAGGGCTTTGTCACTGGTGAGACTGCCATGAGTCCTGGCAGCATTCTGGGTTTTTTTTTAAGTATGATTTCTCTCACTTCAATAAAAAACTAACTTTTCCAACAGAGAAACTTGAAACTGTCAACAACAAAGCCTTATTCCTCTTTGTCCCATCTCCTGGCCACCCCAGTTCTAGTTTTCTGTCATTAGGAAATTGACACCTTTGGTACCTCGTAGATGTGGAATAATATACCATTTGGCTTTCTGTGACTGGGTTATTGAAGGTACCATAATGTCCCTAGAGTTCATCCACCTGGTGGCATGTGTCAGAGATTCCCTCCTGGATTTCCCTGGTGGCTCAGTGGTTTAGAATATGCCTGACAGTGCAGGGGACATGGGTTCGATCCTCGGCCAGGAAGCATCCTACATGCTGGAGAGCACCTAAGCCCATGCCACACAATACCTGCCTGCCTGCCCTGGAAACTGGGCCACACAAGGACAAAAGCTACAACAATGAGAAACCCATACACCACAACCAGACTGACACCCTAGCCGGCTGCAACCAGACAAAGCCCACGTACAGCAACAGAGACCCAGCAGAGGCAGAAATGAATAGACAGTCCTTCCTTTTCCAGGCCGAATAATTGTCCACGGTTTTGTTGATCCGTTCATCAGCTGAGGGGCACTTGGATTGCTTCCGTCATCTGGCTGTTGTGAACACACTACCAGAAACACAGGTGTGCTAATGTCTCCAAGAGTCCATCCTCTCAATTCTCCTTGGAGATAATCAGAGGTGGAATGGCTGGATCATGCTAATAATATATTTAATTTCTGAGGAAGTACCATTATCTTACCATCTTACTGACCTGCTGCCCCCCTGACTTAACCACAGCTGTGACCAACTTACACTAACTATATGTTTGAAGGTGTTTATCTTGGGCCCTCTCCTGATCTCCAGACATTCCTGTTCAGCTCTCTCCCTGGCATCACAGTTGCATATCTAAGGGCTTTGCAGGAAAAATGCAGCATTTCAAAGTCCTACTCTCTGAGCCCTCCATGTAACACAACTCCATTTACCCAGTTGTTCAGGAGAAACATTTCAACATCATCTTAGCTCCTCTTTTTCCCTCAGTTACCACCTCCACTAAAAAATGTCAGGTACTTCCCTGGTGGTCCAGTGGCTAAACTCCCTGCTCCCTAGACTGGGGGCCTGGGTTCGATACCCCAGTCAAGGAGCTAGATCCCACGGGCTACAACTAAGAGTCACACGCTGTCCCTGAAGATCCCACATGCAACTAAGACCTCACCGGGCAAATACATAAGTAAAGATTTTTAAAGAGAAAAGAAACTGGATCACAATAGATCTAAATATATGTTCCCTGTCTCCATGATCTCCCTGGGCCATCGCAGCATCACTTCCTGCCTGGGGTGCCCAGCACTCTTGCCACAGCTCTTTCTTGCTGCCCTGGATCTTTCTGGGGTCTCCTGGTGGTTCAGAAAGTAAAGAATCCACTTGCAATGCAGGAGACCTGGGTTCGCTCCCTGGGTGGGGAAGATCCCCTGGAGAAGGGAGCGGCACCCTGCTCCAGTATTCTTGCCTGGAGATTCCTTATGGACAGAGGGGCATGGCAGGCTACAGCCCACGGGGTCAAAAAGAGCTGGACACGACTGAGAGGCTAACACCTTAGGGCTGATTCTGTTTTAACAGCCATTGGGATTCTGCTCCTTTCCTTGTGTGATTTTCCTCCAAACATGTCAGCAGCTGATGTGGACTAATTTTATTTTTCATATATTTTTAAAAGTTCTGGTCCACATAATGACAGCCCGTGATGACAGAAGTGCTCCTCATTCCCTTTATTTCAGTAAAATATTCATAGAATAAAATTGATATTTAAGACTGCATAGGGGACACTTTGGGGAATCCCAGGTATCTCACTGGTAAAGAATTTGCCTGCCAAGCAGGAGACTCTGGGTCAGGAAGATCCCCTGAAGGAGGGCATGGCAACCCACTGCAGTATTTTTTTTTTTTTAGCAGCATTTTATTTATTTATTTTTCCCCCATTTATTTTTATTAGTTGGAGGCTAATTACTTTACAATATTGCAATGGTCTTTGCGATACATTGACATGAATCAGCCATGGACCCACATGTATTCCCCATCCTGATCCCCCCTCCCACCTCCCTCTCCACCCGATCCCCCTGGGTCCTCCCAGTGCACCAGCCCCGAGCACCCGTCTCATGCATCCAACCTGGGCTGGTGATCTGTTTCACCCTAGATGATATACATGTTTTGATGCTGTTCTCTCTAAACATCCCACCCTCGCCTTCTCCCACAGAGTTCAAAAGTCTGTTCTGTACATCTGTGTCTCTTTTTCTGTTTTGCATATAGGGTTATCGTTACCATCTTTCTAAAATCCATATATATGCATTAGTATACTGTATTGGTCTTTTATCTTTCTGGCTTACTTCACTCTGTATAATGGGCTCCAGTTTCATCCATCTCATTAGAACTAATTCAGATGAATTCTTTGTAATGGCTGAGTAATATTCCATGGTGTATATGTACCACAGCTTTCTCATCCATTCGTCTGCTGATGGACATCTAGGTTGCTTCCATGTCCTGGCTATTATAAACAGTGCTGCAATGAACATTGGGGTGCATGTGTCTCTTTCAGATCTGGTTTCCTCGGTGTGTATGCCCAAAAGTGGGATTGCTGGGTCATATGGCAGTTCTATTTCCAGTGTTTTAAGAAATCTCCACACTGTTCTCCATAGCAGCTGTACTAGTTTGCATTCCCACCAACAGTGTAAGAGGGTTCCCTTTTCTCCACACCCTCTCCAGCATTTATTGCTTGTAGGCTTTTGGATAGCAGCCATCCTGACTGGAGTGTAATGGTACCTCATTGTGGTTTTGATTTGCATTTCTCTGATAATGAGTGATGTTGAGCATCTTTTCATGTGTTTGTTAGTCATCTGTATGTCTTCTTTGGAGAAATGTCTGTTTAGTTCTTTGGCCCATTTTTTGATTGGGTCATTTATTTTTCTGGAATTGAGTTGCAGGAGTTGCTTGTATATTTTTTAGATTAATTCTTTGTCTGTTGCTTCATTTGCTATTATTTTCTCCCAATCTAAGGGCTGTCTTTTCACCTTGCTTATAGTTTCCTTTGTTGTGCAAAAGCTTTTAAGTTTCATTAGGTCCCATTTGTTTGTTTTTACTTTTATTTCCAATATTCTGGGAGGTGGGTCATAGAGGATCCTGCTGTGATTTATGTCAGAGAGTGTTTTGCCTATGTTCTCCTCTAGGAGTTTTAGAGTTTCTGGCCTTACATTTAGATCTTTAATCCATTTTATTTTTGTGTATGGTGTTAGAAAGTGTTCTAGTTTCATTCTTTTACAAGTAGTGGACCAGTTTCCCCAGCACCACTTGTTAAAGAGGTTGTCTTTTTTCCATTGTATATTCTTGCCTCCTTTGTCGAAGATAAGGTGTCCATAGGTTCGTGGATTTATCTCTGGGCTTTCTATTCTGTTCCATTGATCTATATTTCTGTCTTTGTGCCAGTACCATACTGTCTTGATGACTGTAGCTTTGTAGTATAGTCTGAAGTCAGGCAGGTTGATTCCTCCAGTTCCATTCTTCTTTCTCAAGATTACTTTGGCTACTTGAAGTTTTTTGTATTTCCATAGAAATTGTGAAATTATTTGTTCTAGTTCTGTGAAAATACCATTGGTAGCTTGATAGGGATTGCATTGAATCTATAGATTGCTTTGAGTAGTATAGTCATTTTGACAATATTGATTCTTCCAATCCATGAACACAGTATATTTCTCCATCTGTTTGTGTCCTCTTTGATTTCTTTCATCAGTGTTTTATATTTTTCTACATATAGGTCTTTTGTTTCTTTAGGTAGATATACTCCTAAGTATTTTATTCTTTTTGTTGCTATGGTGAATGGTATTGTTTCCTTAATTTCTCTTTCTGTTTTCTCATTGTTAGTGTATAGGAATGCAAGGGATTTCTGTGTGTTAATTTTATATCCTGCAACTTCAATATATTCATTGATTAGCTCTAGTAATTTTCTGGTAGAGTCTTTAGGGTTTTCTATGTAGAGGATCATGTCATCTGCAGAGAGAGTTTCACTTCTTATTTTCCTATCTGGATTCCTTTTACTTCTTTTTCTGCTCTGATTGCTGTGGCCAAAACTTCCAAAACTATCCTGAATAGTAGTGGTGAGAGTGGGCACCCTTGTCTTGTTTCTGGGGAAATGCTTTCAATTTTCACCACTGAGGGTAATGCTTGCTGTGGGTTTGTCATATATAGCTTTTATTATGATGAGGTATGTTCCTTCTATTCCTGCTTTCTGGAGAGTTTTAATCATAAATGGATTTTGAATTTTGTCAAAGGCTTTTTCTGCATCTATTGAGATAATCATATGGTTTTTATCTTTCAATTTGTTAATGTGGTGTATTACATTGAATGATTTGCGGATATTAAAAAATCCTTGCATTCCTGGGATAAAGCCCACTTGGTCATGATGTATGATTTTTTTAATATGTTGTTGGATTCTGTTTGCTAGAATTTTGTTAAGGATTTTTGCATCTATGTTCATCAGTGATATTGGCCTGTAGTTTTCTTTTTTTGTGGCATCTTTGTCTGGTTTTGGAATTAGAGTGATGGTGGCCTCATAGAATGAGTTCGGAAGTTTACCTTCTTCTGCAATTTTCTGGAAGAGTTTGAGTAAGATAGGTGTTAGCTCTTCTCTAAATTTTTGGTAGAATTCAGCTGTGAAGCCATCTGGTCCTGGGCTTTTGTTTGCTGGAAGATTTTTGATTACAGTTTCGATTTCCTTGCTTGTGATGGATCTGTTAAGGTCCCCACTGCAGTATTCTTGCCTGGAGAATCCCATGGACAGAGGAGCCTGGCAGCTACAGTCCATGGCATTGAAGAAAATGGACATGACTCAGCAACTAAATAACAACATGTTACACCTGAGTGGCAGTAAGAACATCACCATGTTAGTGCAACCATCATCTGTCGATTTCCAGAATGCTTTCATCATCCGAAACAGAAACTCTGGGTGGAGCGTCAGCAGGGAAGAGCCGGCCAGGACTTCAAATCCAGCCTGCAGTGTGGCCTCCGTCCCCTGCGTGGGGAGGAAATACAGCTGCTCCGACTGTGCGGGAAGTGGATGGAACCATCTCTGGTGAATCTTCTGACCCGAGGGCCATGTTTCCCAGCTAGAAGAAGCAGGAGGTGGGTGGGTTCAGTGACTCAGGGAAGAGATGAGGCTGCTGGTAAGACCAGGGTCAGGACCTGGAGGAGACGGGCTTCAAGATGAGCTGTGCTTAGGAGGAAGTTTGGGGAGCGTTTAGTGATTTGTTGGATCCGTAGAAGGGGTGAAGGTTGAATAAAGGACATTGTGCCCCTTCAACCAAGCCCCAACCCCCTCACCCAGCCCCACCTTCTAACAGTTCTCACACCCCTGCAGCTTCTGGCCTAAGTGATGAGGGCTGCCTTGTCATCAGTGTGGCAGGGAACCCAGTAGAGAAACGAGTTTGTGGAGGGAAACGGCAGCTGAGTTTTGGCCGCCCCGAGTGTAGCAATCCCAGGAGCCACCCCGGCGGAGGTGTGCACTGGGATGTTGGGTGGTGAGGTGCCCCATCACTCACCTGAGGGGTTAAAGGCAGATTTCCTTTGTCTCTGACACGCCCTGCCGGCTTGGCTGACGTCCTTGTGCAGCACCTCACTCTGCAGGACAGACCAGGCTCTTGCAGTCTTTTCAGATTGGGATTCAATGGGGATGCGGACTCACCCAGCCCCCAGCCGTGGTTCAAGGACAGGAGGGGTGGCCGTGGGACAGGGCGGTTGGCCCCACAGACCTCCTGGAGCACGGCAGGGACCTCCATCCCTGATAGTGGGCGGAGGTGAGGCCAGTCCCCAAGCGGAATCCTCAGGTGCCCCTGCCCACCCTCCTTCCCGTCAGCCTCCTGCCCTCCCCTCAGCCTCCTCCCCTGGGGCAGTGCTCACAGGAGGCCCAGGAGACAGAGGAGGAGGAGGAGCAGGGTCTTGACAGCCGCTTCCCAGATGGTCACCAAGACCGCGTCTGCTGGGCGTGCGGACCGCCCTGCGGGAGAGTGGACGAGGCCCGGGTCACCCGCTGATCCTCAGCCTCATCCTCCCGCTCCCTGGCGGACTGCGTACCCTGGCCTTCCAGGCTCCCCCGGATGGAGGACCCCACGTGCCCGCCTCCCCCACCCCGCCACCTGCCGGTCCAGCAGTTGTTGTCGGGGGTACTCAGGGCCTGCGGGCGGGGGTGGGCCACCGCGGGCAGCCCCTGGACACTCACGCTGCAGCGAGACCCTCAGAGAGACATGCTGGGAGCCCAGGGCGTGCTGAGCTCGGCAGGTGAACTCCCCTTCGTCTCCCATGAGCACCCGCGGCAGCTCAAGCACTTCCGGGTGGCTGGGCAGCGAGGCGCTCAGGGTCAGGCTCCCCCGGGCCCAGCTGATCCTGGCGGGGGGATTGCTGTCGACGACGCAGACCAGGCGCAGGGACTCGCCCTCCCTGACTGAAAGAGAGGATCCGTTCTCCTGGGCTTTGGATGCTAGAGAAAAGGAGACCGAGGGTCAGAGAGACCCAGAGACTGGGAGGAAGAGGAAGATATAGCTGGAGGAGGGCTGAGAGGGCGTGGCCCACAGACACTGGGAGAACCAAAGACTCTGTGAGAGGGATCCAGAGAGAGCGCGTGAGAGTGGTCACTGCTGTGTGCTCAGTCTGGGCGCCGACGGGCTCTGCCTCCTGGATCCAGCCCCCACGAGGCAAACAGGGAGGCTCTTGGCCTACACAGGACACCCGTAAGTGCTGTCAGCCCTGCCGTTAATTCCATGTGCCCTTCGCTGACCCTGAAACCTCTTGTCCCTTATTCATGGTTTCACTTGACGCCAATTTACTGATTGAACAAGCTGTCTCCAAGGAGGCTCAGGCTTCCCTGGTGGCTCAGCGGTAAAGAACCCACCAGGTAAAGAACCAGTTCAGGAGATGTGGGTTCGATCCCTGGGTTGGGAAGATCCCCTGGAGGAGGAAATGGCAACCCACTCAAGTATTCTTTCCTGGAGAATCCCATGAACAGTGGAGCCTGGTGGGCTAAAGTCCATGGGGTCACAAAAGAGTTAAGACGTGACTTAGCGATAGCAACTAAACAACAAGGAGGCTCACTCTTAGAAACAGTCTGGTGAGGAGCTCAGGCCCAGGAACAGGGGCTCACAACACCACATATTACTTATGGTGGCAGTGACGTTGGGTGACAGGAGCCCCTGAGTAAGGCAATGTGAATGCTACTGTCAGGTCCAGGAGGGCTTCCTCGAGAAGGCAGCATGTGCAGTCAAGTGTGAAAGGAAAGCAGGGATGGCAAGATGATGATGAAGGGTTGGAAGGGCATTAAAGGAAGGAGGAACAGAGCTTGCAAAGATGACCAAGGCCTGTGCAAATCGGGGAAAAGCACATAGACTTGTAAGGCTGGAGGGAAGGGGTTAGGGTGGGTGTGGGGGGGGGGGGTCTTCAGAAATGAGGCCACAGGACGAATAGTGGCATTTGTTTTTTTAAACTCAAAGTGGGAGAAGCAAATGTGATTGATAAATGTAGCTGCAGGTATGCATACATGCTAAGTTGCTTCAGTCGTGTCCAACTCTTTGAGACTCTATGGACTAGCCAACCAGGTTCTTCTGTTTGTGGGATTCTCCAGGCAAGAATACTGGAGTGGGTTGCCATACTCTTCTCCAGGGGTCTTCCCAATCCAGGGCTTGAACCCAGGTCTCCCACATTGCAGGCAGATTCCATACCATCTGAGCCACCAGGGAAGCCCAAGAATACTGGAGTGGGTAGTCTATCCATCTAAGCACTGTAAAAATCACTGCATGTGTATGCTCAGTCGCTCAGTCATGTTTGACTCTTCGCTATCCCAGGGACTGTAGCCTGCCAGGTTCCTCTGTCCATGGAGATTCTCAAGGCAAGAATACTGGAGTGGGTTGGCATGCCCTCCTCCAGGGCTTCTTCCCAACCCAGGATCGAACCCAGGTCTTCCACATTGCAGGTGGATTCTGAGCCACCAGGGAAGCCCACTATATTCAATATCCCATGACAAAGCATAATGGAAAGAATATAAAAGGATATTACAATAGTTACAAGATTACTAGTGCAGTGTTTCAGTTAGTAGAATAAAACAGACACCACAATTTCCCACTGATAGATGCACAAGAACTCAGAATCCATCTATGAGCTGGAGTACTCTACAATCCTGAAGAATAGGGATGTCTGAACTGCTGCTAACAAAGGATGTCTGAGATGCTGTAGGCAAGCAAACCAAGGCTCAGAGCAGCTCATGGACACAGGTGACTTTCCACAAGGGGACTGGGCATCTGAGGACAGACTCTGCTGAACATTTTGAATTTCTGATCATGTGAAAGACATATGACAAACCTAGACAGCATATTAAAAAGCGGAGACATCACTTTGCCAACAAAGATCCATATAGTCAAAGCTATGGTTTCTCTACTAGTCATGTACAGATGTGAGAGTTGGACCATAAAGAAGACTGAGCACCGAAGAATTGATGCTTTCGAACTGTGGTGCTAGAGAAGACTCTTGAGAATCCTTTGGACTGCAAGGAGATCAAATCAGTCAATCCTAAAGGAAACCAACCCTGAATATTCATTGGAAGGACTGATGCTGAAGCTGAAGCTCCAATACTTTGGCCACCTGATGCAAAGAGCCAATTCAATGGAAAAGACCTGGGAATGACTGAAGGCAGGAGGAGAAGGGGATGACAGAGGATGAGATGGTTGGATGGCATCACTGACTCAATAGACATAAGTTTGTGAAAACTCCAGGAGATAATGAAGGACAGGGAAGCCTGACGTGCTACAATTCATGGGGTCGCAAAGAGTTGGACACAACTGAGCGACTGAACAACAATACATAACCTGTCAAAATAGATGTAAATTACAAACTATTGGGAGAGGACTTCCCTGGTGGTCCAGCAGTGAAGAATCCACCTGCCAATGCAGGAAGCGTGAGTTTGATACCTGATCCGGGAGGATCCCACATGCTGCAGGGCAACTAAGCCCGTGTGCTACAACTACTGAGCCTGTGCTCTAGAGCCCAGGAGCCGCAACTACTGAGCTCACGTTCTGCAGCTACTGCAGCCTACACACGTAGAATCAGTGCTCTGCAACAAGAGGAGCCAGCACAGTGAGAAGCCCTACACCAAAAGCAGAGAGTAGCCCCTGCTCGCCACAAGTAGAGAAAAGGCTGTGCAGCAACGAAGACCCAGTGCAGCCAAAAATAAAATTTAAAATGTAAAACTATTTAAATAAAAAAAATTTTTTAATGTAAAACTATTGGGAGAAAATAATCAGCAGAGCTGGAGGAGTCAGGTGGTGGATGGTGAGGCGCTTTGAGGGGTGGACTCTGCGCTGGGGATGCCGCCCTGCTCTTGGGAAGCAGAAGAGGAAGTGGACAAGGCCACGGGAGTGAGGGGCCAGTGGAGACAGCTGGGCAGAGTGGCCATGGGGGCAGGGGAGGGGCAGGGACCACTGGGCTCACCCACTGGGGGGCTCCGGTCACTGGGGTTGGTCCAGAGTGAGGCAGGGACCAGCAGAGCCCAGCCCAGCCCTGAGCCGGAAGCAGACTCACCCCCGACAGCCCAGGAGGGGCCCTCCCTCATACCTGTGCTGTTTCCTTGAAAGACAGTCACCGCCAAGTTCTGTGGTGGGTCTGGGACAGAGAGACATGGCGGATCCACGTCAGTGGTGAGGCCTTGGTGGACATGGGCCCAGTGTCCCCAGGAGCTGCAGAAATGGGGAAAGGGTGGGGGGGGGCGGGCGTCCTCCTGACCCCCTCCCAGCCTGGATTCCAGAGTCTGATGTCTGAGGCCCTGGTGCCCCCTTCCCCTCTGCCCTCCGGACCCCGTCAGGGACCCAGGCATCCTGGCCCAGCACTCACAGGACACATTGAGGCGGACGACCCTCGTTGTGGTCACTTCCGCTCCAGGCAAGGTCACCTGACAGGTGAGCGTGGTGCCGTGGTCCTGGGGCCGTGGAGTGAGAGTGAGCACCGAGGAGAGGGCTGTTGTGAGAACGTGGGAAGAGACGGTCGCTCCCTTCCAGGAGAAGATGGGGGGCGTGCCCCGCTCACAGGCCCAGGGCACAGAGCAGGTCAGATTCCCGGGGTGGCCGGACACCAGGGTCCCCGAAATGAGGATGGCAGGTGTGTGGTTGAGGGCTGGTGAGAAGAGGGGGGACACAGGGGATCGGGAGGAGGGTTTGAGGTGCAGCCCCCAGAGAAGCCTCAGGCTTCGGTCCAGCCTCTCCCCCTGGGCTGCCACTTGACCCCAGAGCCCATCCCAGGAGGGGCTCCCATCCCAACCCTGCCCTGGGACACTCCCTGCGACCTCTCCTGGACCTCCCCCCACAGCCCGCCTTACGTGTCACATGCAAGGAGAGCTGGTTAGACCTGTAATTGTTTTCCACACTTCCTCGTTCCATCCGAAAAAAGTAGGAACCGTTGTCCCTCCTCCTGGCGTCTCTGATCTCCAAGGAGCAGTTGTAGGCCCGGGTGTCCCCGAGGAGATGGAATCGCCCCTGGGTCTCCTCCTGCACTTCTCGGTCTGGGTTGTTTGTAGCCACGGGAGCATCCTTGGACGTCGCAGCCCCTTCCCGAAACCAGTAGCCCAGAGTTGAGGTAAAGATGCCCCAGACATTCCAGGGGTAGGAGAAGGAGCAGGGCACGTGGACGCACAGGCCCTCCTCCACTGTCACCAGCTCCGGCAGCTGCAGCTTGTAATTCTCCCCAGGCCCCATCTGGCCCCTGGCTGCCTCCCTCTGCCAGAGCAGGGCCACCAGCAGCGGCAGTAGCAGCATATCTGTGGTTGGCGGTGGCAGATTGCCTCAGGGCAAGCCTCTTTCTCAAGGTTCCTTTCGCAGGAAATGGAAGTGAAAGTTGCGAGATCTAGAGGAGGCAACAGCAGGAAGACGAGGATGAGGTCAGAAGGAACCTCTGTCAGAAGAGGAACTTCACGTGAGAGAACGTTGGCAGAGCTTCCTCTGCCCTGAGGGATCCACCACCCACCCACCACCTCATGTCCATTCCTGGGGACGCTGGGCCAAGGAAGGTGAGAGACTTGCACAGATTCACATCCCATGCTGGGCCAGAGCCCCACCTCCCACCTCTCTGTCAATGTCCTTCCCCTCGGGGGTCATTTTCTGCAAAGCAACAAAGAGTCCCTTCTGGCCAGACCCCCTGAGTCACAGCTAGTAGGTGTTTGTGAAGATGGGTCCAGCCAGGGTGGGACCTGAGGACATGGGAGGTGGGGGGCGAGGAGGTCCACTGTCCACCCTCCCTCAGTGCCCACGTGGTGAGGTCACACACCCTTGAGGCACCGTCCAGTGGAGACACAGTAAGTGTCCCAGCATTCGGAGCTCCCTGTGAAGAGGAACTGTAATTCTGTGAATGTTTGTTTTATGTATTTTGAGGCTCCATTTATAGATGCATACATGTTTAGAATTTTATATTTGAGGGGGACAGTGAATTAAACCTTTGCTCTTTATGAAGTGCTCCTTCTTAATGCCACTGGCATCAAAAACTCACCCAGGGAATTCCCTGGTGGTCCAGTGGTTAGGATTATCCCTGCCCAGGGCTAGGGTTCAAATCCCTAGTTGGGAAACTAAGATCCCTGCAAGCTGCACAGCATGGCTAAAACAAAACAAATGAACGACAACCGTGAAAAACCTTCTCCAGCTTACGTTAGGATAACGACATCAGCGTTTCATGCTTAGTACTTGCACCATGTATCTTCTGACATCTCATTTCAGACTTTCTGAATCCTTAAGTTCTAGTCATGTTTCTTGTCAATATGGGGAGACAGATTTCCTTCATTTGCCCTGTCCTTCGTTCCTCTGAAAGCACAGGGATGTATAGTGAAGAGAGCAAGGTGAACGTGACATACCAAGACTTTCTCCTCACCCTCTGGCAGGGAGCTGGGCGAGGCATCGGGAAATGAAATCTAGGGGTTGGCAGGAGGGGTGTGACCAGGAGCCTCAGGGTGGGGGGGTCACCAGAAGTAAGTAGGAGAGTGTGCTTAACCCAGAATGTCTAGAATATGGTGAGCACTCGGAGGCAGCTGTTATTTTTTTGTGGGTTGGGGTTGTAGGGTTACCACAGTTGCCCTCATGGCCTCCATGACTGGTTGCCACACAGCCCTTCCCCCTTTCCCCAGAGTTACTTCCTCTCACTGTTCCAGTACATGACAGGCTCTGCCCTGCATCTCCGGCTTTGCTCATGCAAAAGTGGGGGCTGGGGGGCTTTGGTGCTCAGGACACAAAGAATTAGGATGACCAGACTGGGAACCATCCACCACTGGGAACCATCAGGATTTGCTGGGCGAGAGTCTTGCTCCTGAATATGGGGAAGGATGTTCCTCTTGTGAATCTTGTGGGTGGGAAGTGATGGGAAAGTAGGACGGGCATTGAAGAGGAGGCTCATTAAATGGGCTTATTGTCGGTTTTCATAATGTCTTAGGACATTCCCATTGTTTGCTTTCTTTATTTTTCTGAGACATGTTGCTTTGTCTTCTCTTGAGTTTATAATGCACAATCCTTTCCTTAGATACCGAGTCTTTTATCCCCTCTGCCATTTTCCTAGATGCTTCTCTATTCCCTTCTCCCCAAGCCAACTGTACTCCTTTCCATGAACTGCTCTTCTTAACTACAATGCAAAGAGTGAAAACAGAATGAAAGACATCTCATTCAATCCTCACGAAAGTATGCTGGGTCTGAAGAACACACTAAAGCATTCCTCTTCAATACTCAAAGTATCTGTGGTCCCCTTTCTAGGGCCTGGGACTTTGTAACACCAAGGGCACCTACAAATGAGAGGATTGTGTAAAATTGTGTTAAGCTCCTTCCCAGCTCTAATGACCTATGATGCAATATATTCCATGTACAATTTAGAATCCAACACATCAAGTTCTACCAAAGCTCTCACTCAGAATTTGAGATTGCACTGAATTTATCCATCTGATCTCCTAGCAATATTGTCTTCCAATCCATGAACATGGTACATAGCTCCATTTATTTAGGTCTTCTTTCATTTCTTTAAGCATGTGCTCAATATACAGGACTTATATACATTTCAGTTCATTTTACATTTCATGTAACTGTAAACTGCATCTTTAAAAAAATATTCAATTTCTAATTGCCTTTGGCCAATACATAGAATTACAAAGGAACTTTGCAATTTGAATAAGTACCTTACCATCTGGCTGAACTCTATCCGGGCTTCCCAGGTGGCTCAGTGGCAAAGAATCTGCCTGCCAATGCACGAGACGCAGGTTTGATCCCTGGGTTGATAAGATCCCCTGGAGAAGGAAATGGCAACCCACTTCTTGCCTGGGAGATCCCATGGACGGAGGAGCCTGGCGGGCTACAGTCGATCAGGACACAAACGAGTCAGACACAACTTAGCAACTAAACAAAAACAAACTCTATGCTTGGTCTTAGCAGTTTCTTTGTGGATAACTTTAGAATTTCTAGGCACACAGTTACTATATCATCTGTAAATAAGGACTGTTTTACTTCTTTTATGAATCGGATAGCTCTTACTTCTGCTTCTTGCATTTATTGCACTGGAGAGAATCTATAATATATTGCTTAATAGAAGTTGTAAGAGCAGCCATCATTGCCTGATTTCCAGTTCTGTGACTTCTGGGACTGGCCCCTCCAAGCCTTAGGAGAAGTTGTCAGCAAAAAGTTTATGTGTTTGGAGTCCACAAAAAGCTCTGTGTCACGATCCTCATTACCTGTTTTCTGTGTATACTTTCATTGCTCTCTCACAACAGTCTAGCTAGACAGGAATGGTTTCCCTGCTCACACAACAGCAAAGTGAGGCATAGAGGGATAAAGTGACTCATTCGATGAGTTACATAAATGAATCTGAACTCAGTTCTTTTGGTCACAGCCCTCCACTCCTGGGCAGCAGATTGGACGGAGGTCCGTCTAGTCAAAGCTGTGGTTTTCCCACCAGTCATGTACAGATGTGACAATTGGACCATAATGAAGGCAGAGCACCGAAGAATTAATGCTTTTTGAACTGTGGTGCTGGAGAAGACTCTTGAGAGTCCCTTGGACAGCAAGGAGATCAATTCAGTCAATCCTAAAGGAAATCAACCCTGAATATTCATTGGAAAGACTGAGGCTGAAGCTGAAGCTCCAATACTTTGGTCACCTGATGCAAAAAGCTGACTCAATGGACAAGACCCTGATGCTGAGAAAGAGTGAGGGCAGGAGGAGATGGGGATGACAGAGGATGAGATGGTTGGGTGGCGTCAACAACTCAATGGACATGAGTTTGAGCAAGCTCAAGAAGATGGTTAGGGAAGATAGCCAGGGAAGCCTGGTGTGCTGCAGCTCATGAGACTGCAAACAGTTGGACATGATTTTAGGAGCCGAACAACAACAACTTTTGGTCACAAGTCCTATGGTCCTCCACCCATACCAGGGAACTCTGACCACTGCCAAGAAGGCCATTTGTTTTTAAATGATTGGAGGCTGAGTGTTACAGACTGAAAATTCGTGTTCTTATAACAAGAATGAATTGGGACACAGAAACACACAGCGGGGAGACCGTGTGAGGACACGGGGAGAAGACAACTGTCTCCAAGCCAAGGAGAGAGGGTTCAAAGGGAACCAAGCCTGCCGACACCTTGATCTCAGACTTCCAGGCTCCAGACCATGAGAAAAGAATTCCTCACTTATGTATCTTGATCTCTGAGTATTCAGTGTGAGTGCCTTCCTGTTTCTGAGGCTTCAGCTTGTGAAATCGGAGGAAAGCATAGTGAGGCTCTTGCTCATTTCTTGAGATGGGGCCAGCCCCAGCGGGGGCAGGGTGGTCTGCAGGGGGTGTCTGTCCAGAACTGGGGCTGGCATTCCTGAGAGGAAGGAGGAGAAGAAAGGATTCAGATCCAGGCAACAGGGTCTGGGAGAACTATGGAGTCAAAGACAATGGAATGGAATTGGACTGATAGAATTTTTATTACTTGCCCATTCATTTGTTCAAACATAGTTAATTCAGATTGACCAGCCCTTCGTGAGTATTTACATGGATCACATTATATTCTTTAAAAATGCTAGGAGAGAATACTATTGTCATATGTGTCTTAGAAATAGTAAAACTAGGGCTAAGAGAGATTATACACATTGTTTTCCTGAAGACACACACCTATAGATGCATCCCTGAGCCAGGACTCGAAACCAGTTCTTTCCAACTACGGTGCTGTCCTTTGTTCAGGCTGTGTGTGTAGGAGGTGCTGTGTGTGGAGTGATGGAAAAAGCAGACATAGTCCCTCATATTATGCAGTGTGTGGTTTTATGTGGTTTTTTTTTCTTTTGAGGGGGTGGTTTTGTTTGTTTTAGCCAAACCACACAGCTTGCAAAATCTTAGTTCCCTGACCAAGGATCAAACAGATGCCTCCTGCCATGGAAGCTTGGAGTCTTAAGCATTGGACCACAGGGAAATCCTGCTTATGGTTTTCTAGGAGAGGCAGTTAATAGACAAATATATCTCAAGATCTAAATTTGATAGGAGATATTTTGAAATATAAAGCAAGGGCAGGGGTAGGCAGGTTCTAGAAGACAGAGTAGAGATCAGATCCTGCAATAAAAATGGTAACCAGATACCCTCACTCATATTTGCTGCCTGCCTGCAACACCCTCAGGCTAACAGTTCAGTTCAGTTCAGTCACTCAGTCATGTCCGACTCTTTGCGGCAAGCGGGAAATAGAAACCCTGAAACAGTAGTGAAGAGAGGCAGACAGATCGTCCTCGGATTAGGAGAAAATGGTTGCTGTTGTTGTTTAGTCACTAAGTCTTGACTCTTTTGTGACCCTATGAACTGTAGCCCACCAGGCTTCTCTGTCCATGGGATTTTCCAGGCAAGAAGAGTGGAGTGGATTGCCCCTTCCTCCTCCAGGGAATCTTCCTGACCTAGGCATTGAACCTGCATCTCCTGCAATCGCAGGCAGATTCTCTACCACTGAGCCACCTAGGAAAGTGAAAGTCGCTCAGTTGTGTCCAACTCTTTGCGACCCCATGGACTATAATCCATGGAATTCTCCAGGCTGGAATACCAGAGTGGGTAGCCGTTCCCTTCTCCAGGGGATCTTCCCAACCCGGGGATTGAACCCAAGTCTCCCACATTGCAGGTGGATTCTTTACCAGCTGAGCCACCTGAAAAGTCCGAGAAAATGGTTATTTTACTTTATTTTTTTGGCCACGCCACACAGCTTGCAGGATTTTAGTTTCTGACCAGGAGTCAAACCCAGGCTCCCCTGCAGTGAAAGTGCCAAATCCTAACCACTGAACCACTAGGGAATTCCCCTGAAAATGGCTATTTTAGAAGATAGAGAGAAGGCTGACCATATTAAGGGAAAGCAAGGTGAAAATAAGTAAGTTAATAGTTTAAATCTACTATAGCCAAAACACAGAAAGGAAAAAAACGTGTCTGTTAATAACTATGACTGAAGTATTTGTATATGGATGAACCTCACCAATCAAAAGACAGAGACAGAGAATTTTATTAGCAAATGAGATTCAGCAACATGGTGAATCAATGATTTATTCCAGAAATATTGTGCATCTACTGTGAGTTACAAGCTAGGCATTCCTCTAGGCGTTGGGAAGACAATAGAGAAGAAAGTGATAACAACAGCAACAAACTGCCTTTGGGACTTACTCGAGGAGGGAAATGTTCTGATCGGTTATCAGGAGGACTTGCTTCATCCATGCCAGAGACTCTTCTAATCATGCCTCATAACTACTCTGAGCTTCCCTAGTGGCTCAGATGGTGTAGAATTGCATGCAGTGAGGGAGATCTGGGTGTGATTCCTGGGTCAGGAAGATCCCCTGGAGAAGCAAATGGCTACCCACTCCAGTATTCTTGCCTTGTTACAATAAGTCTTAACCACTGGACCACTAGGGAAGTCCCAATATTAATAATATTCCTATGTCACAGAAAATAAATAGAGGTCAGAGAGAGCACATCATTTGTCCAAGGTCACACACCTTGTAAATAAGATAGGATTTGAATGCAAGCAGTCCAGTTCCAGAGTACATGTTTTGAACCATGATACTATACTGACTCAAAGAGACACTCATTAAAAAAAGATAAAAAGAAGGTTACTGAAAATTTGAAAGTAACATAACAGAAAAGATGTCTCATGATTTCTGACAAGATGGGGATTGAACACACACTAAGGATTCCATTACCCAAGATCAACCAAGAAGAAACTGCAGGGGGAAATACGTAAATTAAATTTAAAACCTGATTTTCTGTCTTCTAGTTCTGCCAGTTCCTGAGAGAGGAGTTTTGAGATAATCAACTCTAACTGTGGATGTGCCTATTTCTCCTTGCAGCTCTGTGTTTGTTGATTTATTTTGAGAGACAATGCTCCATTATTGGGGGCATCTACACTTAGGATTTTACATCTTTTAATAAAACACTAGAGGCCATATATAGAGAGTGGGCATCACATGAGTCCATTTATATGACATTCAAGAATGGACAAAATGAATCAATAATGGTAGAAATCAGTGATTGCTGGAAAGGGGTGGGGGTGAATGAGAAGGGGAATAAAAGAATTTGGGGCCCTGATGGAAGTGTTCCCTATCTTGACTGGGGACATGGTTACAGGAGGTATGTGTTTGTCAAAGTTTGTTTAACTTCATACTTAAACTGTGTAAATACCTCAGTATGGGCTTCCCTGGTGACTCAGTGGTAAAGAATCTGCCTGCCATTGCAGGGGACATGGGTTCGATCCCTGGGTGGGGAAGATCCGCTGGAGAGGGAAATGGCAACCCACCCCAGTATTCTTGCCTGGGAGAATCCCATGGACAGAGGAGCCTGGTGAACTACGGTCCATGGGGTCGCAAAAGAGTCGGACACGACTTTGTGACTACACAACAACAACATCTCATTAAAGTTGATAGTAAATAACAGGGTGGTAGATTTGAAAGATACAGATCAGGAGTGATAAGTTGTGACGCTAGGATGCCTCAAGCTCTCTATCCTACTTCCTTGTCCTCATTGAGTCTGACACAGACTAGGTTTGGACCAATTCTCTTCCCCATAATCAATGTAAGAAGAAAAGGCTAAAGCCCTAGGAGAATATGATAATCTGATATACCAAGCAAAAATACCCCAGAACCAACCAACTAAACTATCTACATATTTCATCAGGAGCAGCCGTGCTAGAGCAGTTGAATCAGTAGTTTTAAACAACCCCATGTGGAATTCCAGGGAGTGATGGATGTTAGCAGGGAAATGCCAAGGGCTCGGACCAGGGGTACCGCCCACAAGGGGTAAGCTGAATGGGACCGCCCACCCCATTACTCACCCTGGAGCCGGAGCCCACGGCGTGGTTTGTGTCATCCATGCTTTGCACCGGCTGGGTCTTTCTGCGGGTCTTCACTCTAAGGGAACAGCCCCAGGCATTTCAGCCTGCTAATCTGGGGCACGGGGTAGGCAGACCATCCCCTCTATGAAGAGCATGGAATGAGAGAGGTGGTGGCAGCGGACCCAGCACCCAGGTGCTCCCACATGGACAACCCAGGAGCTGGACTGGGGCTGGGGAAGAAATCCCCAGGCTTGGTCCAGTTGCTTACGGGCTGATTCATGCCATCACTCAGCCTTCCTTCTCCGCCTGGGGGCTTTCCAACCAGTCCCCGGTCCTCCGGCTCAGGTCTTCTGAGATTCCAGGACCCTGAGCCCTTCCCACCCTGGGCTTCTACCCCCACCCTGGAGCCCCCCCCCCCCCACCTGAAGAGGAGATACAGGCAGAGAGAAAGCAGGACCGTGACACTAGCTCCCCCGACTGCTCCCAGGACCTTGCCGGCCCTGGGCTGTGGTTTACCTGCAGACAATTTGAATCTTGTTTCAACTCCAACTCCATTACATGGCATCTTCCCAACAGGCCACCCCTCTCTGTGTTCTGTTAGTGTACCCACCTGCCCCTTCCTTGACTTCCCATCCAAGACTCGGTCACTGGACGTTCCCATCGCTCTGTAGACCCTGGGGCCGGCCCCTTCCCCTGGACTCAGGACTGAGAATCTTCCACCACCAGCCACGCCAGCTGGGGCCCCGGGGTACCCCTTCTTCGAGCTCCATCCCTCTGGGGCTGTTCGAGTTGACTTGTGTTTCCCTCCCCCAAGTTCATATGTTGAAGTCCCCTCATCCCTAGTCACTCAGAATGTCACCTTATTTGGAGAGGAGATCTTTACTGAGGTAATTAAATTAAAATGAAGGCCCAGCAGGGCCTCCCGGTGGCTCAGTGGGAAGGAGTCTGCCAGTCAATGCGGGAGACACAGGTTCGATCCCTGGTCTGGGAAGATCTCACATGCCTCAGAGCAGCTAAGCCCCTGCGCCACAACTATTGAGTCTGTCCTCTAGAGCCCGAGAGCTGTAACGACTGAAGAAGCCCTTGTTCCCTAGAGCCTGTGCTCTGCAACTAGAGAAGCCACCACAATGAGCACCACAACTCAAGAGCAGCCCCCGCTCTCCACAATTAGACAAAGCCCCCGTAGCAACGAAGACCCAGCACAGCCAGAGATAAATTGTTTAATTAAAAAACATGAGATCAGCAGGGACTAATCCAATATGACTGATATCCTAAAAAGGGGAAATTTGGACACAGACGCATGCAGGCTTTTATGTTCTATGTAAACATAAAAGTGAGGATGGGGAGGCTTCCCAGATGGCATTAATGAAAAAGAACCTACCCCTCAATGCAGGATACCCTCATCCTCCTGGGAGCAGGAGCGGGATCCAGCAGCTGCGGGGGTGGGGTGGGGTGGGGGTGGGTGCTGTGGGTTCGATCCCTGGGTTAGGAAGATTCCGCTGGAGGAGGGTATGGCAACACACCCCAGTATTCTTGCCTGGAGAATCCCGTGGACAGGGGAGCCTGGAGGGCTGCAGTCCATGGGGTCACAAAGAGTCGGACACAACTGAAGTGACTGAGCACTCACAGCCACAAACATGAAAGCAGAGATGGGGGTGATGCTCCTACGAGCCAAGGAACACCAAAGGTTGCCAGCAAAACTGCCAGAAGCCACAGGGAGAGTCCTGGAACAATTCTCACAGCCTGGGATGGAGTCAACCCTGCTGACACCTTGATCCCAGGCTTCCAGCTGCCAGCACCGGAGGTGTATCTGCTTAAGCCCCCAGTTGGAGGTGGTTTGTTCTGGCTGCCCTAGCAGACTCATACAAGGATCCAGGCTCCTCTTCTCTCGGGCATCAGCCCTCGGCAGACCCCTGACCTGGCAGCAGCAGGACAGACCCGCTCCGGGCCCCGTGGGCACTCAGGGCCTCGCCGCTGAGGCGTTGCTGAAGTTCCCCTCCAGCGGCCCCTCGCCCAGCCGCCAGCGCAGGGGGGGCGCCGGCCGGGCTCTGGAGGAGCAGCTGCAGCGCAGACCCTCGCCCTCCTGGGAGCAGGAGGGGCCCAGCAGCTGCAGCGGGGGTAGCTGTGGGGAGACATGGGAGGGATCAGGGGCACCTCTCTCCCCCCTGGAACCCTGGGATCCTGTCCCCAGGGGCCCCCACACTCACAGACCACGGAGAGGCTCAGGGAGATATTTTGGGAGCCCAGCGGGTTCTGAGCCCGGCAGGTGAACACTTCTTCTGCTGCCCCTACACGAGGCAGCTCCAGGACCCCAGTGCTGGAGATGGGGGTGACCTCCAGGGCGGGAGACCCCCGGAACCAGCTCAGCTGTGCGGGGGGGTTGCTGTCAGCAACACAGCAGCCGCAGCACCTGGCCCTCCTGGACGGGAAGGGATGAGGTGTTCTGCAGAATCTTGAGGGCTTCGGGGGAAGAGAAGGGCAGAGAGACAGAGAGATGGGCTGGGCAAAGCTGGCACCTCTCTCCTCCTGTGATGTCCACACTAGCTCTGGGGAGGGGACTGGCAGAGTCTGAACCACAGGCATTCAGAAGAAGCCCCAGCAGTTTCCCTGGAGCTGCCCAGACTGTCCATCAGATGGGGCACAGAGGGCACAGGACAAGGATGTGTATGCTTGAGACAGTCAGTCGTGCTCAACCCTTTGTGACCCCATGGACTGTAGCCCTCCAGGCAAGAATACTGGAGTGGGTTGCCGTGCCCTCCTCCAGGGACTCTTCCTGACCCAGGGATCGGACCCGGGTCTCCCGCATTGTGGGCAGGTTCTTTACCACTGAGCCACCAGGGAAGACCTGGTGGACAAGGATACAGTGAGCAAACGTAGTTATGGGCCAAAGAAGAGAAAGCAGCAGGCGATAAAACATCAGAGAGGGATTTCCTTGGTGGTCCAGTGGTTAGGACTCCACACTTCCACTGCAGGGGACACGGGTTCCATCCCTGGTTAGGGAACTAAGATCCTGCATGCTGCATTGTGTGGCTAACTGCTGACACCCACCCACTCCCCCTCCCCCCAAAAAAACAAACATCAGAGAGAAAGCAAAAGGAATGTGACAGCTTCCTTTGAATTTAGCCAAAGAAAGCTGTGGGTGAGCTGAAGGTTAACTTCTGGGAGCTGAGCTTTCGGGATTCCACTCCCCATCTCTGCCCACCCCACCCCCCCACTCTCCCTGTGTCTGACCTCAATAGCTGGGCCCTCAAATATGTTCCAGTTAGTCCTCTGAGGGGGCTTCCCAGGTGGCACTAGTGGTAAAGAATCCGCCTGTCAATGCAGGAGACGCAGGAGTCATGGGTTTGATCCCTGGGTGGGGAAGATCCCCTGGAGAAGGAAATGGCAACCTACTCCAAGATTCTTGCCTGCAAAATCTCATGGACAGAGGAGCCTGGCGGGCTACAGTCCATGGGGTCGCAAAGAGTCTAACAAGACTGAGCAAAAAGTCCTCTGAGGTCCAACGAAACTCTGTCCTGGCAGAGACCTGGGTTCCATCCCCACTCTGGAGGGGAGAGGTTTCTTCCTACCTGTCCTGTTTCCTTGGAAGATGCTGATGGCCACGTGCTGTGGAGCATCTGTGACAG
This sequence comes from Odocoileus virginianus, assembly GCF_023699985.2. NCBI lineage: Eukaryota > Metazoa > Chordata > Mammalia > Artiodactyla > Cervidae > Odocoileus > Odocoileus virginianus. The sequence continues at coordinate 235,081 of NC_069693.1, forward strand.
AAGGTTAAGCAGGATCAACATTTGTGGCAGGGATTGGGCGGGCACTGGTGCCATGGAAACAACCGTGAGCTGCAAGACCTGGATGTCAGGCCCCACCCCAGCTCCCCCTGCCCGCACACCCTCAGGCCCCCGGGCGTCCTCACCCCTCACTCACAGGTGACATTGAGCAGGATGGTCCGCTCCACCATCGCCCCGCTTCTGGGGAACTTCACCTAGCAGGTGAGCCTGGTGCCGTGGTCCTGGGGCCGTGGGGTGAGGGTGAGCACCGACGAGAAGGGGGTCCTGGGGCCCAGGGAGCTGGGGGCAGCTGACGTCCAGGAGAAGATGGGGGGCGTGGCCCGCTCGCAGGCCCAGGGCACAGAGCAGTTCAGGTTCCCGGGGCGGCCGGCCTCCAGGGCCCCGGGGCTGAGGACGTGGGGCTGGTGGGTGAGCGCTGGTGAGGGCAGAGAGAAGGATGGGGCCCCCTTGGCATGTTGTTAGCCTGCCCCAGGGTCCCCACCCCAGCCCTGGTTTCCAGTGCCCCTTTCTTTCCCTGAGGCCCCCCTACCATACCTGTCACGTTCAGAAAGAACATCTTGTTTAGATATGGGAATTTTCTGAAGTGTGTCTCGACTCGAAAGAAGTATGTCCCGCTGTCCCCTGCGTTGACATCAGTGATGCTCAGGCTGCAGTTTCTGGCCTGGGGCTCTCCGGGGAGGGAGAATCGCCCCTGGGTCCCCTCACGCAGCTTCTGTTCCGGCTTGTTCGTGGCCACCAGGGGATCGCGTTTTGTATCTGCCCCTTCCCGGAGCCAAAACATGTAGATCTTTCCAAAGGAAACCTGGGGATGGGGAAAGGTGCAGGGTAGGAGGATGCACAGGCCCTCCAGCACAGTCACATTCTGCTGCAGTTCCAGGTGCTGAGCTAGGGATGCTGGGCAGAGGGAGAAAGTCAGCCTGGAGCTCCAGTGCCTCGCCCCAGTGTGTGTGTGTGTGTGTGTGTGTGTCGGCGGGGGTGGGGGGGGGTTCCCCGTGCCCTTTGGCTCACTCACCTCCCCACAGCACGAGCAGCAGCAGCAGCCGCATCCCTTCCTGATGTCCCCTGGGGCAGGATCCACCTTCCGGATCCTTCTGAAAGAGAAGGCCAAGCTGCAGATAACGGGAGGGCGGAGGAAGCTCAGACAGGAAGCTGCGGTGAGATAACCAGGCCACAAGCCCCTAAGAGGAAACTTCAGGCTTAGAGAGTCAGCAGTGGTTGGCCCCGCCAAGATCATTCTGCCATTTCTGCATATTGGAAGGTGACCCCTGAGGACCAGAGGGGGCAAGGGGCTTGCCTGAGTGAGGCAGGAAGGAAGGACGGGAGCCCCGGAGTCCTGCCTCCTGGGCTCCTGCCCCGTTTTCTGCCCTGGATAAGGGGGCTCCCCTATGCAGCTCCCCGAGAGTCATGGCCTGGGGAATCCTCGTGGAGGCGGCCTGTTCGGGATGGAACTGGAGATATCCTATATGGGCACCAGGGGCAGGAGAAGGTGTGGGTGAGGCAAGAGAAGCAACACATGCCTTTACTTGATTCATTCATTCATTCATTCACAAACTAACATAGAACAGGACAGATTTGGCGACTTCCCTGGTGGTCTGGTGGTTAAGAATCCACCTTGCACCACAGGGGATGTGGCTTTGGTCCCTGTTTGGGGAACTAAGATCCCACAGGCCTGGGGCAGCCGAGCCCACGTGCCGCAACTACTGAAGCCTGTGCACTCTGGAGCCTGTGTGCCCCAACTAGAGAGAAGCCCGTGCGCCACACGAAAGAGCCTGTGTGCCGCTGCTAAGACCCAACATGGCCAAAATGGTTTTTTCCTAAACAAAAAAGACAGGTTTGAATCAGTCCTCACCCTTGACTAGCTCAAACAGTGGGGGAAGACAAACAAACCTGAGCTTTATTTAAGGGCAACCGGGAGCCACAGAAGGTTCTTGAGCAGAAGCTGGACAGAGTCATAGAGGTATCACATGATCTGGCTGAAGCCAGTGTAGGGAACAGCTGGAAGGGAGAGGCTGGAGGCCAAGAGGAAGCTTCTGTGATTGGGAAGAAGAGAACCATGCCTACGGGGAGACAGCAGCCTGGGTGATGGAAGAGAGACGCCACTGAAGACATTTTGAGGAAGTGAGATTTGAGGGGAGGCGTGGGGGACCGGGGGGAGAGAGAGACGTCTAGAGTGACTCTGTGAGTGCTGACTCCAGCTACTGGGGGGCGGGGGATGGAAGTGCCACCGCCAGGAGCAGGATAAATGTGCAGGTCTAGGCTGGGCAGACAGGGGCTGAGAAGGTAGCAGAGCGGCCCCTGGAGGTGGACACATAGACACACTCAGGGAGCGGGGGCAGAGGGCCCTGGGCGGGGCAGTGGGAACCGGCATGCCCGCATGTCCCCGATTAAGCTTACCTGTGGGATGTAGGGAGAGCTGGTAGTGGTGATTGAGATGGCCTGTTCGGGAAGAGAACAGGTGGTTACTGGTGACCCAGGTGAGAGTTTTGCCAGGGAGGGGAGAGAGGGGGTGGCAGCCAGACAGCAGGGAGCAGAGGTGAGGCGAATGCGGGCTGGGGTGGGGCGGGCGATGTGGAATCCCACTGACCGCCTTTGCTACTGCTGCTGCTAAGTTGCTTCAGTCGTGTCCGACTCTGTGCGACCCCATAGTTGGCAGCCCACCAGGCTCCGTCGTCCCTGGGATTCTCCAGGCAAGAACACCGGGAGTGGGTTGCCATTTCCTTCTCCAGTGCAGGAAAGTGAAAAGTGAAAGTGAAGCCGCTCAGTCATGTCCTACTCTTCGTGACCCCACAGACTGCAGCCCACCAGGCTCCTCCGTCCATGGGATTTTCCAGGCAAGAGTACTGGAGTGGGGTGCCATGGCCTTCTCCAACTGACCGCCTTTAGCCCTCTCCCCTTTAAGCTTGAAGACCCCACTTCTGCCCTGAGCAGTAGGAAGCCCCCTCCATCACTGCCCCAGAGGAGCGCTTCCTTCCTACCTGTACCATTTCCATGGGTGGGGCCAATAGCCCAGGTTCTTGGAGCATTTGGAATGGAGATTAGAAGGTATTTTCTCCTTCAATCTTGGGGAGGGATGGTGACTTTAACTCTGGCTGGATCTGCAGAAGGGTGTCGAGGCAAGAATACCGGAGTGGGTTGCCATGCCCTCTTCCAGGGGATCTTCCTGACCCAGGGATCGAACCTGCATCTCTTACGTCTCCTGCGTGGTAAGGGGGGACTGTTGTGTTTTCTTATCCCTTCTCGGGCCAGGCTTCTGGCCAAGCATCACATCCTACAGGCGCTGTGACTGGGCCCCTCCTCAGGGACCCAGGTGTCCTGACAAACACCGAGAAGGTATGCTGAACCTGACTAGGGCCAGGAGCTCAGCCAATTGGGGAGAGACTGCCTGAGCTGCTAGCGTCAGAGGGAGCTGCTTAGAGCAGTTGAGTCAAAATGAAAGTAACAATTAAGCCTTTCATCGCCTACTGTGATGATAGAAGCAACAGTCTAAATGGAAAAAGCAGTGCCTCCCCCCTGTTCTGGAATGGTTGCAGAGGTGTTAAACAAAAATATGTGATTCTAATTGTTAAGGGAAAAAATTATTCCTGGCACTTCTTATTTTCATTTTTATTTTATTTTCTTTATTGGAGTATAGTTGTTTTACACTTCTGTGTCTGTTTCTGCTGCCTAGCAAAGTGGATGAACCATATGTACACATATGTCCCCTCTTTTTGAATTTCCTTCCCATTTAGGTCACCAAAGAGCAGAAAGTAGAGTTCCCTGTGCTGTACAATAAATTCTCCTTAGTTATTTGTTTTATACACTGTTGTTGTTCAGGTGCTCAATCCCATCCGATTCTCTGCGACCCCATGGACCCCACCAGGCTCCTCTGTCCATGGGATTCTCCAGGCAACAATACCAGAGTGGGTGGCCATGCCCTCTCTCCAGGGGATCTTCCTAACCCAAAAATCAAACCTGCATCTCTTACATCTCCTGCGTTGGCAGGTGTGTTCTTTACCACTAGTGCCACCAGGAAGCCTGACACATTGTAGTATATACAGGTGAATCCCAATCTCCCAATTCATCCCACCACCCACCCTTCACCCCTTGGCAACCACACATTTGTTCCTTCTGTTTGTGTCTTTGTTTCTGCTCATGACACTTGAAGCAGACTTCATTCAGGACCGTTGTCATAGGTTCAGGGACCCCCGCAATGGGGTTTGCTGCAGGGGAAAAGAGACCAGGCTCAGCTCTGACAATGATGAGGAAGACTGGGGATTTATTGCCAAAGAGGAGGGTGAGGGATCAGCAGATGGAAAATTACTGAAAGGAAACATCGAGGGAAAGGGGGCTTCTGGCTAAACTGACCCACCAGGCTTCTTGGTGAAGGCAGGACAGGGTCACCAGACAGCAGCTCGGGGGTGCTGGAGGATGAGGAAGCCCATCAGATATGGAGGGTAAGGGACGTGGGTTACACTGACTTCCCTGGTGGCGCAGTGGGTAAGAATCCACACGCCAGTGCAGGGGACACGTGTTTGATCCCTGGTCCCGGAAGATTACACGTGCTGCAGGGCAATGAAAGCCCGTGCACCCCAGCTACCGAGCCTGGACTCTGGAGCCCGCGAGCCACAACTGCTGAGGCCTTGTGCTGCGGCTCCTGAAGCCAGCGTGCCTGGTGCCTGTGCTCATGACAAGAGAAGCCACAGTGAGAGCCGGTGCACCGCAACAAAGAGAAACCCCGCTCTCTGCAAACAGAGGAAGCCTTCACGCGGCAACGAAGAACCAGTGCAACCAAAAATAAATCAATTTTTTAAATGTTTTTGATTACATTTATTTTTTTTTTCATTTTTATTAGTTGGAGGCTAATTCTTTAAAAAAAGAACTTGAAGAGCCTGGCTAGAGTTGAGCCAAGGGGAGAACCTTTGTCAAGGGGTCTGATGGGCCAGCACAGACACGGGGGTCACTTCACATACCAGGGACCCAGAACAAGAAGCTGTAGTGGATCTATGGATCCTGGGTTGGGGCCTGGGGGTGGGACTAGAAAAGTACCGAGTCCTGAATCACAGTGGGGCAAAGTGTCTTCAAGTTTTCCTCCTCCTCCCCCCGCATTAGGAGGCCTGAAGAGGTCTAATTAAGAGGTGCCTGAAGACCTCTGCCCAAGGCTTCAGATAAAGAGACCAAGAATGAAATACTCTGAGCTCAAGAATGCAAAAACGTGAAGAGTGTGACAGGCCAGAGCAGTCCAAGTCCTTCACCGCAACTCCTTTCAGAGGCTGCAGTGCACAGACATGCCCATGAAGCCAGCCGAGGAAAGCTTTCGAGTTTGCCTATGATCAGGTCTGAAAAACCACCTGTAGGTTTGTAGCCATGAGCTGAACTCCTCAGATGGCTCTGTGCATAGACCTTTCACCTCCTGTCCTTCCCAGGTGGCTCAGTCATAAGGAATCCGCCTGCAGTGCAGGAGCCACAGGAGATGTGGGTTCGATCCCTGGGCCAGGAAGATCCCCTGGAGAAGGAAGCAGCAACACACTCCAGTATTCCTGCCTGGGAAAATCCCATGGATAGAGGAGCTATCCCTGTGGGCTACATACAGTTCTGCTGCTGCTGCTGCTACTGCTAAGTCGCTTCAGTCGTGTCCGACTCTGTGTGACCCCATAGATGGCAACCCACCAGCCTCCACCATCCCTGGGACTCTCCAGGCAAGAACACTGGAGTGGGTTGCCATTTCCTTCTCCAATGCATGAAAGTGAAAAGTGAAAGTGAAGTCGCTCAGTCGTGTCCAACTCTTTGCAACCCCATGGACTGCCGCCTACCAGGCTCCTCCGTCCATGGGATTTTCCAGGCAAGGGTACTGGAGTGGGGTGCCATTGCCTTCTCCGACATACAGTCCATGGGGTCGCAAAAGAGTCGAACACAACATAGCAACTAAACAGCAGCATCTATCACCTCCTAGGAAGGTCACCTGAAAACGTAGGGCCGGTGTCATGGTCTCTTCTTTAAAATTTATTATTTTTAATATATCATTGGAGTATAGTTCATTTACAATGTTGTTTTAAGTTTCAGGCATACAGCAAAGTGAATCAGTTGTATATATGTATGTTATATATATGTATGTGTATATCCTGGGTGAATAATAAGGAATGGGGAGCCTTGGGTCCCATGGAGGAGGGAAGTATCTTCCTACTGGACTTTGAGCTGTTTAGACTCTAAGACAGTTGGGATATTCTGGTATAAGCTGGAGAGAAGATTCAGACCTCAAAAAGGAGATCCTGAGAGTCCACCTCCGCTTCCCCTGGGATCGTGAACACTTCTCCCCACCTCTCAGATTAGAAGCACCTGTGTTCCTGTCTCTGGGGTCCTCTCTGGGGCATCCTTGGCTACTTGTCACATTCAGATATATAAGGAGTCGTGCGTGCATGCTCAGTCACTCAGTTGTGCCTGACTCTTTGAGACCTTTGTAGCCCTTTAAAGTACACTGTCCATGGGATTTCGCACTTAAGAATACCGGAGCGGGTTGCCATTTCCTACTCCAGGGGAATCTTCCCTACCCAGAGATCAATCCCGTGTCTCCTGCATTGGCAGGTGGATTCTTTATCACTGGGCCGCCTGGGAAGCCCCATATTGGGAGTCATTTTTCACATGATATTTCTCTAACTGAAAGCATTCTCACTTCCCTGCATCTTGGCAAATCTAATGCCTAGAGAGCAACTGTGGGCCCCTGGACCCCACAGAAGGTTGGACTGGCCCCAGAGAGTTTCTTCCAGATTTCGATGGGGGTCTGCAGGTGGAAGGGGATTGCAGTGTCTGCCGGACACCTCTGGGATCTGAAGGTGGATGCTGAGTGGGCTAAAGTCAGTCCAGAAAACCCAAGGGTTGAAGTGAACAGGGTGGGAAGCATGGCCCTGCTTCACCACCCTCAGTGAAGGTTACAGAACGCACCTGCACCACCCTCCGGGGGCCGCTGCAGGGAGCAGCCTCTGACTGCAGCCCCGCCCGGAAAGCTCCTCCTCACGTCTGCTGCCCTCCCAGCTGCAGCCACAGTGGCAGCAACATCTCTGGGCCCCAGAGGCTAATCCGGATTCACCTGACACCATCTGATTGGTCTCTCCTAGCTTAGAGGTGGGGGCGACCGTGGGGTGGCAAGAGAGCTGGGGACACTTTTTGGGTTGAAGTGTATGACTTCTGACCAGTCTCTCTTCAGCAGAAATACCCCTCTCTCCCTTGAGCCACCGGGGTGGGGAAGTGAAAGCCGAGCTCTTCTCTCTTGGGGCCACAGCTATCTCGTACCCTGAAACCCTGACTTTCACCCCCTGAAGACCAACTCCCACTTCCCTTAAGCGAGATGTGGAGTTTCGGGGTCTATTTTCCCCACATAGGTTTCTCGAAGCCTGGTTAGAACCTAGACAGGGAGGCCTTTATCCTGTTCATTACCAGTCCCCAAGCCCGTCCCACTTCTTCCCGTCAGAACGTACCCACAGCGGGATCGCTCTGTCCAGCGAAGACAGCATGCGGTGGCCAGAAGCGGGTGTGGCGCTGTCCGTGGTGCTGAAGCGGGGTCGGGTCTTGAGTTTGGGAATCAGCGGATTATGCAGAAGGGTCTGACTAGACAGATCTGGACCTCAGGCCGGGAAAGCAGCTGAGTCAGAAGGGTTGGGCCTTCCGAGGAAGGAGAAGATCAGGGAGGGGCCGAGCCTCTGGTCTTGGGGCTTGTCTTCCCCGGAGCCTCTATTTCTTCCTTCTTCTTTGCACTCCAAAATCCTCTGGGTTCTGCCAGGCCACTGGATTAAAGTCAGCTGCAGCTCCCACTCCCTCACCTCCCACTTCTTGTTTTGGGGAAAAAATAAAGCCCTATGTGTTAAGATTCCTGAAAGTCAGATTTTTTTTAACTTAGAGTGAAATGCATTTCTAATTGATACAGTCTGTGGAGATGACTCCTCCAATTCCATTTAAAGCCAACATGACATTTTCCAAAAGTGCCCTACTCACAGGAGAGTGCGTGGTATGCCTGACTTTTTTTTCACTTTTGCTAATTCAAGAGTAGAGAAACAGTATGATATCTTTTCTCTGCATTGATGTGATTATACATAACCTTTCTCATCTTTTTAAATTAACTGTAACGCTTATCTGTGAATTATCTATTCAAAGGGGGACTTCCCTGGTGGCGCAGCGGATAAGAATTCACCAGCCAATGCAGGGGACATGGGTCCCTGGTCCAGGAAGATTACACATGCCTCAGAGCAGCTGAGCCCTTGCGTCACAGCTACTGAGCGCACGTGCTGCAACGACTAAAGCCTGCACACCTAGAGCTTGTGCTCCGCAACAAGAGAAGGCACTGCCGCGAGACGCCCGCGCTCCACAACAAGGCACCTAGACAAAGCCTGAGCAAAGCAACCAAGATTCAGTGCAGCCAAAAATTTAAGACATAATAAAAAATTTAAAAAATCTACCCAAAGGGTTTACACAGAAGGACCATGGAGTTTTCCTAATCAGCCTCTCTAGAGACTCTGATCTCATCCCTATTAGTAACCTTGTATGCTGTGCTAAGTTGCTTCAGTTGTGTCCAACTCTATGCAATGCTCTGGACTGTACCCACGAGGCTCCTGTGTCCATGGAATTCTTCAGGCAAGAATACTAGGGTGGGTTGCCATGCCCTCCCCCAGGGGATCCTCCCAGGAATTGAACCCGCCTCTCTTGTGTCTCCTGCATTGGCAGGTGGGTTCTTTACCACTAGCCCCACCTGGAAAGCCCATTATTAACCTTAGAGGATAATATGTTTACCAATGAAATACACATCCCTTAATTTCAAAGTTACAGTTTTATAAATACTGTTTTTAATGTTTATGTGATTGGCATCCTACAGGACACATTTTTTTTTCCTGGCTACTTCCACTTGATATCAGCTGAAAAATTTTTTATGGTAAAGTGTATAATGTTCACAAGATGAATGGGTAAGTGTGCACTGCATTGCACTGCAATGCAGTCAGTTCACAAAATATCTCCAGTTCAAAATACCAACTATGGCCAGCTCCCCAAATAGCTCAACAGTCTACACTCCCACCATAGAGCATGAGGTTCCTATTTGCTCACATCTCTGTGACACTTGCTGTTTCTGCCTTTTGGGTTTTCCAGTCTGATGTGTGTAGAGCAGTATCTGGTTTCCGCGTGGTGTTTTTCCATTACCAGTGTGTTTGAGCATCTCAATGTGGATTTGTTTTCCATTCATATTTCCACAGTTCTGAAATAAATATTCATGTCCTTTGCTATTTTTATATTGGCTTGTTTTTCTTCTTGCTGATTTGTGGAAGTTTTGGTGCATTCTAAATAATTAAAAAGCTCTTGTGAGCTTAAATGAAGGAAATAATTGCTCCCATTCTGCCATTTCTCGATTAAATTTATCTCTGTTGTCTTTCATTTTGATGTGATCAAATCTATGTGTTGCTAGTCACAGCACCGTGGGATGCAACATTGTGTACACCTTCTAAAAATACCCATGATCTTGGCTTTTACATTAACCATTTCCATGTTTTCTTTATAGTTTTATCACCAATGTATCCCTAGAAAGTACAGTTCACATAAACCTATTTTTGAACTTTTTATAAGTACAATCGTATTATATGTCATTGCCTGTGTCTTGCTTCATTTTCTTATTGTGGTATAATTTACATATAATAAATATATATTTAGGCACATTTGTAAATAATGGAGTTATACCCAACAAATAGTTTCTTATTATTTATTTATTTATTTTCCATTTATTTTTATTAGTTGGAGGCTAATTACTCTACAATATTGTAGTGGTTTTTGCCATACATTGACATGAATCAGCCATGGATTTATGTGTTCCCCATCCCAATCCCCCCTCCCACCTTCCTCTCCATCCCATCCCTCTGGGTCTTCCCAGTGCACCAGGCCCTGAGCACTTGTCTCATGCATCCAACCTGGGCTGGTGATCTGTTTCACCCTTGATAGTATACTTGTTTCAATGCTATTCTCTCAGAACATCCCACCCTTGCCTTCTCCCACAGAGTCTAAAAGTCTGTTCTGTACATCTGTGTCTCTTTTTCTGTTTTGCATATAGGGTTATCGTTACCATCTTTCTAAAATCCATATATATGCATTAGTATACTGTATTGGTCTTTATCTTTCTGGCTTACTTCACTCTGTATAATGGGCTCCAGTTTCATCTATCTCATTAGAACTGATTCAAATGAATTCTTTTTAATGGCTGAGTAATATTCCATGGTGTATATGTACCACAGCTTCCTCATCCATTCGTCTGCTGATGGGCATCTAGGTTGCTTCCATGTTCTGGCTATTATAAGCAGTGCTGCGATGAACATTGGGGTGCATGTGTCTCTTTCAGATCTGGTTTCCTCGGTGTGTATGCCCAGGAATGGGATTGCTGGTATACCCAACAAATAATTTTTTAAATAAGCAATAGACTTTATTTTTTTGGACAGTTTTAGGTTTACAGAAAATTGAGCAGATACTACAGAGAGCTCCCGTATGTACCTCAGCCCCCTCACATTCTTCCATCCTGCATTAGTGTAGAGTATTTGTTACAGTTAATGAACCAATACTGACACATTACCTTTAACTGAAGTCCATAGTTTCCACTGAAGTTCTCTCTTTGTGTTATCCAGTTCTATGGGTTTTGACAAAAGCATAATGTCATATCCACCATTACAGTATCTTACATATTTTATCACATATGATATATGCTTACATGTACATATATATACACATATACATATATACACATATATGTACACATACACACGTATGTACACACATACACATATATACACATATACATATATACACACATATATGATATACACATATATAACATACAGATTTATATATATAATAAATAATTTTATATTATGTATTTATGTGTAGTACACATGTTTTAATGAGTTTTGACAAATGGATACATCCACCCCAACCAAGATGTGGAATATTTCCATCACTGCTCAAATTTTCCTTATACTACCCCTCGTCTGTGACAGCCTTCCTATCACCATAGCTTAGTTCTGGCCATATAAGAACTTTAGAGAAATGGAATCGTACCTGCGTACTCTTTCCTGGCTGGCTTCTTGGGATTCTTACATGAGGTTGGTCCCTGCATTGGCAGTTCACTTCACTTCATTGCTGAGTAGACTCTCCAGAACAGGAGGTCCAGAATCATCTGCTTCCCGTGCCTGCCCTCAAGTTCTGGAGAACAGTCCCTGGGGTGGGAGTTGCTCCTGCTTATTTCACATGCTCCATCGAAGACCTGGGGCCTCTGGGGCAAACTCACATCAGCAGGCAAGCCCCCTCTGGGCTTCTGCTCTGACAACTCCAGGAGCCCAAAGATGGTGGGCATCAGAGCCGCAGGAGAGAGCGGGGCTGGGCTGGGGAGGAGGATCCTGTAGCCTCGACAATGTGGCCTGACCCAGGGGCACTGCACAGGCACCAAGAAGCCCTTGAAAGGCAGTGACCACATGGCCACTCATCCACCAGTGTCTCTACATCAATTTCTGGGGACCCCTGGAGAAGGGCACGGGGCCAGGCCCTGACGGTAGACAAAGATCAGGAAAACTGAACAGCAATAAAACATAAAACCCACAAGAGATTTGGACTACACTTAATGAACCTTAATCACAGCTCTGCCACCTTACAACTGTGAGAATATGAAGCTATGACTTTAGTTTTATTTTCCAAAATGTGGAGGAAGATACTAATCACAGGTGTGAAAGTGACATTCGATGAGGCTTCTGAAGCCCTGAGCACCTGCTTCGCACTTGACAAACACTGGACCCTAAATAATCCCCAATTTGGGGTTTCAAGTAACTCATCCCAACAAGAAGCCATCATCAATCTGCTCAACAGCCCATCACTGGCCCTTACCATGTCCTAAGGGACCCAAGGAGATGCCAACACTGACCCACTCATCCATTCACAAAGGACCTCAACTCTCACGCCCAAGGTCTCTAGTTGAGTGGCTCCCATATGCTTCCCTTAGTCCCCCATTTTACTGATTTTATAGGTCCTCAATCACTGGCACCCTGAATGTATTACAATGTGAACTTCAAAGCCCTCTGATTCCTGAAGCTCCCGCTCCCAATCATTCGGTCCCCTAAGCAGTGGATCACTTCCTCAACTGTCCCCCGGCCCCAGGGTTGGCTCTCAAGAACCAGGGGACAGACACAGGAGGGGAAGATCTGGATTCCCTGTCCCTGAGACAAGCTGCATCCTCCTGCTGAGAGCAAACCACAAGGGGCCTTCTTTCCTTGTCCACAGGCCTCCGTATTATCAAGGAAACCATGGTGTGGCTGAGGAAGTGTGTGTCTGTTAGAAGAGATGTGCTGGGGAGACTGACGGGGAATCTGTGGGATGAGTTATTGGGGGTGGGTCCAGGGTGAGTGATGGAGGAGATTCACAGTGGGTGATAGGGGGTGGGGTCTTTGAGGAGAGTGATCTCTTCCAGGCCACTGGGGAGGGGGGTGAATGATGGGGGCTGTGTAAGGTGAGTGATGAGAGGGTCTTTGGGCTGAGTGACAGGGAGTCTGTGGGGGTGAATGATGAGTTTCTGAGTGTTGGGGGCAAGTTGGATGTATGGTTCATGAAGTTTCACCCTCTCCTTTTGTTTTTCTGTATGTATGTACATCAGTACTTTTGTAACCATTAAACTCCAAGTGTAGTTTTACTGTTGGGTTTACTGTTGGGTTCATGAGACCTGCTCATTTGAGGACAGTGGACACGCATCTGAGGAGGGACTTGAGTTTTGAAACTTACAGGAGATGAAGCTGGTTGAGCCCTTAGCACCTGCCTGGCGCGTAGTAAACAGTGAATAAAATAAAAGTCAGGTATCAGGTACCATGGTTAATTTCCACATAATCCTGTCAGCTAAATATTATGTTCATTATTATACCCATTCTGTGGATGAGGAAATGGAGGCTGAGTGCTGTTACCTAACTTGCCTTAAGGCCAAAAAGGAAGTAAAAGGATATACAGGGAATCAGTCCAACATCTGCCTCATTCTAAACTGCACACAATCACCACTATCCCATGGGGTTCCCACATGATCACCATTTCCATTTCCTGTTGCCTTCAGACAGTTTAAGTTTTGGAGTGGCCATGTCTATTGCACCTACTCTGAGCTACTGGACATTTCACTGCCTATCCAGGACACCCTACTTAGCCCAGCCTTTCCAACAAAGAGAAAAGTTAAACTCACCATACCCAACCTCGCACCATGACCTGGAAAACCCACAGATCTCTATCATATCAGGACACTGAATCACTGATTATCTCCTGTCTGGAGATAAGGATGCCAGAGGATCCTGAAATGCCCCTGAGTCACAGACATGGCCCAAGCTCTGAAAATCATTATCTATCTCAGTTTCGGTTCAGTTCAGTCGCTCAGTCATGTCCGACTCTTTGCGACCCCATGAGCTGCCAGCAATGCCAGGCCTCCCTGTCCAACACCAACTCCCGGAGCCTACCCAAACTCATGTCCATTAAGTTGGTGATGCCATCCAACCATCTCATCCTCTGTCGTCCCCTTCTCCTCCTGCCTTCAATCTTTCCCAGCATCAGGGTTTTTTCAAATGAGTCAGCTCTTCGCATCAGGTGGCCAAAGTATTGGAGTTTCAGCTTCATCATCGGTCCTTCCAATGAACACCCAGGACTGATCTCCTTTAGATCCAACTGATCTCCAGTTGGATCTCCTTGCTGTCCAAGGAACTCTCAAGAGTCTTCTCCAACACTACATTTGAAAAGCATAAATTCTGCACTCAGCCCTCTTTATAGTCCAACTCTCACATTCATACATGACCACTGGAAAAACCACAGCCTTGACTAGACAGACCTCTGTTGACAAAGTAATGTCTCTGCTTTTTAATATGCTAGGTTAGTCATACCTTTCCTTCCAAGGATGCTACTAATTTCACAAATCTCCAAATAATCCCCAACACAAGGCTCAAAATATGGCACTCCAATGGAAACCCATCAAGAATCTGTTCAACTGCCAGTCACTGACTTTTACCACATTCACTGGGACCCAAAGAAGAGCCAACAATGCCCGTTTCCCCAAAGACTGTCGACACTCACCATCCAGAAGCAATGCAGTCACAAACTCCCATCACTGTCTCCTACACCTCCAGTCAACTGGCCTCAACATGCTCACAATTTCAGCTATCCGCAGCACCCCATGCTACAAACTCATTACCACTCACTGCCCCCCAAGTGTGCTACAACATGACCCTCAAGTCCTGCAGTCCCTGAAGCTCCCAGACTCTCAGTCAATTCCCAAACCCTACAGTCTTCCGAGCCATGAATCACTTCCCCACATGTCCTCCAATACCATCCACTAAGGCAGAAGGAGAAGGGTACGACAGAGGATGAGATGGCTGGACGGCATCACTGACTCAATGGATATGAGTTTGAGTAAGCTCCGGGAGTTGGTGATGGATGGGGAAGCCTGACATGCTGCAGTCCATGGGGTCACAAAAAGTCGGACATGACTGGGCAACTGAACTGAACTAAACTGAAGGTCCTCTTAAGATACATGTTCACTGTCCTCAAATGAACAAGCCCCTAGGAAAAGACAAAATAAAAGCTGATATTAAGGCACATTTGGAATTTTAAAATTACAAAAACACCATATATGACAATTACCAAAAGTACATAAATAAAATATACAAGGTTGAAAAGTAATAAACTTATCATCCAATTTAAATTATAAAAAACACCCCCTTCACACACCTCACCGATCCTCCATCATTCATCCTGCAGATGACCTCAGTTGACCTCCTATCACTTCCCCACAGAACTCCCATCACTCACTCTAGAGACGCACCCATTATTCAACTCTCAGATCTCTTCCCCATTATTCTCCCCACAGAATTGTCACCACTTGCTGCAAACAGACATCCCATCAATGAGCCCACAAAAGTCCACAAAAAACCACACCATATCACCTCAGCTTCCCTCAAGCACTGTGTGGGTGAAAAATCTGTGGCAACATCAGCGAAACCGTCTCTCTAGGCCACTTCCAGTTTGTGTCAAAGTCCCAGCTTAACCTCTCTGACCCCAGCTATCAAAACACATGTTCACTAGCATTTCTGAAGGTACTCGCTGCCAGTAGCTATCGTGGCGCATGACAGGGTTTCTCTATTTCCTTTGTTCACGTTTATTCAATAGTTTCATCAGGCAAACAACTTGATCCCACCCATTTGAACTAGTTATTGGAGGCTGCCATCTTCAAAGTGTTATTCCCTACAGCCAGGGGAGGAGTTTGGGGTCTCACAGAGGATGCAGTCTTGGGGATTCTTTATTTAACTTCTACGTAGAGTATATCAAGAGAAATGCTGGGCTGGATGCATCATAAGCTGGAATCAAGATCGCAGGAAGGAATATCAACAACCTCAGATATGCAGGTGATACCACTCTAATGGCAGAAAGCCAAGAGGAACTAAAGAGCCTCCTGCTGAGGGTGAAAGAGGAGAGTGAAAAAGCTGGCTTAAAACTCAACATTCAAAAAACGTAGATCATGGCATCCATTCCCATCACTTCATGGCAAATAGATGGGGAAAAAATGGAAATTTGAGAAACTTTATTTTCTTGGGCTCCAGAATCACTGTAGATGGGGACTGCAGCCATGAAATTAAAAGATACTTGCTCTTTGGAATAAAAGCTATGACAAACCTAGACAGTGTATTAAAAAGTAAAGACATCACTTTGCCAACAAAGGTCCATATAGTCAAAGCTGGTCTTTCCAGTAGTCATATATGGATGTGACAGCTGGACCATCAAGAACACCTAAGAATTGATGCTTTTGAACTGTGGTGTTGGAGAAGACTCTTGAGAGTCCTTTGGACTGCCAGGAGATCCAACCAGTCAACCCTAAAGGAAATCAGTCCTGAATATTCATTAGAAGGACTGATGCTGAAGCTGAAGCTCCAATACTTTGGCCACCTGCTATGAAGAGCCAACTCACTGGAAAAGACCCTGATGCTGGGAAAAGCTGAGGGTGGGAGGAGAAGGGGGCAACAGAGGATGAGATGGTTGGATGGCATCATCAACTCAATGAGTTTGCAAAAACTCCAGGAGATAGTGAAGGACAGGGAAGCCTGGCGTGCTGCAGTCCACGGGGTTGCAAAGTTGTACATGAATTAGCAACCGAACAATAACAACAAAGAGGAAAATACAGTTACTTGGGAAAATGCCAGCAAGTCCAGTTGAGCAGAACTTTCAGGTGATTTTTCCATCATCAGAAGCGTAACCTAGAAAAGTGGACAATAGTGGCCCTAAAGTCACAATGAGGCAGATTACAGGAAATGGAGAGTGGGTCAGAGTGAGGATCTGAAGCAAAGAGTCTGAAATGAGCCTCCCCATTTATGCTAACATGAAGCATTTCATGGTCATGGCAAGGACAGGAGTTAAAAAGGAACTGCAAGGAGCAGGAATAACACAAAAATAACATCGAAATAACTCAGATCTACAAATTGATGATTGCACAAGGAAACACATTTCAGACTAAGGGAGAATGTGGATGCTTGGGAAGAGAAACAAGAATGAAAGATCTGGGATGAACCCCAAGATTGGTAAGGAGGCAGGAGATAAATAGACCCCTAGATGAGCAGCTGGAGTTTGTCTCCTGTGAATAGATACTCCAAAACCACAACACATCTTCTGTCTTGGGAGAAGCTCAGAGGTGGGGTGCAGTCACTGCCAGAGAGGTTGCACAATGCAAAGAGAGGGGAAGAAATAAATTTTTTTTATTGGATTTTACATTTTCTTCCTTGATGTATTTTTTAAAGAGAAAACAGGATGGTTTAACTTGTAGAGCCTAGTTATTTGTTCTTGATTACAGCATTCAACATGTAAATTCAAGTCACCTCTTGGTACAGAAATGGCCCTCTTCTACTTTCCTGGGACACTTAATCCAAAATATATGGAACGTTTCATGAATTTGTGTGTCATTCTTGCACGGGGCCATGCTATTCTTCTCTGTATCATTCTAATTTTAATATCCATGCTGCTGAATCATGAGCACTTCTTCCTTGATTTTAATCTCCAGCATTTGATTAACTGAACCTAGTGGGAGGCTAGCTAATAAAATTTCTGGAAAATGTAGCATGTAGGGGTAAATCCCACTAGGTCAGAGCAGTGTAGGGGAGGGACCAGGACACTAGCCAAGGACTGATCTGTACATCCACCCATCCTCTCCCATGGGTCCAGTTCAGGAGACCAGACATGAAATTGGACAGAGGTTATTTCTGGCTGAGAAAAGTCAGCAAGTATGACCTGATGCACAGACATGAGCTGTGGTGACAGAAGTGCCTAGGAGACAGAGACTCTGTCCCTCTGAGCTTCTGTGTTCTGCCTCTCACCATGTCCAGAAGAGAGAGAGTGTTTCAGTCCACAAACTCAACCATGCAACTCTTGCTGTTCAGTGGCTCAGTCATGTACAACTCTTTGTGACCCCATGGGCAGTGGCATGTCAGGCTTCCCTGTCCTTCAATATTTCCTGGAATTTTTGCAAACTCATGTTTACTGAGTTGGTGATGCCATCCAACCATCTCATCCTCTGTCATCCCCTTCTCCTCCTGCCTTCAGTCGTTCCCAGGTCTTTTCCAATGAGTCAGCTCTTCACATCAGGTGGCCAAAGTATTGGAGCTTCAGCTTCAGCATCAGTCCTTCCAATGAATATTTAGGGTTGATTTCCTTTAGGATTGACTGGTTTGATCTTCTTGCTCTCCAAGGAACTCTCAAGAGTCTTCTCCAACACCACAGTTCTAAAGTCTCAATTCTTCGGTGCTCAGCCTTCTTTATGGTCCAAAGCTCACATCTGTACATGACTACTGGAAAAACCATAGCTTTGACTACAGCTCCTCCGGGACCCTCCAATTCTGTGGAGAATTGTAAGAGGAGGTTATGGGCTAGGACTACAGAGAATTCACCCTGGGGAAGACAGACAAGGCCAGCCTCCCTTGGGATTTGGGGGCTTAGGTGTCGATCATCTGAGTAAGAGTTTGCTCACCTAGATTCAGATGATCCACAGGTGAGTATAAAGGCCCCAAGAGGATCCCTTTAAGCAGAGTCAAACCAGGGGCTATAAAACACCTTGCTCTATAGATATAATAGTCATCTGAGCAAGAAGAGAGAATAAATTGAAGAAACAACTGTGTCGAGAAGTGGCCTTGGATTTTCAAGGCATAGACAATAATCCTAAAAGGCAAAAGGAAAGGGGTGGGTATGGAAGTGTGGAGGGCAGAGGTGAACAGAGGAAAC
This sequence comes from Odocoileus virginianus, assembly GCF_023699985.2. Classification (NCBI taxonomy): domain Eukaryota; kingdom Metazoa; phylum Chordata; class Mammalia; order Artiodactyla; family Cervidae; genus Odocoileus; species Odocoileus virginianus. The sequence continues at coordinate 253,357 of NC_069693.1, forward strand.
CTTGGCAAGATTACATGTAAATATAAATCCAATTAAATATAAACATAAATATAATTGTGTTTGTGTGCATATGTGTATACATTATAATACATACATCATCAATTTAAATAAACCTAGGAAGCAATGAGCGAGCAGAAAGCCCTTATTTGGGATCAAAGACTTGCAATTTGGGGCACACAAATTCAAGGAGCAACCAAACCATGTCCCACATGGGAGTAAAAGTCAGGGGGTTTTGAAAGCAAAGAAGGGAGATTTGAATTACAAAGAATTTTCACTAGAGTTGGAGGCAGGATCTAGTGTTGGCTGAACATGCTTGAATGCTAAGGCTATAACCAGAGCGTGGAAAAAGTTCGTTGCTGTGACAAGTCGCAGGTGTTCTTGCAGAGTTCTTGAAATATCTGTGGTTTGGCCTAGTTGATAAGTTCAAGTTTCCACCTGGTTGGGGATGTATGTAAGGTCCACCCCCTTAATGGCCTCCTAGCTCCATTAAGGAAAAAAATACCCTTGACACAAGTGACTCCATTTTATTTCACATTTCACAACATCATATATATTCTCAGAGTTGGAAATGCCAGAGTGATAAGCCAATAGTTAAAAGCTCTCAAGCTTTAAAGACATAAGTTCAACTTTATTTATATAAGTAAACAAATTTATTTATACATTTAAATTTATTTTTTATATTTATATGAACTATATTTATACAGTTCAACTATATAAAACAAAAAAAAAACCTTTACCTTGGATAGCAAATCCAAGGTAAATGAAATCAGAAGACAAGGACAAGCCAGGAGAATATATTCATAATCCTACTATAGACTAATGATTGTAGTTTCTATATAAAAGAATTTATCCAAATTTTTAAGAAAAGAAATATACACTAATAATGATGAGACATTGAAAGGCAGAATGGCAGAGAAGATTGTTGTTGCTCAGTCATGTCCGACTCTTTGTGATCCCATGAACTACAGCATGCCAGGCTTTTCTGTTCTTCACTATCTCCCACAGTTTACTCATACTCATGTCCATTGAGTCAGTGATGCCACCCAACTATCTCATCCTCTGTCATTCCCTTCTCCTCCTCCCCTCAATATTTCCCAGCATCAGGGTCTTGTCCAATGAATAGGCTCTTCATATCAGGTGGCCAAAATATTGGAACTTCAGCTTCAGCATCAGTACTTCCAATGAATATTCAGCGTTGGCAGACAGATTCGAATGGAAAGTAGTAATCATTATGAAACCTACTTAGAAATACTTCATTTTCATGTCTATAATGAGAAATTCTAGTTAAAACTATAATGGGTACATTTTTCATTGGTAAGATAGAAAGATCCAAATCAGTGCTAATGCACACTGCTGCTGAGGTTGGAGAGAAGCAGAGATGAATCACATTATAGGGGATGGTGATGCAAATTGGCACAACCTCCTGGAGAGTCATTTGGCCATACTGTGTCTATCAACACTGGTAATGTATGTGCCCTCTGACTGAGGAATTCAAATTCACACAGACATTTTAGCAGACAGGCATACCTTGGGGATAGTTCAGGTTCACAATAAAGCAAATGCCTCAATAAAGTGAAGCAAATAATATTTTTTTTTATTTTCCAATGCATAAAAGTTATGTTTACACTATATTTTCACATTACATGGTTCAGTGACTGTGCAATATGTCTCTTAAAAAAAAATGTACAGGGTGTCCCTGGTGGCATGGTGGTGAAGAATCTTCCTGCCAATGCAGGAAATGTGGGTTCTATCCCTAGTCCAGGAAGACCCCACATGTCACAGAGCAACAAAGCCTGAGCACCGTAACTACCATATCTGTGCTCTAGAGCCTGGCAGCTGCAATTACTAAGCCCATGTGCCACAACTACTTAAGTCCACACACCAAGAGCCCATGCTCTGCAACAAGAGAGGCCATTGCAATGAGAGAAGCCCAAACACCATGCTGAGAGAGTAGCCCTTGCTCATCTCAACACCTCAAGGGCTGTTGCGGCAGTCCTTGCAGTAGTGTCAAAAATAAATGAAAATAAATATTTTCTAATATACAAAGCTTAATTCAAAAATACTTTTTTGCTAAAATATGCTAACCATCATCTGAGCCTTCGGAGAGTTGTAATCTTCTTAGTAGTAACATCAAAGATCACTATCACAGATCACCATGAAAATATAATAATAAAAAATTTGAAATACTGCAGGAAATACCAAAATGTGACACAGAGACATGAAGTGAGCAAATGCTGTCGGGGAAATGGCACTAACAGACTTGCTCTACACTGGGCTGTCCCAAATCTTCAGTTCAGTTTAGTTCAGTCACTCAGTTGTGTCCGACTCATCGTGACCCCATGAACTGCAGCACGCCAGGCCTCCCTGTCCATCACCAACTCCTGGAGTCCACCCAAACCCATGTCCATCAAGTCGGTGATGCCATCCAACCATCTCATCCTCTGTCGTCCCTTTCCCCTCCTGCCCTCAATCTTTCCCAGCATCAGGGTCTTTTCCAATGAGTCAGTTCTTTGTGTCAGGTGGCCAAAGTATTGGAGTTTCAGCTTCAACATCACTCCTTCCAATGAACATTCAGGACTGATTTCCTTTAGGGTGGACTGGTTGTATCTCCTTGCAGTCCAAGGGACTCTCAAGAGTCTTCTCCAACACCACAGTTCAAAAGCATCAATTCTTCTGCACTCAGCTTTCTTTTTAATATTTTAGTTTTTAAATTAAAAAAATTTTAGTAAGTGTCATAAGGAAGGAATAGGTGACATAAGATGGGCTTTTCATGATCACATATCCTCCAGACAGCAGGCATACAGGAAAGGTCACCTGGTCCTCTAATCCATAGAGCAGAGCCTCCAAATACTTACCAAGGTCTGTGTTGTCATTCACCTTGCATCCTTGATTCTATGCACTGTGCAGTTTTCTACAATAAATCAAATTTCTGCTTAAATTGGTTGCTAATGACTTCTGTTGTTTACCACCAAGATACTGCATGCAGCCGATACAGTCTGATGGGCCTTAAGACGGTGTCCATCGACAATCAGGGTGATACAGTGAACCGGTGCTGCTCTCGCTGTTTGTCGGGTCAGTCCTGGGTCATTCCGGGATGTTCAGGAAACTCCTGAAGGCCTGCCATCTTCTCTTTGGCCCCTACAGCCATCAGCTTGCCTTACACTGACTGGGTGCAAACCCTGGAGAGCAAGAGCCTCCCGCCTACCTGCTGCACCGGGGGACAGAGCCAGCAAGAGGGGCTTTGGGGCCACGGAGCTCGAGGCCAGGGGTGGGGAGGACTAAGCCAGCTTCGTGGTGCTGGGTCTCAGCTTTCTATATAGTCCGACTCTCATATCCATACATGACCACTGGAAAAACCATAGCCTTGACTAGATGGACCTTTGTTGGCAAAGTAATGTCTCTGCTTTTTAATATGCTGTCTAGGTTGGTCATAACTTTCCTTCCAAGGAGTAAGCGTCTTTTAATTTCATGGCTGCAATCACCATCTGCAGTGATTTTGGAGCCCATAAAAATAAAGTCAGCCACTGTTTCCCCCTCTATTTGCCATGAAGTGATGGGACTGGATGCCATAATCTTAGTTTTCTGAATGTTGCGCTTTAAGCCAACTTTTTCACTCTCCTCTTTCACTTTCATCAAGAGGCTCTTTAGTTCTTCACTTTTTGCCATAGGGGTGGTGTCATCTGCATATCTGAGGTTATTGATATTTCTCCCGGCAATCTTGATTCCAGCTTGTGCTTCCTCCAGCCCAGAGGTTCTCATGATGTACTCTGCATATAAGTTAAATAAGTAGGGTGACAATATACAGCCTTGACGTACTCCTTTTCCTATTTGGAGCCAGTCTGTTGTTCCATGTCCAGTTCTAACTGTTGCTTCCTGACCTGCATACAGATTTCTTAGGAGGCAGGTCAGGTGACCTAGTATTCTCATCTCTTTAAAAACAGCGGGGTGGAGGGTGCAATATCTGTGAGGCACAAATGAAGTCAAGAACAGTAAAATGAGAAATGCCTTAGTCCTCTCAAAAATCATCTCACTAACGTCACGAAAGATTCTTTAAAGGCTCTCATTACTAAGGAAATCACGAAGCTTTTAGGAGTTCTCTGCCAAGTTCTGCACCTTTGGGCTCCCGATAGATCTTTGCCTCTCTGGACAGTCTTGACAGGGAAGAAGAGACTATATAGTGAGAATGGGGCTTTAAATCACTGTGAAAAGTACAGAGAAAGGATATTTTTCAGAATATGCAAAGATATTTTTCTCCTAGAACTATATCTACACACGTATTTTTTTTTTCTTTTTTCATTCAAAAATAAGTCTTTTTACACACGTATTTAATTGGTCCCTCACCAATAGGAAACAACACCAAGACTTCTATGAAGATTGCCCAGTGAGTTCCCTGGCTGTACGGAATGGAGTCTTTGAAAATGGCGTCCTCCTTAATATAATCCTTCTGGGCGCGGCCATGTTGTTCTCCCGATACAGTCCCTGAAGGAAAATGAACCGCGGAATAGACCGACGGACTTGATACGCCATGATAACTATTGGCAGACAGTGGCTTCCAAGGTGTTAGTGAGCATGAGCAACGTTCAAACACAGCCTCCCAAATCCTGACAGGAATTCGAATCGGAAGTGGCCCAGAGCGGCCATTTCGCTTCTGTGGTCAACTCCTCTAACCTGTGAATCGCCTGTGGGATGCTGAGGTGATTTGGAACATTAGCAGTGGGGAATCTGCAGGGTCGATGAGGGAGAATCCGTTTGGTGTGAGTGATGTTGGGAATTGGGGTCCGAGTGTTGGGGGTCTGTGGAATGAGTGGTTTCGGGTCTGCGGAGTGAGTGGTGGGGTTCTTAGTGATGGGAGCTATAGGTTAAGTGCGGTTTTCTAATTTAATGCTTGGCTCGTTGATTTTCGCTCTTTCTTGCGTTATTTCTATATGTATAGAAGTATTTTTGTAACTTGAATTCCAAGTGTACTTTAATGTAAAATTTTATATTGTCGGCCCATGAAATTTGTTTATATAATAGTGAACATGGGTCTTGAGAGGGCTTTGGTTTGGTACTGGGAACCATTTGGGGATGTGATCCACTGCTTGGGGGACTGTAGGAGGCAATGATTGACTGGGAGCAGGAGCTTTGAGGGTCACATTGTAACACACTCAAGGGAGACAGTGATTGAGGGAGGATTTGTGAAATCAGTAAAGTGTTTGGGATGCCAAGGGCAGCATTTGGGAACCAGCTGATGGGAGACCTAGTGGGCCAGTGATGGGTTTGTGAAGCTGACTGATTTGCTTTCTGGGTAGTGAGTGTTGTCCTTTGGAAATGAATGAGTGTGTCAGTGTTGGTGTCAACTTGGCTTTCTGTGGACATGGCTAAGGATAAGTGCTTGGGTGTTGAGCGAATCAATGATAGTTTCCTCCTGGGGTGCATTATTTGGAACCGTATGTTGGGGGTTATCTAATGGTGATTGGGAGTCCTAGTACATGTCTGCAGGTTTTCCAAGTGAAGGTGGGGTTCCATACATTGAATTTGAGCTTTGTCAGAAAAGGTTGAGCTGTCTGTATTATGGATGGGCACTGAAATGTCCAGAACCTCAGTTCCAGACATGGGCTACCTGAAGCCTAAACTCTCTGAAGGCAACAGGAAGTGTAAATGGTGTTTCTGGAAACTGACTACGTAGAAGACCACACGGAACAGTGGCAACTGTGTGCAGTTTAAAGTGAGGCAGGCCTGGGCCGCCTCAGAATCCCTCAGCTTCCCTTTGGAGACTAAGTGACCTTAAGGCAATCTAGGTAACAGCAGTTAGCTTCAGTTTTCCTCATCCATGAGGAAAGCCATGGGTATGAAAGTGAAAGTTGCTCAGTCTGACTCTTTGAGACCCCATGAACTGTATAGTCCATGGAATTCTCTAGGCCAGAATACTGGAGTGGGTAGCCTTTCCCTTCTCCAGGGATCTTCCAACCCAGGAATCGAACCAGGGTCTCCTGCATTGCAGGCAGATTCTTTACCAACTGAGCTATCAGGGAAGTCCTCAAATGAGTATAATAATGATAATTAGCTGACAGGGTGGTATGAGAAGTACTCAAGGTATCTGATACCTGACTCAGCAACTTGCTGATTTTTATTCAGCAAGTAATAAATAAAATAATTTTTATTTTTTATTGTTTATCATGTGCCAGGTTCTGAGGTTCTGAGGACTTGACAAACCTCATCTCATGGAAGTTTCTCAATGCCTATGATAATACCTTCCTTTTCATTTTGGAAACTGCCACTAAAATAATATCTTTCTCTTCTCGTAGTTAAAAAGGTGTGTCAGAGCTGCAATTAAATCTTCATGAACTTTAGTCCAAATCTCTTCATCTTTTCTTATTTTTTACCCCAATAGATAGATTCCTGAGTTTTGTTTACCCTCATGTTGTGAACACAGTGACTTTCACCTAGTGGCCCTCAGAAATTCCTGTGGAGTGGATATTAAATGAGTAGTGATGTGGTTACTGCCTTTCCAGGATTTCCGGTGTCCCTCCAGAGCCCCTGGGTCAGGCCACATCACGGAGACTGCAGGATCTCCCTACACAGCTCAGGTTGACTCCTCCCAGCAGCTCTGACTGGAGCCTTCTGATGCCCACCCAGCTGCAGGCTCCTGGGAAGAGTGGAGTTGTCAGCAAAAGAGACCAAGAATTGAAGCCCAGAAGGGACATGATTGCTGACGCAAATCTGCCCCAAAGGCCCCAGTTCTTGGGTTCAGAGGAGCAGGATGGATCGTGTGAGGTAAGCAGGAGCCATCCCCACCCCAGTGGCAGTTCTCCGGAACTTGAGGGCAGACACAGGAAGCAGCAGACTCCGGACTCCCTGCGTCCAATCTGGATTCTCCTGCAGAGAGCAGAGCACTGATAGCTAACGTTTCCTCATCCACAGGCACTGTCTTGTAGAGGAAACTGAACTGACCGATGCAGGAGGATGTGTAGGAGAAGAGGGTTGGCCCTGGGGAAAAGGAAGAAGAAAAGGTAGCTGCAGCCACAGGCCAGGAAATGCTGACTCCTTCCTGCTCAGCACAGGCATCCTTCACGCATGTGTTCATCCTCCATCCACTGCTGGGTCTTTGCATTGTTTCAGCTGATCCCCACCTGACTCCTCACTGGAGATTGGCTGGTTTCTCCTCTGTCCTCAGAATTTACAGTCACAGGATACTAGAGCAAGAACTGGCTTTTCAGGACTGTGAGGTTTTTCCTCTTTTAAAAGATAAAATAAAAGTGCCCAGGAATAATGCAGATATTAATATTTGATATTTTGGAATGAGGAAGCAGGGTTCGTGGTTATACTCTTCCTGAAATTCTAAGTTGTTCTGTGTATTTCATGACCTTTCGTGTGTTTTTAAAATAAAATTGACCCACTCTAAGGACCTCATTTTAACTTTGTTACCACTTTAAATACTGTATATCTCCAAATACAGGCACATTTTGAGGTTCTGGGGGTTAGGATTTCAGCATGTGAATCAGTGTGGAGGCGGGGGGTGGGGGGTATCACAATTCAGCCCACAATAGTGGCAAACACTGCCTTGTAGAAAAATGTATTTCATTTTGTGTTGGAGTTGGCTGAATTTTAAGAGCACTTCATGTACAGTTAAGGTGTTAAGATGCATGATATTAGGTTGGCCAAAAAGTTTGTTCAGGAACATATAGAAACCATAGACATTTTGGCCAACCTAATCCTTATTAGCTTTTTTCTTATTTTAATATTAAATAAGATATTAATATCTTAATAAGATATTAAATAAGATAAGAAAACAATAAAAATATTGTTTTCTTGCCCTGATTCTGATTTCATACAATATGAAACAGGTAGTTAGTGGGAAGCCATATATAGCATGGTGAAGTCATTAAAAACACACCCTTGTATATAAGTTCACCAGTGATGACTAATTCTCATTGAGCTGGGGTATGTTGTTATAGGGGTTAGTGTCTTTTGAGGATGTGACCATGGACTTCAGCAGGGAGGAGTGGCAGCAGCTGGACCCTGCACAGAGACACCTGTATCAGGATGTGATGCTGGAGATCTACAGCCACTTTTTCTCCGTGGGTGAGCACACCTGACATGGGACTCTTGGACGGGCCTCCATGAGATGTCCTTCCTTCTTGTGGCATGTAGTGGGACATCTGAAGAATGTAATCAGTTTGTCCTGGGCTTGTCCCAAATTGTTCATTCCTCTTGGGAATCTTTGAATGTTACCTTGTTCCTAATGAAAGATGTGTCAATGAAAGAAAGCTTCATTGAATGGCCTCTGAAGCTCAATGTACATCTGCACGCTAAGTCACTTCAGTTGTGTCCGACTCTTTTCAACCCCATGGACTGTAGCCCATCAGGCTCCTTTGTCCATGGGATTCTCCAGGCAGCATACTGGAGTGGGTTGCCATGCTCTTCTCTGAAGCCCAATACCACATCCTAATGCAATATCCTTTCTTATTCACAGGGTATCACATTCCCAACCCAGAGATCATTTTTAGGATTGAAGAAGGAAAGGAGCCATGGGTGAGAGAAACTGAACTCCCATGTCAGAGGTATCATGGTGAGTGACTGTCAAGTCATGTAGATCCATGAGGGGCCATTATTCAACCTACCACCCTTATCCATTCCCCCAGTGGTGGACACATGTTATCTCCTACTCCTTAAAACAAATGCTGCCATACATTATTTTGTAATGTGGCATTAAGGCTAATGCTGCCATACATTATTTTGTAAATGTTCCGTGAAGTGAAGTCGCTCCGTCGTGTCCGACTCTGCGACCCCATGAACTGTAGCCCACCATGCTCTTCCGTCCATGGGATTCTCCAGGCAAGAATACTGGAGTGGGTTGCCATTTCCTTCTCCAGGGGATCTTCCCGACCCAGGGATCGAACCCAGGTCTCCCATATTGCAGGCAGACGCTTTAACCTCTGAGCCACCAGGGAAGCCCCAAATGAGAAAATGAAAGTCACTCAGTCGTGTCCAACTCTTTGCCACCCCATGGTCTATACAGTCCATGGGATTCTCCAGGCCAGAATACTGGAGTGGGCAGCCTTTCCCTTCTCCACAGGATTTTCCCAACCCAGGGATCAAACCCAGGTCTCTCACATTGTAGGCAGATTCTTTACCAGCAGAATGTTCTGTAGGGGCCAACATAAGAATTTCTCAGAGGTGAATAGTCAAGGGGGATTGCCTGATCACTGGATGTGACTACACTTAATCTGGCTAAGTAAATCATTTTTACATCTTGCTTGCCAATATATATAATATTTATCAAATTTCTTATTTATGGCCCATATTATGATAGGGCTGTTTTCATTTTTCTAGGAATAGAGCATTTCATCATATCTGTTATCTGATTGGATTTTCCATCTGTATGTTGCTTTTGTCGTCTCATTTTATCCCTTTGTGGAATTTCCTGAAGGCCTTTTTATTTGTCCTCTGAACTCATTTTTTTTCTGCACTGAATCCTTCTTCTTTATCCCTAATTGTGGTGCCTCCAACTTGGGCCCCTGTACTTCCCTCTGGTCATCCCTTCATAGAGGAATTACTTTGAAGGACTCTTCTATTCTCAACACTTAAGCCTAAAATTTTTTTTCCTGATGATCCCTTATCAGTGCCTCCAGTCCCCATGCCTAAACCATGTTCTCATTTAGCTTCATGGTGGACAGTTCCTGTGGGATGTCTCATTTCCTTTATTTTGAGGAAATCAGAAATTGGAATCATTATGCACAGCAAACTGGAGAAGGGAATGGCAATCCACTCAAGTATTCTTGCCTGGAGAATCCCATGGACAGAGGAGTCTGGCGGGCCACAGTCCATGTGGTCAGAAAGAGTTGGACATGACTGAGCGATTAACGCTACTACTACTACTATGCATATCAAAGGTGGCAGAGGAATAGGACGGGGAGACCACTTTCTCCCCTACAAATTCATCAAAAGAACATTAGAACGCTGAGCAAACTCCACAAAACAACTTCTGATCACTAGCAGAGGACATCAGGTGCCCAGAAAAGCAGCCCATTGTCTTCGAAAGGAGGTAGGACAAAATATAAAAGATAAAAAGAGAGACAAAAGAGCTAGGGACAGAGACCCATCCCGGGAAGGGAATTGTAATAGAGGAAGTTTCCAAACTCCAGGAAACTACAACTATGCATATCAGAAATTCTTCTCGCCTTATACGTTTTGTCCAGAAGATTCTTCTGTTTCTTGGCTCTCCCATCTTAGTCTTCTAACTTGTTATTTTAGAAATTCTACTATATTTTCTTTCTAAAAGCAGTTAAGTTGACTCTTTTTCTTAATTCCAGGGGTATCACCATAAACCAGCTATTTTCTCATGCTTGGGTTATTTTGTTCCTAATGGGATTTGTGGATTCCCAGTCATCATGAGTTCAGTCAAGATGACATTGATAAATTACCCCAAAGATTGATTTCTTTTTCTCAGATTTTAATGCTATATATAAATAGTAAAAATAGTAAGATAAGAAATAAAATTATTACTAAATTATTACTAAAAATAGTAAAAATAAAGATCATTCTCATTTTTTAAAAAGTGATAGATGACTGAGGTTTGGGAACAGGACAAGGGTCTAGGATAGTTTATCCAAGTGATTGAAAGAGAAAGGAAAACAAGACATGATGGTCTTAACCATACTCAGTGTTTAAATCTCTGATAGGATAAAGTAATAGTAAAATTCAGCCATCTTTTTTTAAAGACTGTTTTGTCTTATGTTCTTACTAGTAAACTAGATGATCAGTGACTTTTGTTCTTAACAAAAAAAATGGTATATTGAGTAGCATTAGGCTGAAAGTTATAACAAAGAGACCAAGATCCAGTATAATAATTTCCAGAATAATTTTCTCCCTATAAAACACTTATAAAAGTCAGGTCAGCAGGAAGCCTTACATTTTGTATTCATTCAGGTGTTGAAGTTTTTCTCTTGTCATTGTAGTACCATCTTTTATGATGCTGTCAATCTTCAGGATTGAGTGCATTGCAACCAAAGCCAGGTTCTACTAGGCAGAAAAGGGGTGGAGGGTACTGAGAAGTTGTGATGTATTACTCTGGCTAGAAGCAGTGCATAATGCTGTATGCCCATTCTGTTAGCAAGAACAGTCTCACCGTCACACATCACTGCAAAGGAAATTGTGAGTCATTACGTGGCTTGGCTGCCATGTGCCTGGCCACAGTTAACCTCTGTGGAAGAGGGTGTTACAGATTCTAGGGGACCGCATGCTTGTCCAGTCTTCCAGTTTTCCCTTCTTGGGATATGTACATTCCTAAGTTCAGGGAAACAAACTTCAGTTTCATAGAATTGTGAGTTTGAGTATAGGTATTCTTTCACTGCTTGGCCATGTCAGGATTGATGCTTTAATAGTCTATCAGAGGATATCTAGGGCTGAATGATTTTGGTATTGTTTCCAATGAGTAGGAGGAAGCTGGGAGATTAATCACAATGTAGATCTTTAACAAAAACCTATACAGATGGTCCCTGACTTGTGATGGTTCAATTTACGATTTTTCAACTTTATAGTGCTGTGAAAGTCATACACATTTAGTACAAACTATACTTTGAATTGTAAATTTTGATCTTTTCCCAGGCTAGTGATACATGGTACTATACTCTCATGATGCCAGGCTCCCAGTCAGCCATATGATCATAAAGGGAAACAACCAATACACTTACTACCTTTCTGTACCCAGATAACCACTCTATTTTTCACTTTCAGTACAATATTCGATAAATTGTGTGAAATATTCAATACTTTATTATAAAACAGGTCTTTTGTTAGATGCTTTTGCTGAACCTTAGGGTAACATAAAAGATGCTTTTGCTGAACCTTAGGGTAACATAAGTCTTCTAAGCACATTTAAAGTAGGCTGGGTTAAGCTTTGTTCAGTAGGTTAGGTGTATTCAGTTCACTTCTGATTTATGATATTTTAAACTTACGATGGACTTATCAGGACATAACCCCATTGTAAGTCGAGAGAGAGCTCTGCACTCTGAACCCCTCCTTCAAGCTGTGGCTATGCACAGATGCTGCCCTATGACACTCTTGTCTCTTTTATCCTGTAGTCATTCTACTAGGTCTGGGTATCTAGATCACCTGCATGAGTGGAGTCGGGTTGCCTTTGTTAAAATCTTAACTTTCCCCGTGGCTGAGCAAAGTGATTTTGGCTAATTATTTAACCATTCTATTTCCTTTGCTTCATGTAGAAAGCCAGGATAATAAGTAGTTACCTCCTGGGATGGTTGTGAGGATTGAATGAGCTTACGTGTGCATCACATAGAACACTGCCTAGCAAATGCTAAGTGTTATACAGATACGTGCTTGACATATAGTAAGGGCTGTGTGACTGTTTTCTCTCATGATCACCATCAGCACTACCACTGGTATATGACTCAGCAGTTTCCCCATGCACAATCTCAATCAGCTCCATGTGACTTCTCTTCTATCCTTTGCTAATTGTTCACTGAATCTATTTCATCTTGTTCTCCTTCTAGAAGGGGAGTTTGGGCTTGAAACCCGACAACGGGAGATTTCTGAAGAAGCTTCATTTCACAATGAGATGATGGGTGGAGTCACAAGAGATGGTTCATGGTGTTGCATTTTAGAAGAACTGTGGGAACAAGCTGACCCAACAGAGGGAGATCTGAAAAATCAAAATAAACCTTCACATCAGGGAGTTTTCTTCAATAAGAAAACACTGAACACAGAGAGGGACTGTGACTACAAGGACCCTGGAAAAGTCATCCAGGCAAGGCCCCACCTTGCTTCTTCACAAAAGGAACCTCATAAATGTTGCTCATTTGCAAAAACGTTGAAGCCTAACCTAGAAGCAACTCATCAAAATCAAAGCAGTACCACAAAACACGTTGATGATATGGTTGGATCTGGTCAGTCAGTCACCCATAGCTCTTCCAGTGCCAGCTGCAAGAATACTCACACAGGAGAGAACTTCCGTGAAGGTAATACATGTACAAAAGCCTTCAGCCAGAAACAGTTACTCACACAACATCAAGTTCATACTCAGGAAAAACCAGATAAGTGTACTGAATGTGGGAGGGACTTCACCCACAAGTCACACCTCCTTGAGCAACAGAGATTCCATAGTGTTTACCTCCAGGAATGTAGTAAATGCGGGAAAGCCTTCACCTCACAACCAAAACTTGGGGTCTGTGTGACAGATCATATAGGTAACATACCATATATATGTAAGGAATGTGGAAAAGTCTTCATTCAGAGGCCAGAATTGGTTACACACCAGAAAACTCATACTAGAAAGAAGCCCCATAAATGCCATGAATGTGGAAAAACTTTCTTCCAGATGTTATCTCTCTTCAGACATCAGAGAACCCATACGAGAGAAAAACTCTATGAATGCAGTGAATGTGGGAAAGGCTTCTCCCAGAATTCAACTCTCAGTATACATCAGAAAATCCACACTGGTGAGCGACAGTATGTATGCAGTGAATGTGGGAAGGCCTTCACCCAGAAGTCAACACTCAGCTTGCACCAGAGAATCCATTCAGGGGAGAAGTCTTATGTGTGTATTGAATGTGGCCAGGCCTTTATCCAGAAGGCACACCTGATTGTACATCAGAGAAGTCACACTGGAGAGAAGCCTTATCAGTGTCACAGCTGCGGGAAATCCTTCATTTCCAAGTCACAACTTGATATACATCATCGAATCCACACTGGGGAGAAACCTTATGAATGCAGTGACTGTGGGAAGACCTTCACCCAAAAGTCACACCTCAACATACACCAGAAAATTCACACTGGAGAAAGACACCACGTGTGCAGTGAATGCGGGAAGGCCTTCAACCAGAAATCAATCCTCAGCATGCATCAGCGAATTCACACCGGAGAGAAGCCTTACAAATGCAGTGACTGTGGGAAGGCCTTTACTTCCAAGTCACAGTTCAGAGAGCATCAGCGGATCCACACGGGAGAGAAACCCTACGTATGCACTGCATGTGGGAAGGCTTTCAATGGTAGGTCAAATTTCCATAAACATCAGATGACTCACAATAGAGAGAGAACCTTTGCCTGTTACAAGTGTGGGAACACCTTCGTTGAGAAATCAGAGTTAATCAAACATCAGAGAACGCATATTGGAGAGAAACCTTATGAATGCTGTGACTGCGGGAAATCCTTCAGTAGGAAACCACAACTCAAAGTGCATCAACGAATTCACACAGGAGAGAGGCCTTATGTGTGTTCCAAGTGTGGGAAGAGCTTCAACAACAGATCAAATTTTAATAAACATCAGACAACTCACACCAGAGATAAATCTTACAAAAGCAGTTAATCTGTGCAAGGCTTTACCCAGAAGTCAATTCCTAGTATGCATAAACATCATAAACATCAGTGAAACTAACTGAATTTCTTGAAGGAAAAACATGAGGCAGATATAATCATATATTATAGAATTCTTGCTTCAGAAAAGCTCTAGGGATGCACTGCATGTCTCCAAGTTACACATATTTTACATGAAGGAAATTACTCAGGAAAGAACTTTTAAGAATGAGTGGAAATGTCTATATTTGTACTAGCTTCATTAAAAGTTATAAAATTCATTTGAGGACAAAACCCTAATACTTTGAGAAAAGAGTTTCTATAGAGTAAGACAGATTGTTACCAGATTATTTACAGGAAAACTTGTGGGAATTTATATTAATGATAACCCTGTTTAATGTGGAATATCATTATTTTTAGGCTGCCAGCAAACTAAATGATGACTTGGCAATATTATGTGTATGTGTGTGTATCTGTATACTTACGTATGTATGTGTATTTATATATGCAGGTTAGCATACACACACACACACACACACATACTCAATTCTGTAGTTTTTGCTACAGAATTCACTGTGTAACCAGAGGTGTTGATTATATATTTTTAAAAAGAACCTAACAATTGTTTAAACATTTACTCCTTATTGAATTTACATCCTGAGGTTGCTCAGTCAATAATTATTAATTTCTTTGTGTACACAGATGAATGTACTTTTTTTGGTAAATGCATAAATGTGATTCTGATATTCATAGTGTAGTTTTTGTCTTCTTTCATGATGAGCTCAGCTCTACTACCCCCTTTCCACCTCCACCATTTATGGTGAACCTTTTAGTATGAAGTCTTTTATATGTTTATACAGGCTCCGAATCATCTGTCAGGAGTCAGCAAACTGGCCATCAGCCACATCTGGTTGGCCACACGTTTTTTAAATGAAGTTTTATTGGAACACAGCCATGTTCATTTGTTTGTGTGATGTCTGTGGCTGCTTTTGTGCTCCAGTGGCAGAGCTGAGTAGTTGTGGCAAAGGCCATATGGCTTGCAAACTGAAAGTATTTACCCTCCGGCTCACAGAGAAGTCTGCCAACACTTGTTATTCCCATACATTCCTAAGCGTACACCTATATAGGTACTCTTCCCTCTTTGTTTTGTAAATGTTGAATCATATCACATACCTTGTGCACTTGTTCTTTTCAGTCTACAACACAGCTGTTCAGTGACTGCATCAGTATTCTATCAGTAAGAGGACATGCTGTGATTTATTCAACTACCCTCATTTTTTGGTGTGGCCACACCCAGGACCTTAGTTCCCTGACTAGGGATCAAACCCGTATCCTCAGGATTGGGAACTCAGAGTCTTAACCGCTGGACTGCCAGGGAAGTCTCCATGTATTTTGTTATTCTTTCCCACTCCCCCCACCCTTTTTTTTTCTGCTGTAAGAAAGAAGTAGAACAGCATAATTTGTAAGTAGACAGGCCCAGGAGCCAGGTTCCTGTGCATCAGTGCCTGCTCAGTCATGTCTGCCTCTTTGCAACCCCATGGACTGTAGCCCATCAGGCTCTTCTGTCCATGGGATTTCTCAAGCAAGAACACTGGAGTGGGTTGCCATTTCCTCCTGACCCAGGGCTCAAACCTGCATCTCCTGTGTCTCCTGCATTGGTAGGTGGATTCTTTTTTAATTTACTTATAATTTAAGGGGAATTGCTTTGCGATATTGTGCTGGTTTCTGCCATACATCAACATGAACCGGCTATAGGTATACACATGTCCATTCCCTCTTGAATCTCTCTCACCCCCTCCCACTGCTCTAGGTTGTCACAGAGCACCGGTTTGAGCTCCCGGAGTCATAGAGCAAATTCCCACTGGCCATCTATTTTACATATGGTAATGAACATGTTTCCATGCTCTCTCTCCATTTGTCCCACCCACTCCTTCCCCCACTGTGTCCACAAGTATGTTTACATCTGCATCTTCATTGCTGCCCTGCAAATGGCTTCATCAGTACCATCTTTCTAGATTTCATATATATGCATTAATGTACAAAATTTGTTTTTCTCTTTCTTACTTCACTCTGTGTAATAGGCTGTAGGTTCACCCACCTCGTTAGAACAGACTCAAATGCATTCCTTTTTATGGATGAACAATGTTCCATTGTATATATGAACTACAGCTTTTCTTTATCCATTCATCTGTTGATAGACATCTAGGTTGCTCCCATATCCTAACTATTGTAAATAGTGCTGCAATGAACATTAGGATACATGTATCTTTTTCAATTATGGTATTCTCAGCATATATGCCCAGTAGTGGGATTGTTGGGTCATGTGGTAGTTTCATTCCTAGTTTTTTGTGTTTTTTTAAGGAATCTCCATACTGTCTTCCATAGTGGCTGTAGCAATTTACATTCTGGCAGGTGGATTCTTTACCACTAAGCCACCTGGGAAGCCCTTGGGTTCCTGTACTTGATTCCATATCAATCAAGCAAGATATTTATCTGCCCCCGGTTTTCTTTTTTTTCTTTTTCTTTGTCTTGCCCCCGGTTTTCAAAAGGAAGATGACAGTAGTGCTACCCCACAAGTCTTTGTGAGAAACAGGTGAATAAGCATTAAGCACTTTAACTGTATGGAAAGAACCAGAGGTGGTCAATTTGAGTGAGGCCCTGTGTGACCAAATGAATGGCAATGAAAGGATGGGGGTCAGGGATGGCAGAGAGAAGCCAGTAAAATAGTCTCCTTTAACAAGAAACTAGGTGGGATGGTTGAGGGGCTGCCCTGCAGCCCTGGTCTCAGGGATTCTATCCGGGCTCCAGATACCCCTCAGCCTGGGGGCTCCTGGGAGTAAGGGGCCGATGTCCATGGTGAGGTTGTTATAGAGGGGCTGCAGCTCCTTGGAGAGCAGCCTGTATCCCAGTGAGTTTGTGGCATCATGTCACCACTTCCAGCGGATCTGGGCCAGAAGGCCAGGACTGGAGGGACTGAGCGGGCAGCCATACAAGCTGAGGGCTTGGGAACAGGCCCAGGATGGGCCACCCCCACCCCACAACCTGACTCATCTCTGGGAGCTCTGCTTGAGGCTAGGGTCCTGCCCCTCCTCCAGCATGTGGTAGCGGCCAAAGAGCAGATGAAGCCGTAAGAGGAGCATCCTGCCACGCTGCAGCCTTACAGGGGGGAAGGCATGAGGCTAGACGCCCGTCTCCTTTGACAGGGACCCCATCCACACCGGCCCCTCAGGCCAGAGTGGCTTGTGTCTCCCGCAATCCAACACAGCTCACATTCCCACTCAGTGTCAGGCACCCTGTGGCCCCCGCACCATGGAGGGGCCTGCTGCCCCTGAGCGAGGCTCCCCACCCCTACCTGGCAGTGACGTCACTGTCCTCCTGATCCCAGCCCCAGCTGGTGCTGGGGAAGCCACTGATCCTCAGGTAGTGAATGGGGCACAGGGCAAACACCCCTCCACGGTAGCCTTGGTAGGGCAGCCTGCAGAGGCAGGGAGAGTTGGAAGCACAGGGCATTTCAGGCAACCGGCCCTGGCCCTTTGCTGGCCAGGAGCACAAGGTTTATTTCTGGGTTAGCCTTTCCCCACTCTCTCCCTTGGTAACCTCTCCCCGACCCCCAGGGTGTCCCCGTGCCTGATCCTGGGGCAGCCCTGCCCCTTGAGATGACCCCTCACATAACCCTGGGAAATCCCCTCCCTGAATCATCTTGGGACCCCATCAATGGTCCCTCCTATTATAAGTTCTCCTCTGACCTCTGTTACAACTTCTCTGCCTACCACTTTATTAAATGCATCCTGACTCCCCCACTGATAACTAATCCCACTCTCATTTGATACCCACATCCAGGAGGAAGGTTTTCCCCATCTACAAGGCCTTTCCCCAGGCCTCTTCCTCCTCCCCATCATCAGCCCCAGGGATCAGGGCCTGGACTGTTCAGATGGGCAGGGCCTGGCCAAGAGTCCCCCACAGGAGGTCCCCTCCCTCCACCTACTTGTAGTTGAACTTGTCGATGGCCATGGAACAGGGGCAGGAAGATGTCGCAGATGTAGAGGTTGTGGTCATCCTCTGGGAGCAGGTTCACATCATGGAAAAAGACACAGTCCCAGTCCTCCTCCTGCATGGCCTCCCAGAACCCCACATTGCACAGCTTGCCCGGGTTGAAGGCGGTGTTGTTCACCTGGGGTGGACAGAGATACTCCCCACAGGTAGTGGTGTCCCTGCCACTTGCCAGGCCCATCCTCTCTCACCTTTCCGAGTGCCATTCTCCTGCCTAGAACCCCTTCTTATTCCCAGACTTGTCCAGGAAGGCTCAATTCAAAGGTTACCTCCTCTAGGAAACTTTCCTTGAATCCCCACCCCCATCCTCGGCAGACAGCATCTTCAGTTTCTCAGCTCTCCCTTCTTGGCCATTTTCAAGGTTCTCAAAGATCGTCACCTTCAAGGGGTCGTCTGAGGGAGGCAGAGGTAAGGAGACTGGGGACCACCTGTGTTTCTCTTTCTGCTCCTGCCAGACAAAGACTAGGTGTGATGCTCAGGATAAGATCTGCCTCTCCTCCTTGTCCTCCTCTATCATCATCTTCTTCATCACCATCTTAACCATAACCATCATCACTTATCATTACCATGATATTCATCATCGGCATCACCACCATTATCACTATCACTGTCTTCATTATCTTCAACATCATTAGCAGTCACCAAACCTCCACCATCATTATTACCAACATCATGACCATCATCACCATCAAAACCATCACCACCACCACCACCATCACCATCATCACTGTCACTTATTAAGCACCTACTATGTGCCAGGCACTGGCCTCATTGCTTTACACTCATTATCTCAATGAACCTTTGATTCATGAGAAAACAGTAGCACAGAGCCCAGATTCCCCAAGTCTATACATAGTCATACTGAGGAACAGTGCGTTGAATGGATGGATGGATGGATGGAGAGATGAAGACTGGTCCCAACCTCAGACCACATAAGTAGTAATAGGCAAGGCAAAGATTCAAACAGGCATCCCACAGACCTCAGACCCAGCACTTTACTTTACCCCTGGGGTTGCTGCCCAATCCAACAGGCCTTGGTCTCAGAGACCCAGACTCAGTGGGATGAGCCCTTCCCTTAGTCAGCTACTCAAGCAGATCCCAGCCTAAGCCAGTCTGGACCAAACGTATAGCCCTTGGTTCTGGTCTCCCCCAGTTCAAGTTCTTCTTGACGCATCAATCCTGCCCCCTGGACACTCTCTGGCACAGACACTCTCAGCTCAGACACTGAAGACTCCAGCCCCGACTCGCCGAGGCCAGGCTCAGACCCCTCTGCCCTCTTGCTCCTGTGCCTCCTCATTCCTGCTGCACCTGGCTCACCAAGTAGAGGGCACAGTGCAGTCGCTGGCACTGGAGGAAGGGGTGCAGGTGGGAGAGCAGGTGCTGGGCCTGCCCACAGTAGGGCACCACCCCTGCCACGCAGGGCCCGGCAGGGACCTATCCCAGAAACCCCCACTACCCCGGTGTACTGGGTTAAATCATGTCCCCCCACAAATTCACACCCACCTGGAACTTCAGTAGGTGATCTTGTTTGGAAATAGGGGTTTTGCAGATGTCATTGGTTAAAATGCAGGAAGAAGGTGAGGCTGCAGCCGTGGTGGTTCTGGTAGAGGAATGCCCCCACCAGCAGCAACTGCACCCCCAGAAATAACAGCAGCGTCCCCCTCTGCTGTACCATTCTAGGGAGGAAAACAAAAGGTCATTCCTCCTGTCTTGTAAACCCTTCACGTCAGCCCTGCGGGGCTCCATCCCCGTCTCCTGCTCCCATCTTTCCCCACCTGGCACTGCACACAGCACAGAGGGAGACCGAGAGAGAGACTTGCCGAGGCCACTCAAGGCCAGGCCACCTGCTCTGAGGACCTGCCGGGCACACATCTCCAGCCTCATCACTCTACCTTCTGGGTACACTGGACGCTGGCTAGGTGCTCCCCTGGCTAAGTGACTAATCTCTCTTGGGCTCGATGTCCTTGTCTGTAAAAAGGGGCTTACGGTTTGTTGTCTGAGGACCCGCAGTGTGCATAAATCAAGGGGTTGGACTGGACTCAGTATTTTCCCAGGACAGGGCCAGGTTCTCTAACATCTCCAGCATCCTGAAAGGAAGGGACCTACTCCACTCTTGCTCATTCTGGGTGAGGCCTCTCCCCTCTGCCACCACAAGCACCAAGTAGCCCCTTGTGGCTTCCGTAGCCCCTGTTATCCCCCTCATCCACCATCTGATCATCATGGATTGTGACTGTCCGTGTCAGCCGCCCCCATCAGACGAGGGCCTTGCTAACAGCAGGTTTAGGTCTGACTCAGTTCTAGGTGCCCGGCATTTCTGCACACAGGAGGCCCCAGGAAGCGAATCAATCAGATGCGATTCTCCACCTGGTAAACTTCTGCTCATGTTTCACGTGCTCTGCATCCAGGTACTCTACTCTGAATCCCTCACTCCTGTCCACTCTTGTCAGGACTCCCCTGGTCCCTGGCATCTCTGCTGCCACAGCTCTGGTCGGTAGACTGGACTGATCCAAATCCACTCTCTCCTCCTTGCCAGCCTGGGAGCCCTGGGAGGGTGGCCCTGGGCATGACTCATCTCTGGGCCCCAGCATCGCCCATTGTCCTGGTCACTAAACAGGCGAGTATATTTTTATATGAACCAGGAAATGATCTCAGTACAGACACGCTCCAGGCCGACTCTCAAAGGCGGGACAAGACAGAATGTGATGGGGGATAGAAAATCCTTCAACGTTGGAGCATTAAGGAAACAAGAATCCAATTTCTGTAGCAAAGTGGGCCAGGCATAAGGTGGAATTTCTCGCAGCCTTTCAGCTGGAAAGCAGCTTTTAAAGGAGCATTGTGGACTTCCCTGGTGGTGCAGTGGGCAAGAATCCTCCTGCCAATGCAGGGAGGGGAACAGGTCCGATCCTGCTCTGGGGAGATCCCACATGCTGCAGAGCAATGAAAGCCCATGCACCGTAACTACTGAAGCCTGTGCTCCGCAAGAGAAGCCGCTGCAATAAGCCCAGCATCCCAACTAGAGAGCAGCACCCGCTCACCGCAACCAGGGAAGAGGCCACTTGCAGCAACGAAGACTCAGCACAGCCAAAAATAAGTAAAGGAGCACTGTTTCAGAGAATACCACCCAGGCTCAGAGTGGCACAGCTAGATTTAGACACCCCTCTTTTAAGCAAAATGAGAACTAAGACCCCATAGGTATGGGGGAAATACATCCCGTTCACACACAGAAGAGATTCAACACTCGAGAAGAAGCATTAGTCACTCAGTCGTGTCTTACTCTTTGGGACCCCATGGACCGCAGCCTGCCAGGCTCCTCCATCCATGGGATTCTCCAGGTAAGAATACTGGAGTGGGTTGCCATGCCCTTCTCCATCAGTAGGCAAGAACATTGCAGGAACTTCAGCTGGATTTGGTGCTGTCCTTTGGGGACCAAGACCAGTCTTTGCAATGCCCTGGTCGAGTTGGCCCAGCAGCAATTTATGGATGCATTTGCTGGGATGAAATAGCAGGGCTCATCATAATCCCTGTTTCCCAGATGGGAATGCTGTGGGTGCAGACCACACCTGAGTCATGTCTTGGGGGCCTGTGTCCAGCTGTTCTGTGAACAGGAGGTGCCAACAAAGCCTCGATGGTGATATTTCCTGTTCTAAGGCAGGGAGTTGGTGAGGCTGGAGGAGTGAAGAGTCTCAGGTGGGGTGTGGCCTCTCAGGAGCATACTTCATGCAGGAGTCGGATGCATCAGGTGGTTGCTGGGGAGCCATCAACAGAGCAAGTGTGTTAGTTACACGTCATATCGATTACACATCACACTGGTTACAGAGTTCAGACGCCCAGACTCATTCCCATCCTCCTCGTGCTGGGACAGGAAAGGCAACTGCTATTCGAGTAATTTGTCTCTCAGAAAATCTGATAAAAATGACCCTTCAGATTCCACAGGATACTTGGGAGGCAAGTATTTTAGAGCCTTAGAGTTTTGTAGATCTCAAGCGATTGTTTTCTTACTCCTATTTTACAATTAATCTCTACTGTACCCACAGCTTTTGTGATTTAGTGCTACATACTACTACTGTATCTGGGGCTGCTACTGCTGCTGCTAAGTCGCTTCAGTCGTGTCTGACTCTGTGCGACCCCATAGACAGCAGCCCATCAGGCTCCCCCGTCCCTGGGATTCTCCAGGCAAGAACACTGGAGTGGGTTGCCATTTCCTTCTCCAATGCATAAAAGTGCAAAGTGAAAGTGAAGTCGCTCAGTCGTGTCCGACTCTTCGCGACCCCATGGGGTGCAGCCTACCAAGCTCCTCCGTCCATGGGATTTTCCAGGCAAGAGTACTGGAGTGGGGTGCCATTGCCTTCTCCGGTATTTGGGGCCCATGAAGGCCAAAGTTTAACTATAAACAATTTTTAAAAAGAATTTGGCAGTATCATTGTGACTATAAGTATGGAAGCATAAAGGTGTGTTATTGTTACTTCCGCAGAAAATATCAAACTTTGACCTTGGACTTCTGGCCTCCAACATTATGAAGAAATAAATTTCTGTTGTTTCATCTAAAAGAAAAAGTGCACCTCCATTTCATTGCTGATGAATAAATTGATTTTATGTTTTCTCAAAGTCATGTAAGCCTTCATGAAAAAATCCCTGATTTTTCATGTAAGATTTCGTGAAAAAATTCTGATGTCTTAAACTAGCAGCAATGCTCATTCACTTTACATGCTTCAAATTAGGAGTATATACCCATGTTTCACAAGTGACGTAGTACAGCTTGCTCTAATAATAATGTTGTATTAGCCAAGAGGGAATGTGTGGAAAGCAGACCATTGAGAAACTCCCCTTTCCAAAGAAAATCTCACATGAGAACTATTAGTGTATCTTAAGGATGAAAACCCATTTTTTTTTTAAATCAGGAAAAAATTTTATATATATATGTGGGATCTTAGTTCCCCACCCAGGGGTTGAATCTTCAACCCTTGTAGTGGAAGTTCGGAGACCTACCCACTGACCTCCAGGAAATTCCCAGGAGAATATCTTTCTGGCTACATTTGTTAGGCTCAGAAGTCCATGCCCAAAATCAGATTGTGCTTTTTGGTCTAAGGCCATCCCTAAACTTCCTGACTTCCAAGGAGGTAAGAAATGTCTTTGAGGATACAGAAGCTGTTCTATCTAACAAGGCAGAGGTCTTCCAAGTGGGGTGTGTACACAAAACTCCCTGCATGGTGAGGTGTTCTATTCCTCTTGGTGAAGGTGAAGCTTGGCTCATGTTGGGATGTTCTGTTTTCAGAACCAAAAGCATTTCAATTTAGTGAAGCTAATTAAAAGAAAATTAACTGGAATGTTTCCAAGGACAAAATTCTCAAGTTACACTGAATATAATATCCAGGTAACTGGTTAGAATTGGTCCACATTCTTCATTAAGATAATTAAAACCTATCTGAGTCATGTAATGAAATAATTATTCCATGAACAGCCTACCCTCATGTCACCTTATAACATATACAGTTTCTACCAGTGAATAACATAAATGTCTTCACGTTGAAAAATTTCAGGTGTTGACTTAAAATGAGTGAGGTAGTGGTACAAAGCTTTTCAAAATGATTTGGGAGTCTCCCAAACAAAAGTGTTTTAAGATGACTATAATATATGCCTATACCTAAAGGGCCTTTTGATTAAAGTGAAAGAGGAGAGTGAAAAAGTTGGCTTAAAGCTCAACATTCAGAAAACTAAGATCATGGCATCCAACCCCATCACTTCATGGCATCCAACCCCATCACTTCATGGCAAATAGATGGGGAAACAGTGGAAACAGTGGCTGACTTTATTTTTCTGGGCTCCAAAATCACTGCAGATGGTGATTGCAGCCATGAAATTAAAAGACGCTTACTCCTTGGAAGGAAAGTTATGACCGACTTAGACAGCATATTGAAAAGCAGAGACATTACTTTGTCAACAAAGGTCCATCTAGTCAAGGCTATGGTTTTTCCAGTGGTCATGTATGGATGTGAGAATTGGACTATAAAGAAAGCTGAGGACAGAAAAATTGATGCTTTTGAAGTGTGGTGTTGGAGGAGACTCTTTCGAGTCCCTTGGACTGCAAGGAGATCCAACCAGTCCATCCTAAAGGAGATCAGCCCTGGGTATTCATTGGAAGGACTAATGGTGAAGCTGAAACTCCAATACTTTGGCCACCTGATGCGATGAGCTGACTCATTGGAAAAGACCCTGATGCTGGGAAAGATTGAGGGCAGGAGGGGAAAGGGACAACAGAGGATGAGATGGTTGGATGGCATCACCGACTCAATGGACATGGGTTTGGGTGGACTTTGGGAGTTGGTGATGGACAGGGAGGCCTGGCGTGCTGTGGTTCATGGGGTTGCAGAGTTGGAGACGACTGAGCAACTGAACTGATACCCACACGTACACAGACAACTCAGACTTCTTTTGTCTTAGTTTCAAGATTTATGAAGAGCTGTTTTAGCCATTTCCTAAATCACAAAGTGAAAGTTGCTCAGCTGTGTCTAACTCTTTGCAACCCCATAGACTATACAGTCCATGGAATTCTCCAGACCAGAATACGGGAGTGGGTAGCTGTTCCCTTGTCCTAGGGATCTTCCCAACCCAGGAATGAAACCCAGGTCTCCCGAGTTGTAGGTGGCTTCTTCACCAGCTGAGCCACAAGGGAAGCCCTCCTACATCATAAAATAGAGGCTAATGGGAAAAATTCATTTATTAGATCAGAAGTACACATATTAAGCTTCTTGGTTAAGGTCCCTTGTCCTTGGGAGTAGAGTGACTTTGCTATTTGCTGAGACTCACTTGTGGGTCTCTAAGTATTCTAATCTATTTTTACCTTTACAGCACAGCTCAATTCAGACTATCCACAGTTCAGGTGCTCACTAGCCACATGGCTGGTGGGTACCATTCTGAACAGCCACACCTCAGACATCTGTACATAATCTACATGTGCCTGGCAAAAACCTATATTCTCACATCATTGGGTTCCATTTCAGTCGCTGAGTGCAAGCTTGTGAGTGGTCATGTTCAATTTTTCCATAGCTTTAATGCTGTCAATTAATTAATGAGAGATGCAGTAAAATGTCACTCACGGTTCTTCTGAAATGTGTCAGTTTCTTCTTGTCCTCCTGTTAACTTTAGTTTTCTTTTGGGATTATGTTGTTAGGTGCACCTGAGTTTAGAACTGTTTCATCATCCTGGTTATTTCTCTTTCATTTGTGATGACATTTATTACTGAGTGCTCTTTGACTCAAAATGTTTGGTGGCTCACGTGGCTAAAAGGTTTCTTGAGTTAAATCCCTAGTGTATCTTTCCCCAGTCTTTTGTTTTCATTTTCTGAGTCTTTGTTCATTATAAGTGGGTCTCGTGAACATAGCATATAACATCTTTTTTCTTAACTTTCCCTGTGCTACAGATAATTTTGCTTGTTCCTATTTTTTCTGCAGTAAAACATACTTAAAAAGCATATTATTTCTTAACAATTTCCCTCAATCCAAACCACCACTAAGCCTTTAGGTTTTATTGACTCTGTATTCCACAATGGGAGTCCTGACATTAATCAAACACTTGCCTGGTGCTGGTCCATTTCATCCTCGAAGCCATCCTTTGGTTTCATAGAAAGGGATACTGAGGCTCAAAGTTATTCAGGTGTGGAAAGAGAGCATGAGTTTGAGTCCAGGTTTGTATGCGTTACTCAAGACACTGCCCGACTGAAGGTGTGTATTGGGGGGGGACAATGGGGGTAGAGGTCAGGGAAGGCTTCCCCAAAGAGGTAACATCTGGGTAAGTCTTGAAGGATAAGTAGGCATCTACAGTGAAGTCGTTCAGTCGTGTCCGACTCTTTGCGACCCCATGGAGTGTAGCCTACCAAGCTTCTCCGTCCATGGGATTTTCCAGGCAAGGGTACTGAAGTGGGTTGCCATTTCCTTCTCCAAAGTAGGCATCTAAGCCCCAATCAAAAGCGGGGAAAGGGTATTCTGGGCAGAGAGGTGGAGGCAACAGGGAGCTTGGTGTATGCAGTCACAGAGCATACTGAGTCACTTCAGTCCTATCTGACTCTTTGCAACCCTATGAACTGTAGCCTCCTCTGTCCATGGGATTCTCCAGGCTGGAATACTGGAGTGGGTTGCTATGCCCTCCCCTCTGGGGGATCTTCCTGACCCAGGGATCGAACCCAAATCTCTTGTGTCTCCTGCATTGGCAGGCAGGCTCTTTACCACTAGCGCCACCATGGTAATGGTAGCTAACTATCTCGAGTGCTTTCTGTGGCTCCAGAGCTGTTCTAAGCACTCAGCATGTACCTCTTCTCAATCTTAGCACTACTGACATTTTGGGTAAGCTAGTTCTTCGCCATTGAGGCTGACCTGTGTGTCAGAGATTTAGTAACACTGCTGGTCTCTGCCTACTGGATGCCACTACTCCAACCCCAGTTGTGGGTCAAAATCATCCCAAATTGAGAACCACTGCTCTACTCCTATGAAGGCTGGACTATTTCATCCCCTACAGGTGAGGAAATGTAACCTAGCCACATTCACACAACCAGATCCCAGCATCTGAACCAGGCTGCCTCTGTCCTTAACCACCACGTTCCAAGGCAGCAATTTCCTGCCTGAGCCCAGCGTTCCCTGGAGTGTAGATAAAAGGAGGAGGCAAGGAAGGAGAGGCAGGCCAGGAGCAGCTCAGGACGGGCTATGAATACCTTGCCTGCTCTGTTCCAGGCCTTCTGCACGGCGACGCTACAGACCCAGATGCAAACCCAACCAAACCCTTCTCTCAGAAAGCAGCCAACCCAAAGGGACAGTGAAACGGAGACAGCCACAACCCAAGGGGACAGGGCCTCTGACTAAGCAAGGGACCAAGGGCCATGGGAGCCCAGAGGTGGCTTGTTAAACCAGGGCAGGGGAGGAGGGGTCCCGTGAGCTTCCTGGGGGAAGTACACCCACATGGCCATCTGGATGAGAAAGAGGAATCAGGGTGTTGGGGGAGGAGGGGTGCAGGACAGAGAGTTTTCAGAAGAAGAGACAGCGTGTGTAGACACCTGGTAGAAAAAGTTCCTCCTCCGGAAAATATGGGGGCCTGCCAGAGATGCAGGGTGAGAGGTGAGGCTGAGAAGTCCAGGGGCCAGGTCACTAACACCAGGCTGAGGGACTCGATCTTTACGCTGCAACAATGAGAAGCTGCAGCCACTCTCCAGAAGCCCCCTGACACCAACTCAGTCTTCCCCTTCAGAAACAAAGTTAATGAATAATGAACTGAGGCCCCGGAAAGAGACATAAGGAGCAGACACTGCCCTCTGCTCTTTTCATAGCACTTAACGAAGCACCAGGCATGGTTCAGGGTGCTCTGAAACTATGAAATCATCTAGTTCCTCCAACAGCTGCTATTTTATCATCCCCACTGAATACAGGAAGCCCAGAAAGGTCAAGTCACTCACTCAAGGTCACACAAACTAAGCAAGGGGCACATGGAGTCACCCTGGCAGGCCAGCTTTCACATCCACTTTCTTTTTTTCAGTGGCACCCAGTTTAAGACAAACTTTGTTTTTGTTTTTTTTTTTTTCATTTATTTTTATTAGTTGGAGGCTAATTACTTTACAACATTGCAGTGGTTTTTGTCATACATTGACATGAATTAGCCATGGATTTACATGTATTCCCCATCCTGGTCCCCCCTCCCACCTCCCTCTCCATCCGATCCCTCTGGGTCTTCCCAGTGCACCAGGCCCGAGCACTTAAGACAAACTTTGTTTTTAACTAACTTCTTACTCAAAAGTATATGAGTGGTGTGGAGAGCCACCAAAATACTTAAAGAAACTTTCAAAGCCAGAGACTAAAATCAACACAGGAACACCTGAATGTGCATCCTGCTTTGGGGGTTGAAAACCAAAGCACAGCAGAATACCACTTAAGCCAGGGCCCCTTGGCCTCAGCATTACTGTTATGTAGGGCCGGATGATTCTGCGCTGTGGAGGCCATCCTGTGCAGCATGTGTTTACCAGCAACTCTGGCCTCTTCCTGCCAGGCACCGGCCACACTCTGACCCTTGCATCACAGTTGCAACAATTAAAAATGTCTCCAGACATCACCAAATGTTCTCTTGGGGATAAACTCACCCTCAACTGAGAACTGCCGTAGACTCTCTGGATTGTCTGAGGTTTTGAAATGCCCAACTCAAGACTTCCTTTAAAAGAAATTTTAGACATGTTCCAGAAATGGGAGCCATGCCGTTATGAGAAGTGAAAGAAAAAACCAAAAAAAGTGTTGTCTTTTTTTCCCCAGTAAACACTTCCCTACTAACTCATTTATTTTCACACACACTGTGACGCACGTACCACTATTATCATCCCCATTTTACTGACCAGGAACTGGAGATGGTGATAGGCAAGTGCAGGGGATGGGTGTCTGGCACACTGCTGATTTCTTATTAAGTCCAGTGCGGCTCCCTTACCCCCACCCCATACCCTGGTTAGCAGCACCTGTCACCTCTGGACCCCTGTAGCCCCGGTCATCTGCCTCCTCCACATCAAGCTTTGCCATCCTTATCTCTCCAGGCAGGCCTGGTACGCCCAGAGGATAGGACCTGGCATGCAGGAAGCCCTAGGAAATGACTGACGAATGAACCCGATGACCACGCTTCAGCTAATAGGTTCAGACACTCAAACATCCCCCATCCCCACCGTCTCAAGGGTCTCACAGGGGTAGAGATAAGAGGATGTCAGACTATAACAGGCAGGAAAGGGGCAGTTTGGGGGCTGGAAAGAGGCTGAGGGCCTGGACCTTGGGTGCAGGGCTCCGGGTGATTCTTGGGAAGGTGCTCCGGCTTTTGATTCGAGGACCTTCCGTCTCACCTGCCCTCCATCCGGAGCTCGGCCCTCACCAGGCGGGCGCGTACTGCTCACCGCATTCCTGACTTGAGCCCGGTGCACGCGTGTAAGAACCGCAAACCGCTATATTTCTGCTCCGCATAAGCGTTAACACCGCCGGTGCGCACCGCGGCGGCCTGGGCCGGGGCGCACCCTCACTCCCACGTCTGCTGGCGCGCGCGCAAGAACCCAAACTGTAAGCCAGAACCTTGGAATCGGTACGGCGCCCTCGCTACCTCTCCCTTTCGCACCCCGTCCCCATCATCCCCAACTCCGACGCCTCTCCACCCCCACCACAAATTCCACCATGCTCCCACAAGAGCACAAAACCTGAAAAGCATCCACCTTTGGATTAAACCACACACGGCTAACAACGCCCTGAAGCGCAAAAACCACAAAACCCACAGGCGTACCCACCCGTACGCAGGCGCAAGAGGGGCTCCCTCTGGCCCGGAAGCATGGAGCACTCTGGGAGCTGTGGGCGGAGCTAGAGACGTCGCCGCGAGGACCGCCGGGAGTTGTAGGCCCAGCTCGTCCGAGGGCAGTAAGCACCACCGACTCAACCGCCGCATGGGTACCTGGGAGATATCGGCGGGTAGACCCAAAGCCTTCTGGAAGTCGTAGTTCTATTTGCTTCCGCGCTTTCTCGGAGCCTGGACCTTCCCGCATGGGTTCTATTCAGGTGAGTGCCTCCTCCCGGCCGATCCCGGCCCTTTGTAGCTCTGCAGTGGAGGAGTCTTTGTATCTCTGTATCTCTCCCACTCACTCGGTAGGCATTCCTGGTGAGACAGCACTCCCCTCCATAAACCCCCAAAGGCAGTCTCCTGACGGCCCTCCAGGCTGGAGTGTCCTAAACAGCTGGCGTTCCTGATTTGAACTCTGCCGGCCGGGTCTGACTCGTTTCCACCCCACCCCACTCCCGCCCCAAGCTTGGTGCGGTGCGAGCGCACCCTCTTCTGTCCTGATTACAACCTAGAGTGGTCAGGGCTGGCCTGGGCGGGGGGGAAAAGGGGGAATTAGGTGGCCGTGGAAGCCTGGAGGAAGCGGCACACCCAGCTCAGGGTTCTGAAAAGACTTCCAGAGCAAAGAACCTCAAATCTACCACGCCCAAACTCACCCCTCTCACAGTATTTCCCCATTCTTCCCCAACCCCCACCTCCTCTCTACTAAATGGTCCCACTACCTTCCAAGTGCTCAAGTCAAAACAAAACTTGAGGTTGTCCTGAGTCCTGTATCTTTCACCCACTGCCCTCCCCTGAGGCTTGTAAAAGTCCCATCTGCCCTGTTTCCAAAACAGATCCAGAATCTGACCACTTCTCTCCAATCCCACTGTTTCCACTCTGCTCCGAGCTACCAGTGTTGCTTACCTGGATCACTGCAGGAACCTCCTCACTGGTCTGCCCATGTCGGCCCTTTCCAGGCTCCACCCTGTATTCATTCACACGCAGTCCAAGGGATCCTGTTAAAATAAAAATTAGATTCTGTCACTAGAGCTTAAAATCGTCCAGCCGTTCCTGTTTCTCTCAGAATAAAGTCCAAGCTCCTTGCCCTGCCAACCTCCAAGCCCCTGGAACCTTTCCCGCCTTTAACCACAACAAACTTGAACACGAACAGGACCTATCCTTTGCATTTGTTGTTAACTCTTATCAGGAAAATCCTTCCCACTGATCAAATGCCTGACTCCTCCTTCTGACCTCAGCTTAGAGGGTAATTCCCTCATATTATTACTTCTCATATCTGGAAAGTATCTTGAGTCAGCTCTTCCACTAGAACTTAGTGTCTGCAACCTTTCCTGTTTTGCTCATTGCTGTGTCCCCAATTACTAGAGAACGTTGGGCACCTTGAAGGCACTGAGTGGATATTTGCTGAATGAAAGAATGAATGAGTGATTGAAAGGTTAAGATGAGACTTGAAGATGCCAGGCCTGCACAGTGCTGCAGGAAAGAGTGTTACAATGGTTTTACTCTGGGCACTATCCAGGCAGCCTCCCGGCAGGCAAGCAATGACCCCCGCAACCCGGAATCCACGTGTAACCTGCCTCCCCTCTCCACCCATCCAGGAGAAGCCGACCCTCCCGCCTCTCCAGGACCCCACGATGCCCGTCCGCAGTGCGCCTCTTGCCACAAGGCGCGCGCCGCCCTCCGCCGTCCGCGCTCGGGCCAGGCGTTGTGCGGCGCCTGCTTCTGCGCCGTCTTCGAGGCCGAGGTGCTGCACACGGTGGTCGCGGGCCGCCTGCTGCCGCCCGGCGCCGTGGTGGCCGTAGGCGCTTCGGGCGGCAAGGACTCCACGGTGCTGGCGCACGTGCTGCACGAGCTGGCCCCGAGCCTGGGCATCTTTCTACACCTCGTGGCGGTGGACGAGGGCATCGGCGGCTACCGGGACGCGGTGCTGGCGGCCGTGCGGCGGCAGGCGGCGCGCTGGGAGCTCCCGCTCACGTCGTGGCCTACGCGGATCTCTTCGGGGGCTGGACGATGGACGCCGTGGCCCTAGCACGGCCGGCTCCGGCCGCAGCCGCGCCTGTTGCACCTTCTGCGGGGTGCTACGGCGCAGCGCGCTGTAGGAAGGGGCGCGCCTCGTGGGAGCCACGCACGTCGTGACCGGTGAGCGCAGGCACGGCCCAGAGGGGGCGTGGTGGGAGGGGGGCATGCGCGGGAGAAGGTCAGGCGTCGTAAGGGCGCTGGAGTGCATGCCCAAGTGGTAGTGGCGACTTCGTATGTCTTAACTGGAGAATCTAAATAGCAAGAAGGGGATATGCACGCTCCCTAAAGGTTCATAGACATAGTATGTGCACGTCCTTAGGATGGGCATGACACGCTTTTGAGTCACTGCCATTATCTGGTACACATTCATGCATGCCAAGTCGCTTCAGTCGTCTCTGACTCTTTGCAACCCTATGGACTGTAGCCGACAACAGCCAGGCTCCTTTGTGCGTGGGATTCTCCAGGCAAGAATACTGGAGTGGGTTGCCATGCCCTCCTCCAGGGGGTCTTCCCACCTCAGGGATAGATCCTGCGTCTCCTGCAGCTTCTGCATTGCAGTTGGATGCTTTACTGCTGAGACACTGGGGAAGCCCTATCTGGTACACACATGCTGGCAAGTAGAGGGGTGGAAGGGTACTCTCTGGGGCTAGGGCTGTGGTTTTCTGCACTGGTTTTTTTTTTTTTTAAATGACATTCTCTGTGTCCCTTTTCATAAAAGGAGGGGCATGGAGGGGTATCGCCCCTCAGAAGCCATCTATAGTCTGAAACGCAACCATGTCTTTTAACTCCTTTTGTCTTTCAGCTTCTTTCTGATAACTTTTTCTCTGTCCCAGTCATTGCTTCAACAAATTATTATTGACCATTTATTTTGTACACGTGCAAGCTGCGTACCGGCGGAGAACAAACTACCTAACCTCGGTTTCCTCTCCTATGTAACAGGGCTATTAATATTATCCAGATCCTAGACTTACTGGGACTTAGATGAATTATGTATTAAACACTCAGACAAAAGACTGAGAAACAGTAAACTATTTGCTGTTATGATGATGTGCAAGCCAGTGGCTGATCCTGTCCATTTCTCACATACATAATTATAACCTGATAAGTGCAGCTAAGGAAAGTGATGCAGAAGGACCTAGTGAAGGGAGAAAGGAAGAGTATCCTGAGTAATCAGAGACCTGAAGGTTGAGTGGGTCCTTACATGAAGGACCAAAAGGGGACTGGGAGAGATTCTGAGCAGAGGAAACAACAAAGGCCCTCAGGAGGGCAAGTATGGCTGAATTGAGAAGCCCTAAGACCCTTGTTTTACTATAGACTTACACAGAAGCGCCTGGAGGGCTACAGTCCATGGGATCGCAAAGAGTCGGACACGACTGAGCGACTTTCACACACACACAAGTATAAGATGACAAGTTGCAGAATAAATTTAGCTTCCATTTTACGGTGACTGTTGTGTAAATGCGCACTTACTTCCTCCCTGGTCCTCTAAACACCATGATCTGCATTCCCAGAGGCACTTGTGTCAACAGCCCACTTGAGAGTCTCCATCAAAGGCCATTTGGACGTCTGTGCAGTCTGAAGTACACTTTTCACTGAGATTGAAATGAGATTTGTTGCGTAAAGCACTTTTACTCGATACATGAAAGGCACCTAGCAGAGGGCCTGGTCTGCGATAAGTGGGGGGTAAGTGAGGCACCCGGGCTGCTCCACGGGAGCCTGGGTGCGTCGCCCTCTCGTTTCTCGCCGGGTCCCCCCGCAGCCTCCCCCAGGCCGCCCCGCGGTGCCCCGGGGTCTCCTCCTGCGGCCCCCTCCTCACGGCTCCCGTCCCCCCCCAGGACACAGCGCGGACGACATGGCGGAGACGGTGCTCATGAACTTCCTGCGGGGCGACGCGGGCCGGCTGGCGCGGGGCGGGGGCCTGGGCTCCCCGGGCGAGGGGGGCGCCCTGCCGCCCTGCCGCCCGCTGCAGCTGGCGTCGCAGAAGGAGGTGGTGCTGTACGCGCACTTCCGCCGCCTCGACTACTTCTCCGAGGAGTGCGTGTACGCGCCCGAGGCCTTCCGCGGCCACGCGCGCGACCTGCTCAAGATGCTGGAGGCGGCGCGGCCGTCGGCGGTGCTGGACTTGGTGCACTCGGCCGAGCGCCTGGCGCTGGCCCCGGCCGCGCGGCCCCCGCCGCCCGGCGCCTGCTCCCGCTGCGGGGCGCTGGCCAGCCGCACGCTCTGCCAGGCCTGCGCGCTCCTGGACGGCCTGAACCGCGGCCGGCCCCGCCTGGCCATCGGCAAGGGCCGCCGGGGGCTGGACGAGGAGGGGCCGCCGCGGGAGCCGCAGCCGTCCCGACCGCTGACTTCCCAGTCGGTCCCCGACTTCTAGAGACTCCAGTTCCCTGCCAGGATCCGGCGCCATGGGGGCGCGGGGCCGCGTGTAAATGCCACGGAATGAACCCGAGTTACCTGAGCCCGGCCTTCGTGTGCAGCTGGGAGAGAGACGGAACCCATTACCTGAGATCCTGCAGACGCTGGGGCTCTGGGCTCCTGGGGCTGGGGGCCGGGGACTCCTGGGTCTCAGAGAGGGGAGCACTAAACGACCTTCCATTCCTGAGCGAGTGGGAATTAGGGGGCTGCTTGCCTGTACCTCTGTGGGATCTGAGCATGCTCAGATAGTCCTAACCCTTCTCGATTGCCTACTGCCTGCCTGTTGTTCGTGTTTGCCTGCAGTAGGAAAAGCACAACCACGCACCTGGATGGACATGTCAGTTACAGCACTCATGGTGTTTCTGTGTGAGCGCTGTGTGTACTGCAGGCGCTGGGCCATCTCTTTTCACCCGCACCACGATCTCATTGGCTGTAGCCTGAGGCCCATAACTGGCCCGAGGTCACCTCTCTGGAGCCCCACCTGGGGGCTCTCACCCAGGTCCTCCTGGGGCTCTTCAAGACGGTGGAATTAGTCCTTATTCCCACTACCACCTGAATCTCTGATGGATGAGGAGCAACTGGGCGGCTCTCCAGACTTCAGATTCTAGAGGCAGAGCTGGGTGAACTTGGGTCAGTGACTCAACCTCTCGGATCTTCCATTTGCTCCGCTGAAAATGGAATTAAGACCTTCCACCAAAGCACTGTTGAGAATGTTTCATAACGTGCTCAATAAATGTGTCAGACTTGGCTGTTCACACTAAGGTTTGGCCACCAGGGGGCGCTCGATTTCGGGGTTGCGCCCTGCCGATCCAGACAGGCGAGAGGCGCAGAAACTGCCTGCCTGACTTCTGGGCAGTCTTGGTGTTCTCAGCCCCACCTCCAAACTTTGCTGGGCTGCTCCTTTTTTAGAAATGCCCTCCTTTCCCATCTTCCTGCTCACATCCTCCAGGAGCCTCCTGGAAGCGTCCCTGAATCTCTCCTCCCACCCTGCCCAGCCCAGGACATTGGGACTCTTCCAAACCCCAGCAGCTGGGTCCTGTCCTTACCATGTGGCCATTCAGCCCTTTGGGGTCTTGTTCTCCCTAACTGAACTGAACTTTGGGGACAGAAACCAGATCTGTGTTTACACTGGATAACAAAACATCATTCTTCCTACATTTATGGAGCCCTTGATGTCTGCAAGGGCATCTAGACATTGGTGGGAGAGAAAAGTAAAAAAAAAAAATTAAAACCATGTGATCTCGGAGTTTACAATCTTGTGGGAGAGAGGTAATAGACAAATATGAAATATGAAGTCATAATGATGGGTGCTATGAATAGGAAACAAAACAACATAAGGGGAAAGGGAGTGAAGAGTCCTATTTTAGTTTTGAGAGGCCAAGACCTCTTTGAGAAGGTGACTTTTGAGCAAAGACCAAAATAAAGCAAATGAGGGACTTCCCTGGTAGTCCAGTGGATAATACTCAGCACTCCCAATGCAGGGGGCCTGGGTTCGATCTATAGTCAGAGAACTATATCCCACATACCACAAGGAAAGATTCCATGTGCTGTCAGACTTGGTGCTGCCAAATCTTTAAAACAATGCCAAATAAAGCAAACAAGGTTTCCAACCTTAATGGAATATCTCATGTCAGAGAAACACTTCCACTAAGACCAACTAGGAACACACACACAAACATGCTATTTAAATACATCAAACAGCTACCAAGGCAGCTAAGATCCCAGAAAAAAAGAGAAGCTCACTCAGCAGGAGGGGCCAGAAGGCAGAGAAAGCATAAGCTAAGCTGAGTTGAACTTTCAGTAGCTGGAGTCAGGAATGGAGTATGGGGCCACCGAGGCAGGCAGGACTGGAGGGGCCAGAATCCTGGGCAGAAGGGAAGAGCATTGAGACCAGCCCATTGTGAGGAATGATTGTGACAAGAGACACTCCCTTGCCAGTTGTTGGGTGTCCTACCCCCTCACCAGACCCTAGCATGGGGTTCAGGATCTCCTTGTGCCTTGACTCCCGGGTCGCCAGGATGCAAATGTCAAGTATTAGGGTCAGCACCGAGGAGGGACAGAGAGAACCAGAGCTCAAAAAGTATGACAGTAATCAGAGGCTGAAACTGAGAAGTGAGGGCTGGCTCCAGCCCCAGAATTAGATGTGGTGTTTGCAGGTTTCTGGGGTCAATTTGAGTTCAGAAAGCCACTGGATTTGTAGGTGGCTCTCAGTCGAGTCTCAGGTCTCCCATGAGTCCTGCGATCACACCTTGAGAATGCGTTCTAACCTCTTATCAATTCCTCCAGTCCCAGAAAACCTTCCCTCTTTAGAGCATCTATTGAATCTTCCTCTCCTTACCCCAATACTACTTTTTCCTGACCTTGCCTGGCTTTCTCTGCTTTTCATAATTATCTGTGTGGTGGTCCATTGAGGCCCCAAGATCCTTTCCCCACTCTGAATATTTACCGTTCATGTAGAATGAAGGAAAACTTAGAATTTACTTTTGTGACCTATCAATTAAACCAGATTTCCGAGACGTCATTCCTTTATTTAGGCTGAATTCAGGACTTGGCAGAGCACCAGGCATAGAAAATGATGATAACCATGTTCTCTATCACCCAGAGCCCCGTGGCAGTATGACAAAGGGATTAAAAACAAGTGCAGAATATCAACCTACTGGAAAGTGAGGGGAGAAAGAGGAGACACAGAAGATTTTCTGCAAAGGGTGAGGGTAGTCTGAGGGGAAGGGAACTCATTGGCCTGTGAGAAATGCATTGTGTCTTTGAAGCTAAGTCCTCTACCCGCCTGGATGAGGAGGTTTTCAGGGGAGACCGAGGAGGAGCTTGGCTGTCCCCTGCCCAGCACCTCTGTCCTAAGAGACAGAAGGTCACCAGTCCCATTTCCCAGCCCTCTTTCCTCTGCATTTGAGACTAGTCGAGGATCTGCCCCCAGGGGGCACTCCAGTCACCTTGCCAGCCCCCCTGAGGGCCTCGCTGAAGGGTTGTCGCTGTCCATGGTCCTGGAGCGTAGCTGGGGCCCCAGTAATGGATTCTAGGAATCCATGTCCTCTTAGCACCACGCTAGAACTATTAACTTCTTTCCTCACAGTCACTTGATAAAGTTTAGGAAATAACTTATCCTTGTTTAGGTGATTGTTTTTGTGTTGTGGGAGGTATTCGCTGAGGCCCACACTACTTGGTGAAAGTGCAAGTTGCTCAGTCGTGTCCAACTCTTTGCTACTCCATGGACTATACAGTCCATGGAATTCTCCAGGCCAGAATACTGGAGTGGGTAGCCTTCTCCTTCTCCAGGGGATCTTCCAAACCCAGGTATCGAACCCAGTTCAGTTCAATCGCTCAGTTGTGTCCAACTCTTTGCCACCCCATGAACCACAGCACGCCAGGCCTCCCTGTCCATCACCAACTCCCGAAGTCTATCCAAACTCATGTCCATTGAGTCGGTGATGCCATCCAACCATCTCATCCTCTGTCATCCCCTTTTCTTCCTGCCCTCAATCTTTCCCAGCATCAGGGTCTTTTCCAATGAGTTAGCTCTTTGTCAGGTGGCCAAAGTACTGGAGTTTCAGCTTCAATACCACTGCTTCCGATGAATACCCAGGACTGATCTCCTTTAGGATGGACTGGTTGGATCTCCTTGCAGTCCAAGGGACTCTCAAGAGTCTCCTTGAACACCACACTTCAAAAGCATCAATTTTTCTGTCCTCAGCTTTCTTTATAGTCCAACTCTCACATCCATACATGACCACTGGAAAAACCATAGCCTTGACTAGACAGACCTTTGTTGGCAAAGTAATGTCTCTGCTTTTCAATATGCTGTCTAAGTTGGTCATAACTTTCCTTCCAAGGAGTAAGCATCTTTTAATTTCATGGCTGCAATCACCATCTGCAGTGATTTTGGAGCCCAGAAAAATAAAGTCAGCCACTGTTTCCACTGTTTCCCCATCTATTTGCCATGAAGTGATGGGACTGGATGCCATGATCTTAGTTTTCTGAATGTTGAGCTTTAAGCCAACTTTTTCACTCTCTTCTTTCACTTTCATCAAG
Source organism: Odocoileus virginianus (assembly GCF_023699985.2). Classification (NCBI taxonomy): domain Eukaryota; kingdom Metazoa; phylum Chordata; class Mammalia; order Artiodactyla; family Cervidae; genus Odocoileus; species Odocoileus virginianus. Next base: position 291,499 of record NC_069693.1, read on the forward strand.
AGGCTTTTTAGTTCTTCTTCACTTTCTGCCATTAAGGTGGTGTCATCTGTGTATCTGAGGTTATTGATATTTCTCCCGGCAATCTTGATTCCAACTTGTGCTTCATCCAGCCCAGTGTTTCTCATGATGTACTCTGCATATAAGTTAAATAAGCAGGGTGACAATATACAGCCTTGATGGAACCCAGGTCTCTCGCATTGCAGAAAGATTCTTTACCAGCTGAGCTACCAGGGAAGCCCTTGGTGCCAGCCCCTAAAGAGATTCCTCAACCAGAGTCAATGTTGTAGATGGGCTGGCCCCTGTTCCTATTATGACTGCAAGATACACTTCAGCAGAAACTATCAGGAAACATTGAAAAAAGCAAGGCTTACTGCTCACGAGTCCTGGAGGATACACAGCACACCCAAGGGCCAGGTGAAGGAGGTGGGAGAGTGCATGGATCCTTGGCTCTGCTTTTATTGGGGTACATGGTGGGATCCCTAGGGTATTGTGGATTCACTTTTATTGGTGAATTTAAAACAGGAACTAGAATTAGGGTGTAAGAAGGGAAAAACAGGGTCACACAAGAGTCAGTTATCTAGTTCACCCAGAGCTTTCTAAAGCTGGGTGAAAACTCCCTGGGAACTTCAGGGACTTCTCTGGTGGTCCAGTGGTTAAAGCTTCTCCTTCCAATGCAGGGTGGAGGGTGTGTGGGGGTTCAATCCCTGGTGAGGGAGCTAAGATCCCACATGCTTTGTGGCCAAAAACCAAAATATAAAACAGAAGCAATGTTGTAACAAATTCAATAAAGACTTTTAAAATTGTCCCCATCAAAAAAAAAAAATCTTTAAAAGGGAACTTCATGGGTGGGGCCACCTGGCTCTTTAAAGTCATAGCTGTCAATATGTTTATTCGAGATGAATTATTTGGGCTGGATGTCTCTGAAATGGATGCCTGGGCAATCAAAAGTTTAACATCAGGCATTTATATTCAAAAAAGCTTAAGCTTTTTGTTAGGCACTCACACTACACAGGTGCTGGTGAAATTTTTGCATTAGTGCTTTTTCCTTTAAAAATTAATTCAATTTTAGAGGAGGGGGAGTATGAGCTTTTTCTTCACTGAAGATCCAAATCTGTCCATGAACTCAGGTTTGAAGGATGAGATGGTGGAAATGGATGAAAGCCAGGCAGCATGACCTCCAGGAAAGAGATCTCAAATTGCAAAGACATTTGTATGAACCAGCCTGGAAGGCATAAGGAAGAATGAACCAAGAGGAGAGGGTGGGTGAGTAGATAGCAGTGAGGCTGTCAGTCAGTCAGTCAATTCAGTTGCTCAGTCACGTCCGACTCTTTGCGACCCCGTGGACTGCAGCATGCCAGGCTTCCCTGTCCATCACCAACTCCCAGAGTTTGCTTAAACTCATGTCCATTGAGTTGGTGATGCCATCCAACCATCTCATCCTCTGTCATCCTCTTCTCTTTCCGCCTTCAATCTTTTCCAGCATCACGGTCTTTTCCAATGAGTCAGTTCTTCACATCAGGTGGCCAAAGTATTGTAGTTTCATCTTAAGCATCAGTCCTTTCAGTGAACACCCAGGACTGATCTCATTTAGGATGGGCTGGTTGTATCTCCTTGCAGTCCAAGGGACTCTCAAGAGTCTTCTCCAACACCACAGTTCAAAAGCATCAATTCTTTGGTGCTCAGCTTTCTTTATAATCCAACTCTCTATAGACAGTTCTAGCATGGTGCTAAGAAGGGAATAGGTTTGTTCAGGAGAGTTGGGGTCAGCTCTCTGGCTGTTGGAAAAATCCCTCTAGGGTCTATAAATGAAATAGGGAAGGGACTGGAGGTCAGTGGGTGAGGAAATATGCTGTAAGAATTGACGGATAAACGTGAGGCAAGGAGATAACCCCAGAGAGATTATAAGATGCTGTATTATGAACTGAATGCCAGGCTGAGGGACTAGTCTTTCCCTGGGGAGACTCCAAAGAGTTCTGGGATGGAGAATGACATCAATAAGTTGCCACTCTGTCCTCTGTTCCTGGTGTAAAAAATGAATAAACGGAAGCCTCAGAGTCCAGAAGGGGAAGCTCTCACTGGCTGTGATGATGCCAGAGCCCAACAGGAAGAAGGAAGACGCCCTCCTTCCTGGAAAGGACTCAGCCAATGAATAGCCATGGACTCACTGTTTCCGCTAGCCCTCCACTTCCTCTGCCCCTCTATAAAAGCGGTCTCCTTCCCTCCTTGAATTGGAACTTGCTCATGGCTCTGCATTGTTGCAGACCCCAAGCTGCAATTCTGGGCTAATGCCAAATTAAACCCACCTTTGCTGAGAAATAGCTGGCTGTCTACTTGTTTCGCATCAACACTAGTCACCCTCAGAAGAACTTGATGGAGAACCTTTCTGTTCAGGAAGAGGAAGCAGCAGACACTACACACACGCCATGTGATGGGACCTCTGTTCGTTGCTTTTAATAGGTTCTTCCTTTTTTTCCTTTGAGGTTTTTCCCCTTTATTCTTTTGATATGATCTTTTTTTAATGTTCACCAACTGGGAGGTAAGACACATGATCTCTGACTTACAGAACAGAAAACCCGAGACAGCGAGGTGGACCGAGTCGCTTGATGACGATGCCTCAGGAAGTGCTGGAGCCTGCCTGTGAGCCTAAGTGTCTCTAATCCCGTCACCTGTCTTCTTCCTGCTCTACCTGGGGACACTCATACAGTAGTTAGATATTGCCACCAAGGCTTCATCAGCTAGTCCCTGACCTCTCCTTGTCCCCACAGGGGCTGTGGCTCCCCCAGCTGGGACCGAGGTCTGGATGCGTCCTCATTAGCTCGTTTTGATCTCGGAGTACTCGGTGCTGGTGGCCTCCTGGTCCTGAGGCTCCCGAGATGTCATCTCATGAAAGCTGAGGGAGGCATAATGGAGCTCTTCCTGTTCCCCTGGGGGTGGGTCGTCCTCTGCAGGGGACAGCACTGTCTGGTCGGGGGGGCTGTCTGAGCGAGGTTTTTGCCTGGAACCCTGAGTAAAAGGGAGAAAAAGGAGTCAGAGAAGGAGTAAGCAGATATGATTCCCTAAGGAAAGTTCAGCAGATAGGACATTGATTCATTCATCTTCTTATTCCTCACATGCTTCTTGTGAACTCAAATACTCACTCATTCGTTTACAATTTTGTCAAGACTGACTGGGCCATATTGCGGGCTTATGAATCCTATTTAACCTTCACAGAAACCCAGTAGGAGTGATATTCTTATTATTCCCATTTTACAGGTAGGAAAATTGAGGTGGGGGAGAGGTGAAGTAACTTGCCCAAGGTCACTCGTAGAGTGGATGGCAGAGCCAGGATTCAAACCCAGGCCTGCTGTTTTCTTGACAGTGTACCCTGTACCAAGTCCTGGGTGAGAGGCCAAAGGAGCAGTGTGAGAAAACAGACATAGACCCTGACCTCAGGCAGCTTGCAGTCGGCGAGGAGGACTGGATTAGAGACAAGTAAACACAGCTAATTTCTAACTCCGGTGTGACTTAATGAACTAGCTTGTGCAGAAACCAGAAGAGACAGCAATTCTGGATCTTGGACCTAGGTTCCATAAAACAAAAATGAAAATAAAGCAGGACCCAAGTCTCCCAAAAGAGAGGGTACCCAGACATTGGTGTGCCATTCTCTTTTCTCTAAGTCTGTCCACACACACCTACACCATCATGCTATAGACAAGTGTGTTGACAGAAACATTAGCCTTCAAATAGTAGCTTATAAAGAAAACAAAAAAGAATTCCAGGTTAGGAAAAAATGGTTCCACAACCTCAGAAAAAAAATAGCATATCTAGACAGAACTGTCCATATTAGGCATGAGCAAGATGAAATGACAAAACAGCTAGGTGTATTGGCCCTTCTATAGCCAAAGCGGGAGAAATAAGAACATATGTCTGTTAATAGCCTTACCATATATCAAAAGGGGATTGAATTGATCCTCAGAAGATAACATGGGCTTCCCAGTTCATGCTAGTAAGTAAAGAATCCGCCTGCCAGTGCAAGAGACACAGATTCCATCCCTGGTCAGGAAGATCCCCTGCAGTAGGAAATGGCAACCTGCTCCAGTATTCTGGCCTGGGAAATACCATGGGCAGAAGAGCCTGGTGGGCTACAGTCCGTGGGGTTGCAAAGAATCAGACACGATTAGGTGGCTGAGCACACATAAGACAAGATGCAGCTCAGATGGATAAACAAGAGAAAGCACTATGTTCATTCCTTCATCCAGCACCCTTTTGCTGAGTGCTGGTTATGAGCTAGGTGCCACTAAGTGGTGTTCTTTCAAATGAGGACATATGGGGAAGTGAAACTGCTCCAAATACCTGCCTGCATGCCCAGTTCCTCATTAGAGAGGGGAATAGTAACATTAGGTAAGAGTGGTAAGCAATTTCCCATGACCTAGGCATATTTCTAAGCACTTCTTGTCACAACCCAATGAAACAGGTACCAGCATAGCGACAGTCTCATTTCCAGAAGAGAAAATGCAGAAGCAGAGAGGTTAACTAACTTGTCCAAAGTCACACAGCTTGGAGGTGGTTGAATCCAGAACTTGGACACAGGAGGATGAACTCCAGGGACCATGCAGCTCATTGCTTTACTATTCTGCCTACAGTATCAAAGTTACAGAAAGGTTGAGAGAGCTGACTTATCGAGAAGAAAACCCTGATGCTGTGAAAGATTGAAGCCAAAAGGAGAAGTCGGGGGAGAGAATGAGACAGTTAGATAACACCACTGAGTCAATGGACATGAATTTGAGCAGACTCCGGGAAACTGGAGGACAGGCCATGGCGTGCTGCGGTTAATGCGGCTGCAAAGAGCCTGACCCGACTTCGCAGCTGAGCAGCGACAACAACATAATGGGGAAAACAAAGCTCTATCAGGGTTCCTGTCGAGATAGTGAATTCACACGTACCACTGGCTCTGCTCACCAAGATCCAACAATCAAAAACTATAGATGGAACTACAGGATGACAAAATTTTATAAATCAACTGTCAATGGATTCATTAATCAGTTGATCACCCTGAGGTTCCTGGGGGGAAGTAAAAGCTAATTTGAACACATGGGGCCTGGGAAGTGACATGCTATAGCCCAGGGCTAGGGAAGCTGGCTTGTTGAAGAGAGGAAGAACAGGTTCCCTCAGATGTGCTTCAATTCTGCTCCCTTCTCTCCTCCACCCTCGCCTTGGGACAGTCATTGTCTGCAGAATTCGGAGAGCGTGGACCAGACGGCGATGTGCAAGCGAGCAGAGGTGAGAGCTGGGTGAGCACCGAGGGCTCCCTGGGGTGAAGACAAGGAGAGCCGCCGTGGAGCCTCACTGGCCTTTGGGACTCTTGTCCTCCCTTTCTTCTTGGCAAACTCCAGAGTCTGGTGGATCAAATCCACAGAGGTTTTGGATCAAAACCCAAAGCTCCTTCTCCTGGAGGTTGAAGGCAAAGGGGTGACTTACACTGCCTTTTCAGGGGTGGGGGGGACAGGAAGTGGGACTGATGGAGAGTGGTCTTGGTGCTCGGGGCACTCCACGCTGCAACTGGTCCCCGTCGCTCCTTTGAGCCTACATAGGCCAGCATCTGCCCTTCACCTTCACCCAATCAATGGTCCAGACCAGAAAGCTAACATCCCAGGGGAAGATGCCCCTCCCAGGTCAGAGGGCTGAGCACCTAGAAAGTGTAAATGCCCTGGAAGAAAAACCAAGCAAAGGAGGCTGGGAATGTCATGGACCTTCAAAGAACAAGTATTAGAACACTTTGATCAAGAGTTTTAAACTAAGCATGATAAATGCACTAAGAGGAGTAAGTGCTGACGTTACATCGTGAACGTGAGAATAAGAAATTACGCTGCTCTCTCAATTCCTCCCAACCTCTCCTTCGCCAGCAGTGTCCACGAGTCTGTTCTCTCTATGTATTATCATATGTAAGCTAGATAGCAAATGGGAAGTTGTTGTATAACCCAGGGAGCTCAACCTGGTGCTCTGAGACCACCTAGAGGGGTGGGATGGGGTGGGGGGGGGGTGGCAGGAAGCTTCAAGAGGAAGGGGACACATGTACACTTGTGGCTGATTTACGTTGTTAAATGGCAGAAACCAACACAACATAGTAAAGCAATTATCCTCCAAATAAAAAAAAAGCAACAGGAAAAGAAATTATGTACATCACTCAGTAACGATGTAATATTTCCAAATGGTGACATATTGTAACTAGACAGCATGGTGATCATTTTGAAACAGAAATATCCAATCACTTATACTTCAAAAATGAAGAAACAAGCAAACAAGAAAAAGAGATCAGATATGTGGTTACCAGAGGCAGAAGGTGGGGCTGGGGAAACTGAATGAAGGTGGTCAAAAGGTACAACCTGCCAGTTATAAGATAAATAAGTACTAGAGAGGTAATTTAGAATGCAATCATTAGAATTAACCCTGCTGTATGTTATATATGAAAGTTATTCAGAGTAAATCCTAACTGTTCTCATCGCAAGGAAAATATTTTTTTCTATTTCTTTAATTTTTTATCTGTATGAGATGATGGATGTTCACTAAACTTACTGGGCTAGTCATTTCATGATGTATGTAAATCAAATCATTATTCTGTACACCTTAAACTTATACAATGCTATATGTCCAATATATCTCAGTAAGACTGGGAGGAAGAAAAGAAAATTATACACATCAGTAATTATGTACATAAAATGTAGAACAAGAAGTTATGTAATCATGTAAGTTACATAAAAAGGAAATGTGTGTACAGTTCCATAAAACGTGGAAATATGATGTCTGAGATATAAAAATAGGAAGAATCCAATGGTGGGATGAAGAATAGAATGAATACAACTGAAGTACATCAGGGAGCTAGAAGAACGTTTGAAGTCTCCCACAGAAAGAAGCAGGGGAGGATGAAGAACAGAACACACGAAAATAAAAGTTATGAATGGCGAAGGAAATAGAAAATCTCAACATTCAGATTGTAATAGTCCCCAAATGACATACTTTTTGGGGGGGCCACACCACCAACATGTGGGACCTTAGTTCCCTGACCAGAGATCAAACCTGTGCCTCTACACTGGGAGCATGGAGTCTTAACCACTGACCCACCAGGGAAGCCCCAGGAGTCCCCAGATGAGATAAAAATGAAACCCAAAGAGGAAGAGATATTTGGACAAAAATAGTGGTGATAAAATTGTCAGAATCACAGAAAAACTGAACCACGTCAGCACAAAGTACCTCGCAAACACAAGAAAAAAGACAAGGAAAGGCCCACAACCAAAGAAAGTACAGTTCATCTTAAGACTGTCAAAACCAAGGAGAAACATGCAAATGTTTTCAAGGAGAATGAGTGGATTACCTGCCAATGTGTGAGACCTGAGACCTCTAACAGGGATACCGGGCACAGGAAACAGTGAATCAAGTGTTCAGAGTATCAAAAGAAAACCACCTTGATCCTGGGACTGAGAGGCTACCAAATGAAATTCAACTGTGGGGGCATAAAAATATTTCAGATACAAGCCTCAATACAGGAAATCCCAAGCTACAAACACGTTAGGAGACAGAACTCAAATATAAAAAATGCAAATAAAAGTAAGAAAACTGAAAAACCACACGCGATGAATATAAGATACCAACGTGATCAGATTACCTCAGTAAAATGTGTAGCTGTGTATTTTTTTTAAAAAATGACCAGAGAATAGAAAAATGGTGAGTGTGTTCATAATCATGCAGAATGAAAACTGGAGATCTAGAGAAAGAACCAGCATGGCCGTAAAAGGTTAATGGAGGGGACACCAAACGATATGAAAGCACTCGAGTTCCTTTTGTTAGGTGTAAGACAGAGATGTTACATTTTTTTTTAATAAGAGACGAGAATATGAAATGTTGAAAAAAAAAATGGAACCAAGCAAAAGGAGAAGTTAAAATAGCACAAAGAAATCCACGTATATCAAGAACCACAATAAATACAAATAGCGTGAACTCGACCGAGGATGTCAAATTGGATTTTCAAATACCTTGTTATAGGGCTTCCCTGGTGGCTCAGGGGTAAAGAATCTGCTTACCAATGTAGGAGACACGGGTTCGATCCCTGAGTCCAGGCAGATCCCACATGCCTTGTGGCAAATAAACCCATGCGCCAGAATTACTGAGCCTGTGCTCTAGAGGCCAAGATTCACAACAAGAGAACCCATCGCAATGAGAAGCCTGTGCACCACAACGAGAGAGGAGCCCTTGCTGGCCACAGCTAGAGAAAAGCTTGTGCAGAGCGAAGGCCCAGCACAGCCAAAATAATAAATAAAATTAAGAAAAAACAAATCTAGTCAACTATTCAAAAGAATCATTGCTAAAGCATTTTAAAAAAAAAGTGTTAGAGGTGGGTGGGGAGAGGAAAGGATGGAAAAATACCAGATATCTAACTAACCAAGGACCAAGTGGTGTGTCTATCTTAAGATCTATCCAAACAGATTTGAAACAAAAAGTATTAGTAGGGACAGAGACAATCACAGGTGTGGTTAAATGTGAGAAGATATGCTACTTCTGAACGCTACACTTTAAATTTAAAAGTACATCATCTGTAAGAAATAAATTTGATAGACCTCCAGGAGAAAATTGACAAGTAAACTATCATAAGAGTTCAAATAATGATAGTTCAGGAAGACCTATTAGTAAAGATTTGGATTTGAACAATACAATGAACACACACTGGCCTATTGACCTTAGTTGGAATTTATGAAATGAAAATATGTATTTTTCTTAAGCATATAGGAACTATTTACAGAAATTCTTCACATAACCAGGTCACAGATAAAGTCTCAACAAAGTTAAAAAGTAGGTGTCATCAAAACAATGTACTCTGACAAAACTCAATTTAATTAGAATTTAAGGATGGAAAGATGTTTTAAAATTCCCATACATTTGGATTTTTTTTGTATTAAAATTTTTTTTTGATTTATTTATTTGGCTGCACTGGGTCCTAGCTGCAGCATGTAGGATCTAATTCCCTGACCAAGGATCAAACCTGGGCCCCCTTCATTGGGAGCTCAGAGTCTTAGCCACTGGACCACCAGGGAAGTCCCCTACATTTGAATTTTTTTAAATCCCCAATAATTTAAGATTCCAAAAGAAATCACAATAGGGTTTTAGCAATGTTTAGAACTGAAGGATACTAAAATAACACATTTCAAAATGTGTGAGGTGAAATTAAAGTGGTGTTTTGAGAGAAATTTATCCATAAACATTTTTATAGTGAAAGAAGAATGCTATATATTAACAAGCTAAGTTGTTGTTGCTTAGTTGCTAAGTCCTATCTGACAAACTCTTTTGCCAGAGTTCAATGGAGTATAGCCATACCAGACTCCTCTGTCACATGGGATTTCCCAGGCAAGAATACTGGAGTGGGGTTCCATTTCCTTCTCCAGGGGATCTTCCCAACCCAGGGATCAAACCCGGGTCTCCCGCATCTCAGGCAGATTCTTTACCACCTGTGTCACCAGGGAAGCTCCCAAAGGGGAATTAATCCTAATTAAACAGTATGCAATTAAGAGAATACTACTCATAACCTTTTGTCAACAAATTATAAAACTTAGATGAAATGAACAAACTGTTATCTCACTAACGGACACACAAAATGACTGAGTTAGAAAAAGCACATATAAAGACAAGGGCAGACCCAGGTGGGTTATACAAGTGATGCTTACTAATCATTCAAGAAACAGATCATTTCAATTTTATACACCCTCTTTCAGATAATATTAATAGAAAAAAATGGGAAGATTCTACAATTCCTCAATATTATCTTGGTACCCAAACAAGGAAACAACAAGAGGAGAAAGGAAGACAGAAGTCCATTTTACTCTTGCATACAGACGCAAAAGTGCTCAACAAAACATTAGCCCCTGCTCAATGGTGGTATCAAATACTGTTACATTAGAACAAGCTACTGTGCAGGATCTGCACATCTAGGTGGGGAGATGCAGATGGGATGGGGAGGGAGGTGGGAGGGGGGATCAGGATGGGGAATACATGTAAATCCATGGCTGATTCATGTCAGTGTATGGCAAAAACCACTACAATATTGTAAAGTAGTTAGCCTCCAACTAATAAAAATAAATGAAAAAAAAAAATTAGCAAACTGAATCTACTAGAGTTTTAGAAAAAGAAAAAAAACACTCACTGTGAACAATTTCATCTTTTCTCAGGAATGCTAGTTTCAAAATAGAAAATGTTGAACTGTTTTTCTCACCACTGGAAACGGATTATGGGGAAAATCATATCAGTAGATGTATCTGAAAAGTTCAACTGAGATTTATGATATAAACTTAAAGTTATTTAGTGATAGAAAAGAACTTCCTTACCCTGATGAAGACTGTCTATACAAGCCATGACAGTTAAAAGCAAGAATATCACAAATTTTTCAGATGGTAACTTTATCTCTGAAAAAGGAGGGTTACAAGTAAGATATAAGAATTTTCCAGCTACCCAAGCAACAAGATTCTAAATGACACTCAAGACCAATTTGAGATTTTTTAAAATTACAAAAATAAACCCTCACACTTAAAAATTTTTTTTTCTCATTCTGCATACAGCAATGAGCAGTCAGAAAATGCATGTATAGTAGTAACAATAACTAGTATTTAGGAAGAAAAAAAAATAGCAAAAGATGACCAAGATCTGTGTGAAGGAATTCTCCATCTTTCTTGAAAACATTTTTTAAAAAGACTTAAATGAATAGAGATAATCTGTCCTCTTGGATTAGAAGACTTGAATTCACAAACAAATACACTCTTCCTGGATTGACCTATAGGTTCAATGCAATTCCAATCAAAATTCCAACAGGAGTATTTTGGGGAACTTGACATACTGATTTTAACATTTAAATAGAATGGCAGAGGTCCAAGAATAGTCAAGACAACTTTGAAAGAAGGTTCAGGAGAAGGCCTTGCTCTATCAGATACCAGGACTTATTTTTGAGCCTATAGACTCTGTTGAATGTAGACACAGTTCTGACTCAAGGACAAGAAAATTGATCATTGGAATAGGAGAGGTCACAGAAAGAGGACCACCCACATGTGGAATTTTGATGAACGGCAGATCCACAGGGGAGGAAGTGAAGGACTATTTTGCAAAAAAAGAAGGAACATATATAGGTCAACATTGTACACCACACAGAAAAATCAACTTCCTGTAGATGAAGTCTTTAAATGTCAAAAGGAAAACAGAAAACTTTTAGTAGAAACTATCCTTGAATATCTTTCTACATCTTAAGATGGGAAACAATTTCTTTAACCCCAAAGTTCTTATTACAATTAAGAACTTATCATCATCAAACGTCACCTTTAAAAAGGTAAAGTACAAGATACTCACTGGGAGAAGATATTTACAATGTACATAATCTTTTAAAAGCATAAAAATGTATAAAGCTCTCAAACAAATTTAATAAGAAAAAGACAAACATTCAGTAGGAAAATGGGCTGTCAGTGGGAACAGGCATTTTATAGAAAAGATGTTCATATGCCACTGAAGCTGTTGAGAGATTTTCATCTTCATTGGTAACTAAGGAAATGCAAATCAACACCATAGTGAGAATGTGAGATGACCGGAAAAAAAAAAATTGAGAAAACCAAGTGTTTTAGAGATTGTAGATTAAGAGAATCTGATAGGCATAGATGACAGTATGAGTGAACACAGTTGCTTTGGAAAATATTTGTCATGATCTTCTAAAAAGGAACTTAATTAAATTCCTAAGTAACACTAAAGGAAAACTCTCACATGTGAATACAAAGAGACACGAATAAAGAATGTTCGTAATTGCAACACCAGGAAACAACTCCAGTGTCCATCAATAGGAGCTTGGATAATAGACATAATCATAAAACGCATCATTATACAATGGGAAACTGCAACTTTGTGCAAAAACATGAATGAGTCTTTGCTATGTAAGAATGTATCTACAAAGCAAGTCCAAGAAGAGTACCTGGCACATGGCACCCTTTGTAGGTTCAGAAGCAATTAAACTGAAGAGTGTATATTTTGGGTAAACATATATGTGGTAACACCAGCAACAAAAGGTTCAGAGCAGTGGTTACTGGGGGCGGGTCAGAGTAGAAGGAAGATGAAAGTTATCATCAGTGTTTTAAGTCTCAGGTTGGGTGGCAGGTTTACACGTGTTTATCATATCATGTGTAACGATGAGTAAGTAAAAGTGAATACTGCTTGTTCCATTGATACTAGCTCAGTGATGAACAAAGCATTTTGGATAAATCCATTTAGGGCAACACACGCCCAATTTTTAAAAAGGGAACAGAGGTCTTGCTGGACAGGGATGGGAGTGAGAGAAAAAATTACAGCCCTCGTTCTCAAGGACTTTACAAATACGATGAGAAGGTGGAGACAGGTCAATGCAGTGACGTTCTGTGATGTTGTGTCAGGGATGGACACAGGACTCAGTGGGTGGAGAGAAGGAAGGGATGGACCCTGACAGGAAGGGAGAAGACAAAGGTTCCCAGAGTAAGAGATGTTGACCTTGCAGCTGGCAGGAGGCGGCGGGGTGGATGGTTGAACTGGGAAAGGGAGGGCAGCTCAGGTAGTGAAGGGAAAGTTGCTCAGTCGTGTCCGACTCTTTGCAGCCCCATGGACTGAATACTGGAGTGGGTAGCCATTCTCTTCTCCAGGAGATCTTCCCAACCCAGGGATCGAATCCAGGTTTCCCGCATTGCAGGTGGATTCTTTACCATCTGAGCTACCAAGGAAGCCTAGTTCAGGTAGAAGGAACTGTATAATTCAAAGGCTCCAAATCATAGGGGAATGGATCTCTCTGGACACAGGGAGAAGGCCAGTGTAGCTAGACCCTAGGGCAGGACCAGTGGCTGGAGCAGCCGTCAGGGGAGACCCCAGGAAAGACATCATGTATCAGACCAACGATTATGACTTGATTCTCTAAGTAGTGGGAGCAAACAAGAGCTTTGAGACTCCAGAATGGCTGGAAAGTACTGGTTTAGGGGGAGGTAGTTCTAGCAGCCTGTATCCAGTAAAGAAGTGAATAGGCTCAGTGGTCAGCAGAGGATCCCTGGGCCTGGGAGATGAAGCGGAAGAACAGAAGGGAAGCCAGCTCCCAGGTGTCTGCCTGGGGGAGCAGGCAGGAGCAGGAACTACCAACAGACTTAGCCTGAATCTGCCGAATGGACATGCCTGGGGCCCCCACGGCCGGAGAAGACGCCCGCATCACTCACCCAGGCGACGGTACCCATGACAGGGTCTTCATCATCCACACCCTCCGGTCTCGTGGCTGCCTGCTTTCTGCAGGCTTTCACTCTAAGAGAAGAAACCGGTGCACTGCAGTCAGGGCGGCTCAGACAAAGGTGGGCAAGCTGCCCCCCACCGCCCCCAGTACGACGGCTCGGGCACCCAGACCCTGAAACACCTTCAGAGGCCTTCCTGATGCGGAAGTAAGCGCTTTATCTTCTTGGATGACCAGGACTGTGGCCAAGACTGAATTTCCATCACTAGAGACTCGACTTACAAACTTGTCCATGAATGTCATTATTATTGACACATGGTGGCCAAGACGTGGAAACAATCCAAATGTCCATCAATGGATGAATGGATGAGTAGCATGTGCTCCACTCATCCAAGGGAGCATTTTTTTAAGATAAAAAAGAATGAAGGAGACGTCCCTGGTGGTGCAGGGGATGAGAATTCCCCTGCCAATGCAAAGGACACAGGTTCGATCCCGTGGTCTGGGAAGATTCCATGTGGCTCTGAGCACCTAAGCCGATGGGCCACAGCTACTGAGCCTGCGCTCTAGAGCCCTCGAGCTGCAATTCTGGAAGCCCGCACACCTTAGAGCCTGCGCTCTGCAATAAGAGAAGCCAGGGCAATGAGAAGTCTGTGCACCGCAACCAAGACCCAGCACGGCCAAAAATTAATGAACTATTTTTTTTAAAAAAAGGAGTGAAGGACTGCCATGCATGAACCTTGAAAACATCACGCAAAGTGAGAGAAGTCGGTCACATGGGACCACACATTTTATGATTGCGCTTACTCGAAATGTCCAAACCAGACAACTCTAGAGAGACGGGAAACAGCCTAGGGCAGAGGGTGGAACAGAGAGGATGACCAGGGATGCGGATTCCCTTTTGGTTTCCCTTTCATTTGGGGCTAATGCAAAAATTCTGTCAAAATCATTGTCATAGACATGCAGCTCTGAATAGACTAAAAACCAATGAACTGTACACTTTAATGCATGGGAATTACATCTCGCTCAGGCTGTAACCCCCCTCTGAATCCAGTCTGCGCTTCTCCGCATTTCTGGGATTAAGGGACGGCTTTCCACACTCCCTACCACACCCCTCCGTATACGTCCCCAGAACACAGACTTACATGAAAAACAAAAGGAGACACAAGCATGTGGACAGCAGGGCCCCTGCACCAGCGCCTCCAAGAGCCCCAAGAACCAGGAATGCAGGTCTCCCTGGGGGAAGATGGCCAGGAGATGACCGCGCTCCCAAGATTCAGGCTCTTGCCCTCCCGCCTCCTTGCAGAACTTTCTGGAGAGCCTCTTCAGGCCTGAGAGGGAGCCCCCTGTCCTAGCAAGCACACTCTGTCCCAACTCCAGCCCCTCTCCCCCAGGCATCATCTTCTAGGATCATAACTCCTGCTCCTGCCCCTCTAAGCCTCTCCCCCGGACAGACCCCTGACCTGGCAGCAGCAGGACAGACCCGCTCCGGACCCCATAGACGTTCAGGGCCTCACAGCTGAGGCTGAGGCCGGAGCTGAGCCCCTCGCGGAGGCTCAGGGAGCCATTGGCCCAGGGCCCGGCGGAGCTGGAGCTGACCTCGAAGGAGGCGTTGCTGAAGTTCCCCTCCAGCAGCCCCTCGCCCAGCCGCCAGCGCAGGGAGGGGGCCGGCCGGGCTCTGGAGGAGCAGCTGCAGCGCAGACCCTCGTCCTCCTGGGAGCAGGAGGGGCCCAGCAGCTGCGGGGGAGCTGTGGGGAGACATGGGAGGGATCAGGGGTGCCTCTCCCCTCCCTGGAACCCCGGCATCCTGTCCCCAGGGGCCCCCACACTCACAGACCATGATGAGGCTCAGGGAGGTATTTTGGGAGCCCAGCCGGTTATGAGCCTGGCAGGTGAACTCTGTCTCTGCACTTCCTAAATAAGGCAGCGCCAGGACCCCGGTGCTGGAGATGGGGGCGGCCTCCAGGGCTGGGGACGTCTGGAACAAGCTCAGCTGTGCAGGGGGGTTGCTGTCAGCGACACACAGCAGCCGCAGCGCCTGGCTCTCTGAGATGAGAAAAGACGAGGTGTCCTGCAGAATCTTGAGTGCTTTGGGGGAAAGCACAGCGGGAGAGCTGGGGGAGGCAGAGGTCTCCTCCTCCCTCCTTCCCAGGATCTCCTGGCCTCACTCTCTCCTCCCCATCCAGCCAGCTGGGTTCCCTGTGGTCCCAGGGCTGAACCTTCCCACCCTAAGCAGGCTGAGCCAACATGTCTGGGCCTCCTATCTTCAGGGGAGGCTTGGTGTATCAATGCAACAGGCCTGGGCTGTTTGGTGGAAAGAAAACCCAGAGCCTCAAGGCTTGAGAAGTTGATTCAGTGAAGGCAGCAGGAGATGAGAGTAAGGAGGCTTTTGTGGAAGAAAACCACATAATAGAACTGTGGTGAAGGGAAATGGGCTTTGAACAGGGTGTGTGAGTGTGTAAATGTGTGGGGTGTATGTGTGTGTGACTGTGTGTATGTGTGCATGAGTGCACATGTGTATGCCCATGTGTCTATGTGTTCGTGATGGGTGCCTGAGCTGTGGGTATATCTCTGTGTATATGTGTGAATGTGTGATGTGTATGTGCCTGTGTGTATGGGCGTTTCTGTGTGTGTCTCAGTGTATGTTCATGCGTATGTACTGTATGTGTGTGTGCCTGTGTGTGTGAGTCTATGTGTGTATTGCATGTGTGTGTGGTCTAGTGCATGGGAGGTGGGGCGGGGTGGTGGTTGTCTCCTTGCTCTTCACACATCTGATCACACTCAAGCTCACCCCGCCACCCCTTGGAGGCGGTCCCAGGGGCAGGACCCAGCCCTGGAGAGGAGAGGTCCTGTCTTACCTGTGACATTTCTGAAGGAGAGGCTGATGCGGACGTTCCTCGGAGCATCTGGGGCAGAAAGACATGGGCTCGCTGCAGAGGGAGGAGTGGGGTGCAAACTGACCAGCACCCAGGAGGGAAAGCAGGAAGGGGGTGGTGTCCTTCACGGCCCTCCCCACCTCAGCTCCCAGGGCTCAGACCTATGGAAGAGCAGGCTGGCCTTCCCTCTGCACACACACATGCACACACACACGCACACACACACACACACGCATGCACACCGCCCCCCGGGACCCCGCCGGCCCTCCGCACTCACAGGAGACGTTGAGCCGCACGGTTGTCTCCAGGGTCACCTGCGCTCCCTGCAGTGTCACCTGACAGGTGAGGTTGGAGCCGTGGTCCTGGGGCCTGGGGGTGAGCATGAGCTCCGAGGAGTGGAGGGTCCCTGGGTCCATCTCATCAAGGGCGTCCCCCGCCCAGGAGAACAGGAAAGGGTGTCCCCGAGCACAGGCTACTGACAGGCTGCAGGTCAGCTGTGTGGGGCGGCCAGACTCCAGAGGCTCCACAAACTGGATGTTGGGTTTCTCTGTTGGGACAAGGGGGTGACAGAGGCAGATGCATGGACGCAGGGGTATGGGCACCCAGAGGGGGACCCTCAGAGGGACCAGTGCCTCACGGCCACAGCTCAGCCCCGGTCCTGGGTCTCTCCTGAACCCTCAAACCCCAGAACCTGGAGCAGCAAGGGCTCCTATACCCTGTTCCTCTTCTAACACAGGCGCCTCCACGTGCCAGGGTCCTCTCCTGGGCCCCCTCTCATACCTGTCACCTGCAAATTCAGCTTCTTATCAAGGTAACTATATTTCTCATTAGGTCCTCTCTCCACTCGCAAGTAGTAGGCTCCTGAGTCGCTCAGCCTGGCCTCTTTGATGCTCAGGGAGCAGTCCCTGCTCCTGGGGTCACCGACGAGGAGGAATCGGCCCCAGGTCTCTGGCTTCACTGGTTTATTTCGGTCGTTTGTGGCCACAGCAACATTCTGTGGCTTGTCTCCTTCCCGGAACCAGTAGATGAAGGGCTCAGCAGACCAATACCCCGAACTCCAGGGGTGGGAGAAGGAGCAGGACACGCGGACGTCCATGCACGCCTGCACTGTCACGGATTCCTGCACTCGGAGCTCGAACCCTGGAAGCTCCTGCAGGGACCCTGGGGGACACAGAGGCTCAGCGGCAGCTCCACCCCCCCCCACCAAGCGTGCCCCCCTCCCCCAGCCGTGCCCCCGTCCCCCACCCCTCCCCCACTCACCCCCCCACAGCAGGGACAGCAGCAGCAGCAGGGGCACCATGTCGGCATCCGCCAGCACAGAGCCGCTTCGGGTCCCTCTGCTGGGGAGGGAAGCGCCCCGAATGTGGGGAGGGAACGAGGAAGCCCCAACAGGAAGCCAGAGGGTGACGGAGACAGAGCCGAGGGCAGGCACAGAAGGGGAACTTGGAGGCCCAAGGCCGTGGAGGAGGGGCGTCCCTGGGAAATCAGGAGGTCCCACCCCACACCCCGTACCCCTCCCGCAGGGGGAGATCCTGAGGCCCCCAGAGGCCGAGAGGCTTCACCGCACGTGGCTCTGACATGCCCACCCGTCCAGTGATGCTCGGGCCACGGTGGGACCGCCCAGCGGCCGGCGCAACCAGAAAAGACAAACGGGGTCCAGCCCTGGTCCTCGGGTGGGACCGATCCTGCAAGAGAGAAACGCTGGACTTTCTGGAAAAGAATATTGAAAAATTTCTCAAAACCGTTCATACTTGGGCTGGAAGAGTCACACACGGTGGAGGGTGGAACCCAGGAAGGAAAGCTGAGGGTGAAAAGCTCCTTTGCCCAGAGGGGTTTTCAGAACAGGGCACACGGGCTGAGGGTCTTCATGGATCTGAGGTTCTGTGGGACCAGCCGACCGGGACACAGGCCCACGCCAAATGGGGTGGTAAAGGAAGAATTTTGCCCCATTCAGCTGGGACCCTGAAGTCTAGACCTCACACAGAAACACCGTTCATGACCCCTCACTCTGGATGGCCTTCTTTTCAAAGCCACATGAAGGCTTAAGTCATGTGTGGAAACAACCTGTGAACTTACTGCTCTTTCGGGAAAAAATTCTTTAAGTTTCGCAAGTTTGACTACGAGCGTAAACGTTTAGACCCTTTCAGGGACAAGCTCTGGGACTGACGGAAAGTGTCTTTTATAGTTAGATAGAAATGTTAATGTATTGTTTACTTTCTTAAACTACAGAAACAGAGATGTCCATCAATCAACTATGCCAGGCAAAATACTGTATCTTCTTTCTATTCTATTTTAGATATAATACGATTAATCTTATTTCTTCATATAATGGGTTTCCCTGCTAGCTCAGATGGTAAAGAATCTGCCCTCAGTGCAGGAGACGAGGGTTCAATCCCTGGGTCAGGAAGATCCCCTGGAGAAGGGAATGGCATGCACTCCAGTATCCTTGCTTGGAGAATCCCATGAACAGAGGACCCTTGCAGGCTACAGTCTATGGGATTGCAAAGTCAGACAGGGCTGACTAACACTTTATTAGTATAACACTCATGTTAATTAATATACATGACTATTCTCCTAAAAAGAGGCAATCAAAGAGGATCAGGCCAAAAGTGTGGGGAACAGGTGCTATGCAGGTGTAATACGGGTACCTGGCTCCTGAGAAAAATGGTATGGTGGCCCAGTGCTTAGGACTCTGCACTCTCACTGCCTCTGGCCCAACTTCAATCCCTGGTCTGGGAACTAAGACCCCACAAGGCCTAGGTCATGGCTGAAAAAAAAAAAGGAAGAAAGAAAAATAGTCTGCAATAAATGTCTTATCTTTTGGTTTTCAGCATTTTATGTTTTGTGATTGATTACATAGGTTTCTCATTTCGAAAGAAACTCGGATGTGAGGTGCCTGTGATATTGAGACTTTTAGGAAATATATATTTGGCCTTCATCCACAGTTCCTGGCTCACAGATTCATGAATTGTTGGAATTCTCTGATTGATAGCAGATATGGCAGCTTCTTTGTTCACACATTTGCTTTGTTCTCAGTCCCTGAAAACACTTCAGGGCCACCCGGACCTGGGGGTCACATTGTGTATTTGGGAGCCATGTCTGTACTGTATTCAGTGACACCACTGTTTTGCCGAAGGAGGCATCTGAACGCTTGAGTCAATGTCAGGCTCCACAGAACCCAGGACCGGCCCTGCCCAGGGTCCAGGTGAACAAGCGGGGACGGGCTCTCCCCCTCGCTCCTCGGCTGTTGCGGGAACATTGCTGGACAAGCAGGCGCTGGAGAAGGCCGGGATCCGAGGGCCGTGCGGCACACCTCACAGCGGCCGGCGTCTAGCAAAGGCCAAGCTGGGACGGTCAAGGAACAAGAAACAAGCGTGTTGCTGAGGACGTGGGGTAAAGGGCCGCTTGGGCACTGCTGGTGGGAATTGAATTGGTGCGGCCACTATGGGAACGCTCTGCAGGTTCCTCAAAACTGAAATAGAACCTCAAGCACTTTCACTTTTGGGCCTTTAAAGAAAATGAAAACAGCAAATTTTTTTGTTCTTGGAAGTGTTATGTACAGTAGCAAAGACATGGAAACAACTTCCATATCCAATGATGAGTGAATGAATAAAGAAACCGCGGTGTGTGCATACTCGTGATCATTCTTCAGCTATAAAAGAGAAAGAAATCCTGCTTTTACAATACATGGATGGTATGCCAGGGCATTAGGGTAATGAACTATGTTAGACAGAGGAAGAAAAAGACTGTATGATCTCACAGGTAGGTGAAACTGAAAAAAAAAAACAAACACTATAAGGTCATAGATACAGAGAAATAACTGGTGGTTCTCAGAGATAGAGAGCGGGGTCATTGGCAAAAATGGGCAAAAATGATCAGAAGGTACACATACCCAGGAATAAAATAAATAAGTCATGGACATGTACTGTACATCATGGTGACTATATTTGAAATATTAAGGACACTAATACAGTTAACAATACTGTACTGTATATTTGAAAGTTGCTAAAAGATTAGATCTTAAAATTTCTCATCACAAGAAAAATATTTTAGCCTTATAGACATAAATGTTAATTAGGCATATTTGGTGATCATTTTGCAATATGTACATATATTAAATCATTATATTATACACCTGAAACTAACACAATGTTATACCTGTATCTCAAAGAAAATATGTATCTATATATGTAAAAGATTTGAAAAATATCAAGTTGGGAGCTTATATTAGAGTGGTCCAAAACTAAGAGAGTGTTCCCTGTTTGACAGGCTTTACTGGCCTTTCAGCACCTGCATAATCAATTACTTAGGTTACGTTTCCTCTGTGGAAATACACAATATGTGGCGTGGCTACTGTCCCTGATTTACTAATTAAATCTCTAGAGATGAAAAAATGAACACTGGGTGATTTCAAATGCCTTTGTGATAAAATTCACAGTGCATTGGAAATAAAAGAGAAATTCCCTAAAACGATGAAGGGTGTCTTTAGAAAACATCATACTTAATGGAGTAGCATAGGTTCCACCCCAGCAAGTCAATAAATATTGGTAAAAGATATAACAATTGAGGGGAAAAAACAAAGTGATCTCTCTTCATAAAAGTTCTGCATGTAGAAAAATTCAAGAGTTTATACAGATACATTTAGAGGTTTAACAAGAGACCACGATGACTTGAGACAAATTCCAATTTTAAAACTCCATTGCAGACTTCCCTGTGGTCCAGGGATCAAGCATCTGCCTGCCAAGGCAAGGGATGGGGGTTTGATCCTTGGTAAGGGAACCAAGATCACACATGCCTTGCAACTCGGCCAAAAAAGATCAATTACTTTCTCATATCAATTACTTTCTCATAAAACTGTATGAGAGCCATTGACAGTTGCATCAAAAATTAGGGTATACCTGGAATCTATCTGACATTTAGAAAGGTATACAACAAAAGGATATACAAGACCTCAGTGGAAAAAATTATAAATCGGTCTTGAAGGACATTAAAGATATAAATAAATGGGAAAATACACCACACTAGGGGTTTGAAAAAAGAATATAAATATCCATTCTACTCAAAATAATGTGCAGAATGAAAACGTATGTCACCACATCCAGGGTGGACATCTGGGGAACTCAATAACGCCACTGTAAAATGTATAATGAAGCAGACATTTCAAGGATGGCAAGGGTACCTTGTAAAAGAACAGTGTGTGAGGCCTAGCTCTGCAAGTTGTGAAGATATAAAAACGGCCTGCCTGCTTGCTTAGTTGCTCAGTCGTGTCTGACTCTTTGCCACCCATGGACTGTAGCCCACCAGATCCTCTGTCCATGGGATTCTCCAGGCAAGAATACTGGATTGGGTTGCCATTCTCTTCTCCAGGGTACATTAGAGCATAGTAGAACAAAATTTTTGGACTGAAAGAGAGATGGTCCAGCAGACTAGTGGAACAGAATAGGGAACCTAAAAATAAAGCCCTAACCACAGGAAGCATCATGTGTAATAGAAAAGGTGATAGAAAGAAGTGACAAAGAGATAGGCATTTCAATCACTCTGTGGTCAACAGGGGATCTGAACCCAGTCAACTGAAACTGCACCCCTAGCTCATATGGGAACCAAAATCAAGAGCAGATGGGCTGAAGACCTATTTAGAGAGACAAACAGCAGAGCTGCTGCAAGATACTGGAGCAGGTGTCTCCATGAACGGTGGTGGGGAAGGATTCCTAACGAACACCATGTCTAAGAGAGACGCTGAAATCTCGAGCTGTATTAGAATGAAGAACTCTTCATAAGAGATATCCCTGGGAGTGCTGAATTGAAAGCCATCAGGTGGGAGAGGATACGGATGACACGGATAACCATCAGAGTAACAGTAGCCAAAATATGAGTTTCTAGAATGCCTAAGTTAAAAGAAATATACAGAAATGGACCCAAATAAGCAGGAATTTCATCAAGGACCACATACAAGGAGACCGTCAAGGAATGGAAAACTGCCCCACATCACTGCACTCAGGAACCTGCACATTAAAACAATAATAGGGTATGACTGTATGTGCTCCAAGGAGCCACCTATTAAAGTCTCTCAAAACACCAACTGCTGGGGAAAGTGTGGAGTAGTGGTTGTTGAAATGTAAGTTGGCCCACACATGTGAGAGGAAAACAGCTTCATACAACAAGCCAAGCATGTTCTTACATGAGGACCCCAAATTTCCACTCCTTGGATGCGTGTTCTAGAGGTGGCCTGACTAATGGTGGCCAGTCCCCACATGTGCCAATTGAGGGGTTTAAGGATGGTTATAAGAACAGGTGTTAGGAGGGGCCACGTGAGGTGCTCTAACTTAAAATGACACTGGCTTTCCAGATTTAGTATAAGAAAATGGATGTAGGTGATTCTGGGCCCAAGTCCAATGTGTCTATCAGTTCGACCACATCACCCACAAGCAATTCTGAGACACCAGCAGTGCATCCCAGATTTCAACTCAACTCAATCCAACTCAATGTTGACACTGTCTACCTGTAAATAGCATCACATCCTATAAGACTTCAGTGCTTCCAGGCTGCCCCTCCAGTTTCAGATGCCTGTTTCACCTCCATGTTGTCACATGTACATCTGACTGCTGGTTACACATGATTCAGTTCAGTTCAGTCACTCTGTCATGTCAGATTCTTTGAGATCCCATGAACTGCTGCACGCCAGGCCTCCCTGTCCATCACTAACTCCAGGAGGTTACTCAAACTCATGTCCATTGAGTTGGTGATGCCATCCAACCATCTCATCCTCTGTCGTCCCCTTCTCCTCCCACCTTCAATCTTTCCCAGCATCAGGGGCTTTTCCAATGAGTTGACTCCTTGCATCCGGTGGTCAAAGTATTGGAGTTTCAGCTTCAGCACCAGTGCTTTCAATTAATATTGAGGACTGATTTCCTTTAGGATGGACTGGCTGGATCTTGCAGTCCAAGAACTCTCAAGAGTCTTCTCCAAGACCACAATACAAAAGCATCAATTCTTCAGCAGTCAGCTTTCTTTATGGTCCAACTCTCACAACCATACATGACTACTGGAAAAAACATGGCTTTGACTAGACAGACCTTTATCGGCAAAGTAATGTCTCTGCTTTTTAGTATGCTGTCTAGGCTGCTCATAACTTTCCTGCCAAGGAGTAAGCGTCTTTTAATTTCATGGCAGCAATCACCATCTGCAGTGGTTTTGGAGCCCGAAAAACAATGTCTGCCACTCTTTCTACTGTTGCCCCATCTGTTTGCCATGAAGTGATGGGACTGGATGCCATGATCTTAGTTTTCTGAATGTTGAGTTTTAAGCCAGCTTTTTCACTCTCCTCTTTCACTTTCATCAAGAGGCTCTTTAGTTCTTCTTCACTTTCTGCCATAAGGGTGGTGTCATCTGCATATCTGAGGTTATTGATATTTCCCCCGGCAATCTTGATTCCAGCTTGTGCTTCATCCAGTCCAGCACTTCTCATGATATACTCGCCATATAAGTTAAATAAGCAGGTGACAATATACAGCCTTGATGTATTCCTTTCCCGATTTGGAAGCAGTCTGTTGTTCCATGTCCAGTTCTAACTGTTGCTTGCTGATCTGCAGACAGATTTCTCAAGAGGCAGGTCAGGTGGTCTGGTATTCCCATCCATCTCTTTAAGAATGTTCCAAAGTTTGTTGTGATCCACACAGTCAAAGGCTTTGGCATAGTCCATAAAACAGCAGTAAATGTTTTTCTGGAATTCTCTTGCTTTCTTGATGATCCAACAGATGTTGGCAATTTGATCTCTGGTTCCTATGCCTTTTCTAAATCCAGCTTGAACATCTGGAAGTTCACAGTTCACATATTGCTGAAGCCTGGCTTGGAGAATTTTGAGCATTACTTTACTAGCGTGTGAGATGAGTGCAACTGTGTAGTACTTTGAGCATTCTTTGGCATTGCCTTTCTTTGGGATTGAAGTGAATACTGACATTTTCCAGTCCCGTGGCCACTGCTGAGTTTTCCAACTTTGCTGGCATATTGAGTGCAGCACTTCCACAGCATCATAATTTAGGAATTGAAATAGCTCTACTGGAATTCCATCACCTCCACTAATTTTGTTCATAGTGATGTTTCCTAAGGCCCACTTGACTTTGCATTGCAGGATGTCTGGCTCTAGGAGAGTGATCATGCCATCGTGATTATCTGGGTCATGAAGATCTTTTTTGTATAGTTCTTCTGTATATTCTTGCCACCTCTTTAATATCTTCTGCTTCTGTTAGGTCCATACCATTTCTGTTCTTTATTGTGCCCATCTTTGCATGAAAATTTCCCTTGGTACCTCTAATTTTCCTGAAGAGATCTCTAGTCTTACCCACTCTATTGTTTTCCTCTATTTCTTTGCATTGATTACTGAGGAAGGTTTTCCTACCTCTCTTTGCTGTTCTTTGGAACTCTGCATTCAGATAGGTATATCCTTCCTTTTCTCCTTTGCCTTTCACTTCTCTTTTCTTCTGAGCTATTTGTAAGGCCTCCTCAGACAACCATTTTGCATTTTTGCATTTCTTTTTTGGGGGATTGTCTTGATCACTGCCTCCTGTACAATGTCACGAACCTCCATAGTCCATAGTTCATCAGGCACTCTGTCTATCAGATCTAATTCCTTAAATCTATTTGTCACCTCCACTGTATAATCGTGAGGGATTTGACTTAGTTCATACCTGAGTGGTCAAGTGGTTTTCCCTTACGTTCTTCAATTTCAGTCTGAATTTGGCAATAAGGAGTTCATGATCTGAGCCATAGTCAGCTCCCGGTCTTGCTTTTGCTGACTGTATAGAGTTTCTCCACCTTTGGTTGCAAAGAATATAATCAATCTGATTTCGGTATTGACCATCTGGTGATATCCATGTGTAATCTTCTCTTCTATTGTTGGAAGCGTGTGTTTGCTATGACCAGTGCGTTCTCTAGGCAAAACTCTATGAGACTTTGCCCTGCTTCATTCTGTACTGCAAGGCCAAATTTGCCTGTTACTCCAGGTGTTTCTTGACTTCCTACTTTTGCATTCCAGTGCCCTATAATGAAAAGGACATCATTCTTGGGTGTTAGTTCTAGAAGGTCTTGTAGGTCTTCATAGAACTGATAAACCTCAGCTTCTTCAGCATTCCTGGTTGGAGCACAGACTTGGATTAATGTAATGGTTTGCCTTGGAAATGAACAGAGATCATTCTGTCATTTTTGAGATTGTATGCAAGTACTGCATTTCAGACTCTTTTATTGACCATGATGGCTACTCCATTTCTTCTAAGGGATTTTTGCCCACAGTAGTAGATACAATGGTCATCTGAGTTAAGTTCACCCATTCCAGTCCATTTTAGTTCACTGATTCCTGAAATGTCAATGTTCACTCTTGCCATTTCCTATTGACCACTTCCAATTTACCTTGATTCACGGACCTAACATCCAGGTTCCTATGCGGTATTGTTCTTTACAGCATTGGACTGTACTTCCATCACCAGCCACATCCACAACTGGGTGTTGTTTTTGCTTTGCCTCTGGCTCTTCATTCTTTCTGGAGTTATTTCTCCACTGATCTCCAGTAGCATATTGGGCACCTACCGACCTGGGGAGTTCATCTTTCAGTGTCCTATCTTTTTGCCCTTTCATACTGTTCATGGGGTTCTCAAGGCAACACTGAAGCGGTTTGCCATTCCTTTCTCCAGTGGATCACGTTTTGTCAGAACTCTCCACCATGACCCATCCGTCTTGGGTGGCCCTACATGGCATGGCTCATAGCTTCATTGAGTTAGACAAGGCTGTGGTTCATGTGATTGGATTGGTTAGTTATCTCCCACTGAAACGTGAAGCTGAGTTATGCTCCCGGAACCAAGGAATGAATTCCGCAAACTCAAAAACACTCACTCAGGCAAAGTTTATTTTAAGAGACAGAGATGCAAAGTTCTCAGCATAGGCAATGAGAGGGTGTGACATAACCACAAAGATGGGAATAACAGCAGATGTGTGTCTTTATTAGAATTGATCTGTTCTTATCTGGTTGACTTGGGGCCAGAGCTGTGTTGTTTCTGACCAATCAGTTTCAATGTCCCCATACCCAGCGTGTCATTGCATGCCTTTCTTGGATCCCCCAGTTTCTCAGTATCTCCAGACATTGCACTGCCATCCATCAACCCTTTCTCAAGACCCCACATCCATTATTTAGGGACCAAATGCATCTTAAGTGGTAATGCCCATCCTAATAGCAAATAAAATAACCCAAACAATTGAGTGGGGGACATGAAGCAACCTTTCTTACATTCCAAAAGAGTTACAACTTCCTGTCAGTGAAAAATGTATATATTATACTTTTTAAAAGACTTATGCATTTATTTACTTATGTTTGGCTGTCCTGAGTCATAGTTGCAGGGAGCAGGGTCTACACTCCAGTTGTGGTGCTCAGGCTTCCCAATGGGGTGGCTTCGCGTGTTGTGGAGGACAGACTCTGGGCCCACAGGCTTCAATAGTTTGCACTGTGGGCTCAGTTGCTCTGTTGTGGTTCTCGGACTTAGTTGCTCAAGGACGTGTGGAATCTTCCCAGACCAGGGATCAAACCTGCGTCCCTTGCATTGGCATGTGCATTGTTAACCACTGGACCACCACGGAAGTCCCATGCATAGAGTTTTCAAAAACAAATCAATAGTAATATTTTATTGAGGTGGTATTCACTTGACAACGAAATACTAATGATAGTTTTGGATGTGTAAACTTTAAAAAGATGAGATGAAGAGGAAACTAAATGACCTTGGATGATAAAGTAATGTGGCCCAGGAGCCTCCCTCTTGTGGGAGAGAGAGGAAGTGCTGTTGACAGTTCTAGACCCCAGGACAGTGGGAGGAGGACTGCGGAGATAACTCTGGCCCCACCAGCGTGGGTACCAGACAGACACCCAGGTAAAGCCCTTCTCTGGTGAGAATGAAGGGTGAGTTTTTGCAACATGATACCTAGTATCTGATTGAAGCTATTTCCTGTCTTCAAGGACCATTTTCTCCTGCTGTCCCCAATACATTAACCAAAAAAAATTGTATGCAGTGCTGGGGAAATGCAGGAAGATATCTACCAGAAAGAAAATCTTTGAAAACATTCCCATGGACAATTGCATCAAACGAATAAAATACCCAGGAATAAATTTCATCAAAGAGAAAAGAGATCAGACATTGATAAAGAAACTGAAGAAGACACAAGGAAATTGAAAGACATACCATACTCACAGATTGGAAAAATGAATGCTGGAAAAAGTCCACTGTAGCCTTGCAATACAGATTCAATTCAATCCTTAGCTAAAATACCCATGGCATTTTGAAAAAGGCTAGACCAAATAATCGTCAGATTTTATTGAAGCCATCAAAGACATCAAATAGTCAAAACAATCTTGAGAAAGAAGAACAAACCTGGGAAGCTGGAGGCATGACACTCTCTGATGTCAACTCTACTACAAAGTTATAGTAATTGAATACAGTCATTAACACTGTATATTCTGTCAGCTGGTAACTAGGTCCTGTCAAGGTGACCATTTTGTAATATATTTTATGTGGGGCATTCTGTTGTACACCTGAAACTAACATCAATTTATATATAATCTATACTTTAATTTTAAAAAGATATTGAGATATGCAAAGATTCCATAATTGGACAGCCAGCACACAGCATACAAATGAAAAGACTGAGAGGATTTCATAAAATAATTTTTAGACTTCTGCACAGCAAAGAAGAGAAAGAGTTAAGGGGAAAGAAAGTCACAAGTCAAAAGACTCACGTTGTAAAGGGTAAATTAGAAGTTTGGAATTACCATGTACTCATTACTATACATAAAGTAGATAACCAACAGGTACCAAATATATCACACAGGGAACATTACACAGCATCTCATAGTAAGCTACGATAGAAAACAACCTGAAAAGAATATATATGTTACATATATTATACACATGGAAAACAACCTGAACAGAATATACATGTATATATGTATATGTGTGTGTGTGTGTATCCAAATCACTTTGCTGCACTGTGAAACTAACACAACATTATAAATCCATTAACTACAATTTTTAAAAATAAACATACAGAAAAGTGAAAGTGAAGCCGCTCAGTCATGTCCGACCCTCTGGGACCCCATGGACTATAGCCCACCAGGCTCCTCTATCCATGGGATTCTCCAGGCAAGAATACTGGAGTGGGTTGCCATTTCCTTCTCCAGGGGATCTTCCCAACCCAGGGATCGAACCCAGGTCTCTCGCATTGCAGACAGGCGCTTTAACTTCTGAGCCACCAGGGAAGCCCCAACATAAAGAACTCAAATCTTTTTTTTTTCTTCAAAACAGGCTGCCAAATTTTTATTATTAAATGAACAAGAAACCAAACAGGGATTTCACAAAAGGAAAGTCAAATGGTTCAACATCATTGTGAACGGTTGTTGTGCTGAGCCATGAAAGACACCAGGATTCTTGACTTCCAGAGGAGAGGAATTCAATCTTGGGCAAGGCTTGATCCCACAGAGCTTTTGTATAATAAAGTTTTATTAAAGTATAAAAGAGATAAAGAAAGCTCATGACATAGACATCAGAAGGGGCCAGAAAGAGTGCCCCCTGCTAGTCTTTAGCTGGATGTCACATAGCTACTAGCAGGCTGCTAATTGGAGAAAGGAAATGTCTCAAAACTCAGAGATTGGCACCAGGCCCCTCACCCACAACATGCATTTTGAGATAACATTGGCACAAGGTGAGTTGTCCCGGGCCATAAAATGATTGACATGAATCTTGAAGAAAGGCAGGTTTCCAAGCAAATACAGTCTCATTGACATAGCTTAAGAGAACATTTGCATGAGTAAAACATACTGGTTTGTCAAGTCAGTTCTGAGTTTTAGGCAGAACCAACTTGAAGACAGAAGTGAAGTGAAAGTTGCTCAGTCATGTCTGACTCTTTGTGACCCCAGGGACTATACAGTCCATGGAATTCTCCAGGCCAGAATACTGGAGTGGGTAGCCTTTCCCTTCTCCAGGGGATCTTCACACCCCAGTGATGGAACCCAGGTCTCCCACATTGCAGGTGGATTCTTTACCCACTGAACTATGAGGCAAGCCCATAGCCTGGAGACAATGATTTGAAGAGCTGACTCATTTGAAGAGACCCTGATGCTGGGAAAGATTGAAGGTGGGAGGAGAAGGGGCTGACAGAGGGTGAGATGGGTGGATGGCATCACTGACTCAATGGACATGAGTTTGAGTAAACTCCTGGAGTTGGTGATGGACAGGGAGGCCTGGCATGCTGCGGTCCATGGGGTCACAAAGAGTGGGACATGACTGAGCAACTGAACTGAACTGAACATAGTTCATTAACATAGCTTAAGACAAACATTTCCATAAGAAAAATACATTGGTTAGTTCAAGGTTTGAGAAAAGTTAAGTTCAGGTGGAACCAGGTGTCATCATGGCAACAAAGAATTTTAAAAGAAACCTCTTTTTAAATTTGTGTAAATAAGGGGGAAAAAATCTAACACTTGCAGTTTGTTTCCTCTTGCTGCTTAAGGGAGAGATAAAAAATGTCTGAAACTTGCAGCCTACTTCCCCCATTTGGTGACCCCTGGCCTTCCTGCCTTTTACCCTGTCAATTGCACCAAAGGGAAATACATGAAAAGGCCAACGAGGTACTACCAAGTGGAGAGCAGCGCTGAAAACTGACCCTGCAGGTAACACAAGTGCAGCTGAGGATGAAGAAAGCTCAGAACTCGCATATATGATGCTGGGATGGAGATTCAGGTGGCTGATCAAGACAACTCTTGGAGGCTACCTTCTAGAATTAAATCAATGCCGGCCTTATGGCAAAACACGTCCATCCCCACCAGGAAAGAAGAGCTGTGCTGCTGTGCTTATTCCCTCAGTCAGGTCCTACACTTTGCGACCCCGTGGACTGTAGCCCGCCAGGCTCCTCTGCCCGTGGGGATTCTCCAGGCAAGCATACTGGAAGTCAGCTGCCATGCCCTTCTCCAGGGGACCTCCCCAACCCAGGGATCAAACCCCAGTCTCCCCCATTGCAGGTGGACTCTTTACCAGCTGAGTCACAAGGGAAGCCCAAGAACACTGGAGCGGGTGGTCTATCCCTTCTCCAGGGGAACTTCCTGACCCGGGAGTTGAACCAGGTCTCCAGCACTGCAGGCAGATTCTTTACTGACTGTGTGGATCACAACAAACTGTGGGAAATTCTTCAAGGGATGAGAATAACCTGTTTGCAGGTCAAGAAGCAACAGTTAGAACCAGACACGGAACAAGAGACTCATTCAAAATTGGGGAAGGAGTACATCAAGACTGCATATTGTCACCTTGCTTTTTTAACTTCTATGCAGAGTACATCATGAGAAATCATGGGCTGGACAAAGCACTAGCTGGAATCAAGATTGCTGGGAGAAATATCAATAACCTCAGATATGCAGGTGATACCACCCTTATGGTGGAAAGTGAGAAGGAAACTAAACAGCCTCTGCATGAAGGTGAAATAGGAGAGTGAAAAAGCTGGCTTAAAATCCAACATTCAAAAAACTAAATTCAAGGCATCTTGTCCCATCGCTTCAAGGCAAATAGATGGGGAAACAATGACAGCCTTTATTTGGGGGGCTCTAAAATCACTGCAGATGGTGACTGCAGCCATGAAATTAAAACATGCCTGGTCCTTGGAAGAAAAGCTATATTTTCTTCGAAAGCTAGACAGCATATTGAAAAGCAGAGACATTACTTTGTTGATAAAATTCTGTATAGTCAAAACTATGGTTTTTTCAGTAGTCATGTATGAATGTGAGAGCTGGCCTATAAAGAAAGCTGAGTGCCAAAGAACTGATGCTTTTGAACTGTGATGTTGGAGAAGATTCTTGAAAGTCCCCTGGACTGCAAGGAGATCCAACCAGTCCATGCTAAAGGAAATCAATCCTGACTATTCATTGGAAGTGTTGCAGGAAGGGGACCCATTCCAGGGCCCGAAACTGGGCTCTTGTCTAACACTCAGAAATGAATTGTCCGAGGACACACCTGTGCTGAAAAAGCAACAGATTTTATCGGGAAAGGGCACCCGGGTGGAGAGCAGGAGGGTGTGGGAACCCAGGAGAACTGCTCTGTCACATGGCTCGCAGTCTTGGGTTTTATGGTGATGGGGTTAGTTTCCGGGTTGTCTTTAGCCAATCATTCTGACTCAGAGTCCTTCCTGGTGGTGCACGCCTTGTTCAGCCAAGATGGATGCCAGAGAGAAGGATTCTGGGAGGTGGTCGGACACGTGGTATCTGCATTTGACCTTTCCTGAACTCTTCTGGTCGGTGGAGGCTTATTAGTTCCCTGTTCCTTACCAGGACCTCCAGACGTAGAACAACTCAGGCAAATGGTTACTATGGTGCCTGGCCAGGGTGGGCGGTTTCTATCAGTGTGTTTCCCATAACAGAAAGAATGATGCTGCAGCTGAAGTTCCAATACTTTGGCCACCTGGTGTGAAGAGCCAACTCATTAGAAAAGGCCCTGCTGCTGGAAAAATTGAAGGCAGAGGAGAAGGGGACAAGAGAGGATGAGATGGTTGGATGGCATCATGGCTAAATGAAAAAGAGTTTGAGCCAGCTCCGGGAGATTGTGAAGGACATGGAAGCCTGGCCTGCTGCCCTGCAAAGAGTCGGACATGACTAAGCAACTGAACAGCAACAACAAGCCTTGTCTCTCCAGTGGAAACTCAAAGAAAGGCTTCCCCCACTCTCCTGCTCCTTGAGCACAACCTGGTGCTGTCCCCTGGGCCCTGCCCTGATGAGGCACCATGTATCCTTGGAAAAAGAAACAAAAGTCTCTTTTCAAAGGAATTTACTCTTTGGAGCATCACACAGTCACCTCCACAAATTAAAAGGTTAAAACCTTTGGGTGGAAATGAGACAGATTTAGAGTCAAGAATTTCCAGGGAGAAGCAGACAGTGATGTCCCCACGTCTGTCCTCTGGAAATGTGCTGGGAGAAGAGAGGGTTCTGAGCTCGCCAGATGAACTCTCTTTCTGCAGGTCCTAATCCCTGCATCTCCAGGATCTCAGTGCTGGAGTTGGGGGCAGCGTCCAGGGAGGGAGACCCTGGACACAAGCTCAGCTGTGCAGGGGAGTTGCTGTCAGCAACACAGAGCAGCTGGGGCACCTGGCTCTCTGAGACGAGAAGGGACGAGGTGTTCTGCAGAATCGAGGGTTTTGGGGAAAAACGCAGCGGGAGGGCTGGGGGAGGCTGAGGTCTCACCCTCCGGCCTTCCCAGGATCTATTAAATCTGTGCATATGTCTTTGTGTGTATTGCAGATGTGTGTGGTCTAGTGAATGGAGGTGGGGCGGGGTGGTGATTGTCTCCTTGCTCTTCCCATATCTGATCACACTCAAGTCCACACCTCACTCCTTGGAGGTGGTCCCAGGAACAGGACCCAGGCCTGGAGGGGAGAAGTCCTGTCCTACCTGTGACATTTCTGAAGGAGAGGCTGATGCGGACGTTCCTCGGAGCATCTGGGGCAGAAAGACATGGGCTCGCTGCAGAGGGAGGAGTGGGGTGCAAACTGACCAGCACCCAGGAGGGAAACCAGGAAGGGGGTGGTGTCCTTCACAGCCCCTCCCCACCTCAGCTCCCAGGGCTCAGACCCATGGAAGAGCAGGCTGGCCTTCTCCCTACACACACACAGACACACCACTGCCCTCAGGGACTCAGGCACCCCTCCACACTCACAGGAGGCATTGAGCTGGATGGTTCTCTCCATGGTCACCTGAGATCCTTGGAGATTCACCCAACAGGTGAGGTCGGTGCTGTGGTCCTGGGTCTTGGGGTGGGGGTGAGCTGCAAGGAGTGGAGTCTCTGGGTGCAGCAGCAGCGGTGCCATATCCACATCCTCCTGCCCAGGTCCAGGTGCCTCCGCCAGGGAGGAAGTGCCCCGAATGTGGGGAAGGAAGGAGGAAGCCCCAGCAGGAAGCCAGGAAGGCAGCAGGTGATGAAGATTGGCTGATGAAGAAGGGGAAGGTGGACTCCTTAGGCGGGGCTGGGGGATTCGAAGAGAAGTCTCGCTGTTTCACATTCTCCCTCCAACCCTTCCCCGCTCCGCCCTGCCGCAGGCTGCAGGGGAGAGAACGAAGTCCCCAGAGCTGGCGAGTTTTCACCAGATGTGACGCTGAAATGTTGTTAACTCACCATGTTGTGTCCGACTCTGCGACCCCAGGGACTGTAGCCTGCCGGGCTTCTCAACCCAGGAATTTCCCAGGCAAGAATACTGGAGTGGGTTGCCATTCCCTTCTGCAGGGGATCTTCCCAAGCTAGGTACTGAACCCGCGTCTTCTGCATTGCAGGCTGACTCTTTACCACCGAGATACCAGGGAAGCCCAGATGTGACATGATCACCTTCCGAATGATGTTCATGTTCACCATGGGATTGCCCCATGAGCAGCGCAACCAGAAAAAGAGAAACGGGGTCCAGCTCCAGTCATCCGGCGGGACCCACCTGCAGCTGTAAAACACAGAACGTTCTGGAAAAGAATATTGAAAGTTTTCTCAAAACCATTGCACTTCAGGCAGGAAAAAAGTTCCCAGACCCAAAAACAGTGGAGGATGGTGCCCAGGAAGAAAACTTGAGCATTAAAGCTCCTTTGCCCAGAAGGGTTCTCAGAACATGGCACAGGCCTACGGGTCTTGTGGACCTGAGGGTCTGTCGGACCAGCCCCTGGGCACAGGCCCACGCAAAATGAGGTGGCTGAAGTGAGAGCCTTGCCCCACTCACTGCGGACCCCAGAAGCCTGGACTTCACAAGAATGGCCTTCAGGCCCCCTCACACGGCAAAGCCACATGAAGGCTCAAGCCATGTGTGGAAATAACCTGTGATCTCGATGCTCTTTAGGATTGATATTTCATAAAGGTTTCCTAAATTTGACAGTGCCCCTAAACATTTCACACCCTCCCATTAACTAGTTCTGGAAACAAACAAACAAAAAGCTTTCTTTAATATTTATTTAGAAATACTCTGTTTACATTTGTTACTTTCTTAAGGTATAAATTTCATAAAATTTCTTCAGAGAGAGGAAGGATCAATTGGGAGATTGGGATTGATAAATACACACTACTGTATCTAAAATAGATAACCAACAAGGACCAACAGTACAGCCCAGGGAACTATGCCCTCAATCTTTTAAAAAACTCTAATGGGAAGGAATCCGAGGAGAATATTCCTATATAACCGAATCACTTTGCTGTGCTGTGAAACTCACACAACATTATAAATCAATTCTATTTTAATTTTTAAAAAGTCACATCCAGAATAAAGAACTCAAATTAATAAGAAAAAGACTGCCCAATTTTTATTTTTCAGTGGGCAAAGATCCAAACAGGAATTTCACTAAAGAAGATATTCAAATGGCTCAACATCATTGCACATGAGGGAAATAAACTAAAAAGGCAAGGAGATACTGCCACAGTGGAGTGCAGTGCTGAAAGCTGAGCATGTAGGTAATACAAGTGCTGCTGAGGGTGTAGAAAGCTCAGAGCCCTCATGTATGACCATGAGATGTAAACTCATCTAACAAGTCAAAAGAACTCTCTCAGGCTACCTTCTAGAACTAAATATATGCCAACTTTATGATGAAGCAGTTCCACACCCACCAGGAGAAAAGTGCTAGCCCTCCTATTTTCATCACACCATTCACATCAACATTACTTTGAATGAGCCAAAATTTGCAAACAAATGCAATGTCATCGTATTTTAGAGTCCATACATAACTGAGGAATAGTCATATGTAAAATACTATTTTCAAGACAAAAACCAAGCAAAACCAACAATGAATTATTGATACTTGCAAAACCATGAGTAACCTCATACTAGGCGAGGTAAGTCAGAATGTCTCCTTTCAATGGTCTTGACTCTTCCTACTGTCACAAGTCATCTCTACAAAAAAAGGCTCGTGGATGCAAACGACACAGGGTTGGAGGTAAGAGTTTCCAGGGAGAAGCAGACAGTGATGTCCCCACGTCTGTCCTCTGGGCTCTGCATCCTCAGGTGAGGCTCCTCATGACAGGGAGCGAGGCGCGGCCACACCCCTCAGCCCAGCTCCCGAGCGGCCAGCACACCTACAGAGCCAACGCGGTCTCAGGTCAGAGAGTCAGACCCATTTCACTCATTCTGGGCTCTGCCTCTTGGCATGTGGGATCTTAGTTCCCCAACCCGGGATCAAGCCCCTGCCCCCTGCAGTGGAAACTCACAGGCTGAACCACTGGACCGACTCGGAAGCCCCTGGAGAGTCACACACTTTAGCTCCAGGCAAGACAGGACCGCCCAACCCTGCCAACAACTTCAGGCCATTCCCAGGACTTCCCCGCAGGGGGACAGGTGAGCTCACCTGGTGTAGTAGGTCCAGGTGAGGCCATAGGTGAGGAGGAAGCCAGCCCCCATGAGGGCCCCTCTGATCAGGGTGACGACCAGGGGCCAGGAGCCCTGCAACTCCTCAGTCTCACAGCTGCAGGAAGGGGGGCCTTCTGGGGAAGGGAGAGGGGGTGAAGCTCAGTCCCCAGACCCAGCCCTCCCAAAGGCACACACCTGCCCCGGCTGCCCGCCCCCAGCACCTGTCCTGCAACTCACTCTGCACAGAGAGGCTGAAGGAAACTTGCTGGGAGCCCAGCGGGTTCTGAGCTCGGCAGGTGACTTCTCCTCCATCCTCGACCCCCACGCGGGGTATCTCCAAGACCCCTGTGCTGGAGATGGGGGTGGCCTCCAGGGCTGGGGACCCCTGGAACCAGCTCAGCTGTGCAGGGGGGTTGCTGTCAGCGACACACAGCAGCTGCAGCCCCGGGCTCTCTGAGAAGAGAAGGGAGGAGGTGTCCTGCAGAATCTTGAGGGCTTTGGGGGAAAGCACAGAGGGAGAGCTGGGGGAGGCTGAGGTCTCCTCCTCCCTCCTTCCCAGGATCTCCTGGCCTCACTCTCTTCTCCCCATCCAGCCAGCTGGGTTCCCTGTGGCCCCAGGGCTGGACCTTCCCACTTTAAGGAGGCTGACGCCACATGTGTCTGGGCCTCCTATCTTCATGGGAGGCTTGGGATCTCAATGGGACAGGCCTGGGCTGTTTGGTGGAAAGAAAACCCAGAGCCTTAAGGCTTGAGAAGTTGATTCAGTGAAGGCAACAGGAGATGGGACTAAGGAGGCTTTTGTGGAAGAAAACCACACAATAGAACCGTGGTGAAGGGAAATGGGCTTTGAACAGGGTGTGTGAGTGTGTAAATGTGTGGGGTGTATGTGTGTGTGCCTGTGTGTATGGGCGTTTCTGTGTGTGTCTCAGTGTATGTTCACGTGTATGTACTGTATGTGTGTGTGCCTGTGTGTGTGAGTCTATGTGTGTATTGCATGTGTGTGTGGTCTAGTGCATGGGAGGTGGGGCGGGGTGGTGGTTGTCTCCTTGCTCTTCCCACATCTGATCACACTCAAGTCCACACCCCCTCCTTGGAGGCGGTCCCAGGGGCAGGACCCAGCCCTGGAGAGGAGAGGTCCTGTCCTACCTGTGACGTTTCTGAAGGAGAGGCTGATGCGGACGTTCCTCGGAGCATCTGGGGCAGAAAGACATGGGCTCGCTGCAGAGGGAGGAGTGGGGTGCAAACTGACCAGCACCCAGGAGGGAAACCAGGAAGGGGGTGGTGTCCTTCACGGCCCTCCCCACCTCAGCTCCGAGGGCTCAGACCCATGGAAGAGCAGGCTGGCCTTCCCTCTGCACACACACATGCACACACACACACACACGCACACACACCGCCCCCCGGGACCCCGCCGCTCCTCCACACTCACAGGAGACGTTGAGCCGCACGGTTGTCTCCAGGGTCACCT
Organism: Odocoileus virginianus; assembly: GCF_023699985.2. Taxonomy (NCBI): domain Eukaryota; kingdom Metazoa; phylum Chordata; class Mammalia; order Artiodactyla; family Cervidae; genus Odocoileus; species Odocoileus virginianus. Next base: position 328,439 of record NC_069693.1, read on the forward strand.
GCGCTCCCTGCAGTGTCACCTGACAGGTGAGGTTGGAGCCGTGGTCCTGGGGCCTGGGGGTGAGCGTGAGCTCCGAGGAGTGGAGGGTCCCTGGGTCCATCTCGTCAAGGGCGTCCCCCGCCCAGGAGAACAGGAAAGGGTGTTCCCCAGCACAGGCTACTGACAGGCTGCAGGTCAGCTGTGTGGGGCGGCCGGACTCCAGAGGCTCCACAAACTGGATGTTGGGTTTCTCTGTTGGGACAAGGGGGTGACAGAGGCAGATGCATGGACGCAGGGGTATGGGCACCCAGAGGGGGACCCTCAGAGGGACCAGCGCCTCACGGCCACAGCTCAGCCCCGGTCCTGGGTCTCTCCTGAACCCTCAAACCCCAGAACCTGGAGCAGCAAGGGCTCCTATACCCTGTTCCTCTTCTAACACAGGCGCCTCCACGTGCCAGGGTCCTCTCCTGGGCCCCCTGTCATACCTGTCACCTGCAAATTCAGCTTCTTATCAAGGTAACTATATTTCTCATTAGGTCCTCTCTCCACTCGCAAGTAGTAGGCTCCTGAGTCGCTCAGCCTGGCCTCTTTGATGCTCAGGGAGCAGTCCCTGCCCCTGGGGTCACCGACGAGGAGGAATCGGCCCCGCGTCTCTGGCTTCACTGGTTTATTTCGGTCGTTTGTGGCCACAGCATCATTCTGTGGCTTGTCTCCTACCCGGAACCAGTAGATGGAGGGCTCAGCAGACCAATACCCCGAAATCCAGGGGTGGGAGAAGGAGCAGGACACGCGGACGTCCATGCACGCCTGCACCGTCACGGATTCCTGCACTCGGAGCTCGAACCCTGGAAACTCCTGCAGGGACCCTGGGGGACACAGAGGCTCAGCGGCAGCTCCACCCCCGCCGCCCCCACGCGTGCCCCCCTCCCCCAGCTGTGCCCCCGTCCCCCACCCCTCCCCCACTCACCCCCCCACAGCAGGGGCAGCAGCAGCAGCAGGGGCACCATGTCGGCATCCGCCAGCACAGAGCCGCTTCGGGTCCCTCTGCTGGGGAGGGAAGCGCCCCGAATGTGGGGAGGGAACGAGGAAGCCCCAACAGGAAGCCAGAGGGTGACGGAGACAGAGCCGAGGGCAGGCACAGAAGGGGAACTTGGAGGCCCCAGGCCGTGGAGGAGGGGCGGCCCTGGGAAATCAGGAGGTCCCACCCCACACCCCGTACCCCTCCCGCAGGGGGAGATCCTGAGGCCCCCGGAGGCCGAGAGGCTTCACCGCACGTGGCTCTGACATGCCCACCCGTCCAGTGATGCTGGGGCCACGGAGGGACCGCCCAGCGGCCGGCGCAACCAGAAAAGACAAACGGGGTCCAGCGCTGGTCCTCAGGTGGGACCGATTCTGCAAGAGAGAAACGCTGGACTTTCTGGAAAAGAATACTGAAAAATTTCTCAAAACCACTCAGAAATGGGCAGGAAGAGTCACACACGGTGGAGGGTGGAACCCAGGAAGGAAAGCTGAGCGTGAAAAGCTCCTTTGCCCAGAGGGGTTTTCAGAACAGGGCACACGGGCTGAGGGTCTTCATGGATCTGAGGGTCTGTGGGACCAGCCGACCGGGACACAGGCCCACGCCAAATGGGGTGGTAAAGGAAGAATTTTGCCCCATTTAGCTGGGACCGTGAAGTCTAGACCTCACACAGAAACACCGTTCACGACCCCTCACTCTGAATGGCCTTCTTTTCAAAGCCACATGAAGGCTTAAGTCATGTGTGGAAACAACCTGTGAACTTACTGCCTTTTCGGGAAAAAATTCTTTAAGTTTCGCAAGTTTGACTACGAGTGTAAACGTTTAGACACTTTCAGGAACAAGCTGTGGGACTGATGGGAAGTGTCTTTTATAGTTAGATAGAAATGGTAATCTATTGTTTACTTTCTTAAACTACAGAAACAGAAAGAAATGTCCATCAATCAATCGTGCCAGTGGAAATACTGTATCTTCTTTCTACTCTATTTTAGATATAATAAAATTAATAGTATTTTTTCATATAATGAGATTTCCTGCTAGCTCAGATGGTAAAGAATCTGCCCTCAGTGCAGGAGACCAGGGTTCGATCCCTGGGTCAGGGAAATCCCCTGGAGAAGGGAATGGCAATGCACTCCAGTATTCTTGCTTGGGGAATTCCATGGACAGAAGACTCTTACTTGCTACAGTCCATGGGATTGCAAAGTCAGACAGGGCTGACTAACACTTTATTAGTATAACACTCATGTTAATTAATATACATGACAATTCCCCTAAAAAATGGCAATCAAAGTGGATCAGGCCAAAAGTATGGGTAACAGGTGTTATGCAAATGTGATACGGGTGCCTGACTCCTGAGAAAAATAGTATGGTGGCCCAGTGCTTAGGACTTCTTCACTCTTACTGCCTCTGGCTCAGGCTCAATCTCTGGTCTGGGAACTAAGACCTAGGTCCTAGGGTTTTCAGCCTAGGTTCATGGTTCAAAAAGAAAAAGGAAGAAAGAAAAATAGTCTGCAATAAATGTCTTATCTTTTGGTTTTCAGCATTTTATGTTTTGTGATTGATTACATAGTTTTCTCATTTCGAAAGAAACTCGGATGTGAGGTGCCTGTGATATTGAGACTTTTAGGAAATATATATTATATTTTCGGCCTTCATCCACAGTTCCTGGCTCACAGATTCATGAATTGTTGCAATTTTCTGATTGATAGCAGATATGGCAGCTTCTTTGTTCACACATTTGCTTTGTTCTCAGTCCCTGAAAACACTTCAGGGCCACACTGGACCTGGGGGTCACATTTTGTATTTGGGGGCCATATCTGTGCTGTATTCAATGACACCATTGTTTTGCCTAAGGAGGCATCTGAACGCTTGAGTCAATGTCAGGCTCCACAGAACCCAGGACCGGCCCTGCCCAGGGTCCAGGTGAACAAGCGGGGACGGGCTCTCCCCCTCGCTCCTCGGCTGTTGCGGGAACATTGCTGGAGAAGCAGGCGCTGGAGAAGGCCGGGATCCGAGGGCCGTGCGGCACACCTCACAGCGGCCGGCGTCTAGCAAAGGCCAAGCTGGGACGGTCAAGGAACAAGAAACAAGCGTGTTGCTGAGGACGTGGGGTAAAGGGCCGCTTGGGCACTGCTGGTGGGAATTGAATTGGTGCGGCCACTGTGGGAACGCTCTGCAGGTTCCTCAAAACTGAAATAGAACCTCAAGCACTTTCACTTTTGGGCCTTTAAAGAAAATGAAAACAGCAATTTGAAAAGATATATGCACTGCATGTTCTTGGAAGTGTTATGTACAGTAGCAAAGACATGGAAACAACATCCATATCCAATGATGAATGAATGAATAAAGAAACTGTGGTGTGTGCATACACGTGATTATCCTTCAGCTATAAAAGAGAAGGAAATCCTGCTTTTACAATACATTTATAGGCCAGGGCATTAGGGTAATGAAATATGTTAGACAGGAAAGAAAAGTACTGTATGATCTCACAGGCAGGAAGAACTGGAAAAAATAAAATAAAGTCATAGATGTAGGGTAAGGGAGTTAGAGAAGGCGAGGTTCAGAAAAAGATCGAGGTCAGCACTTTACAAGAACAGATCACCTTTAATGAGGCGAGAAGGGGCAGCAGTCAGAGTAGTGAGCTGCTGCACTAACCCAAGAAAAGAGTAAGTATATATAAGCATAGATGTGGAAATCTACTGTCTTAAGGGGACCTGTTTTTCCCTAAGGTTGTTCGGAGTAGTTATCTCTCAAATGGCTGGGGCAAGTCTTTTTTCTTCAGGTGAGAGAGTTCTCTGTTTTGCATAGAATGGTGGGGAGGACCTGGAGGGGAGTTTTAACTCCAGGCTATTTTGAGCCATGTAACCTCCCCTCATTTTAGACCCTAAGGAATATATATAAAAGCAGAAAGAGATGTGGGCAACATTAATGTTCAGGGTTTCTTTGAACTGATAAATGAGGGTCAGGGGTTTGTGGTCTGGGAGGAAGGAAGTCTAAGGCCCGTAGTGTTGATTTTCTATTCTAGCCATCAGGGTCTCAAGCCAAAGAAGAGTTTTGACTTGGTCTTGAGAGATGCCCCAAATCCGTTCTTGGAGAAGCCTTTGAAAGAGATTGAAGAGACAGTGTCCAAATAAGAGGAATAAAATGATAAGTACCAATGGTCCCAAAAAAGAGAGCAACAAAAGGAAGGCCTGTTGGAACAGGTTTTGGGGAGTGTAACGGTTTTGTAACTCTTGTCTATGGTGTTCAATTTTGTCTCTAAGTTCCTTGACTCTGCCCTGGACTATGCCTGTTTCATTAGCAAAATAGCAGCAGTTCTCTCCTAGGAAAAGGCAGGTCCCTCCGTTTTTTGAGGTGAGAAGGTCCAGGACTTACCTATTTTGTAGGGCCACAGAAGCTAATGAGTTAATTTGTCTTTGGACTGAAACAAAGGACTCCACTATCTACTCCATATCCTCATTAAGTTCTTGGGACAGCTTGTAGTAAAAATGGGCCAAGGTTGAGATGCCTGCAATCCCGGGGTCTAGGGCTGCTGCTGTGCCGGTTCCAATCAGGAGGGGGGCTATGACAGCTCATCTTTTTCTGTGGGAAAGTTCCCCTTGGGGGTAGGCTATTGGTTCTACCTCTTCTTCTTTGGGGAATGTTAGACCTGGGGTCAGGAAAACCAAGATGCAAGGTCCAGGGGGGTCTAAGGGGAGGCATGAATATGCATAGGTCCCGCAGAAAATGAAGATTCCTGGGTTGGTGAAATTATTTGTGCTGTTCCAGAGAACCCAAGCGGAACAGAAGGAGGGAGTGGAGTTTGAAAGACCAGTGTAGTTGGGACTAGAGTAGTTAATGCAGGTTAGGTTTGAAGAGGCTGAGAGTGGGACATTGTCAGAGACTGGCCCATGAGTTGTGTAGTTTTCTGTTGGGAAGAGGAAGTATAGTTGCCCTGTGACAGCCAGGTTGAGGGTAAGGGAATGGCTCTGTGTGGTGAGGGAGACAGTGACATGCATATCCAACACTGGGATGCTTGCTGTGTGCACTGGAAGCATTGGAAGGAAGAGTTGAGAAGGCGGGTAAGGTGTTGGTTGCCAGAGGGAGGTTCTAGGAGAGGCTGAAATTGAGAAAGGAGGTCTAGGTGTTTATAAAGCTCAGGGGTTGCCTGTAACCGGGAAATTATGTTCTTTATAACTTGTTCTTGTTTCTTTTCCCGATATTGATCTAGTACCCCCTGCTGTCTGAGTACCACCCCACCCCCCCATTGGGTAATGGGGTAGAAACATGTGTTTCTTCCATTTGGCTTAGGGAAGGTGCTCACAAAACTCCCTCTCTTTTGTACTTTAACAGTGAGTAGGGGTTTGAACTTCCCGCCCCTGAGGTTCATGGTGCATGGTCTTGAAGTTGTATTATAACATGAGGAATGAACATAAAAATAAATGTCTGAGCAGGGGCAGGGAGTGGCCAGAAGGCTGGGGAGGGCAGCAAGGATAAGGAACAGGGGAGTCATGGGGCTGTTAGCTAGGCAGTGCAGAGGAAATAACGCCCTAGGAGTAGAACACAGCTAGCAATGTAGGCGATACCCACAGAAAGACGAAGGATAGGTGGCCAGTCCTGAGGGGAGACAGTTACTAGGCCTATAGCAAGGACTAAGGTTAAGAGTGAAGTTATGGTTAGAGACACGGGGAGAGGCCAGTCAGGGTGAGGGGCGGAAGGCCCCAAGTTGGTGGTTGCTTGAATCTGAGGAGGAACAGTGTTCATTAGGATGAAGAATGATGTAGAGAATGAAAGTAAAGAAATCAGTTTCATCTGGAGTCAGGTTGTAGAAGGTTCCCTGAAGCCACAGTTGAGATACCAGTGGTCAGGTTTTTGCAGGAGGTTCCTGTTGGGGTGCTGGTCCAGAGGTCTTGTAGTAGTTGGATCAGGAACAGTTGTAGGTTGAAGAGTGTCCAGGTCATTCAGTGTCTTCTTCGATGGTTGACAGAGGTTGTTGCCAGGTGATTTTTAAGAAGGTGGGCCCTGTGAGGGAGACCTGATAAGGGTCAGTTAAGGAGGGAAGCACAGGATTGGAGGTGACCCATTTTAGGAGAGAGAGGTGTACCCAGGAGGTGACCTTCTCGACTTTAGCTGCAGTCGGGGTAAGGAAGATAATTTTGAATCAGTTCAGTTCAGTTGCTCAGTCATGTCCGACTCTTTGCAACCCCATGAACCGCAGGACACCAGGCTTCCCTGTCCATCACCAACTCCCGGAGTCTACCCAACCCATGTCCATTGAGTCGGTGATGCCATCCAACCATCTCATCCTCTTTCATCCCCTTCTCTTCCTGCCCTCAATCTTTCCCAGCATCAGGGTCTGTTCAAATGAGTCAGCTCTTCGCATCAGGTGGCCAAAGTATTGGAGTTTCAGCTTCAACATCAGTCCTTCCAATGAACACCCAGGACTGATCTCCTTTAGGATGGACTGGTTGGATCTCTTTGTGGTCCAAGGGACTCTCAAGAGTCTTCTCCAACACCGTAGTTAAAAAAGCATCAATTCTTCGGCACTCAGCTTTCTTTATAGTCGAACTCTCACATCCATACATGACTACTGGAAAAGCCATAGCCTTGACTAGACAGACCTTTGTTGACAAATGATGTCTCTGCTTTTTATTATGCTGTCTAGGTTGGTCATAAATTTCCTTCCAAGGAGTAAGCATCTTTTAATTTCATGGCTGCAATCACCATCTGCAGTGATTTTGGAGCCCAGAAAAATAAAGTCAGCCACTGTTTCCACTGTTTCCTCATCTATTTGCCATGAAGTGATGGGATCATGATCTTAGTTTTCTGAATGTTGAGCTTTAAGCCAACTTTTTCATTCTCCTCTTTCACTTTCATCAAGAGGCTTTTTAGTTCCTCTTCACTTTCTGCCATAACGGTGGTGTCATCTGCATATCTAAGGTTATTGATATTTCTCCCAGCAATATTCATTCCAGTTGTGCTTCCTCCGGCCCAGTGTTTCTCATGATGTACTCTGCATACAAGTTAAATAAGCAGGGTGACAATATACAGCCTTAACGTACTCCTTTCCCGATTTGGAACCAGTCTGTTGTTCCACGTCCAGTTCTAATTGTTGCTTCCTGACCTGCATACAGGTTTCTCAAGAGGCAGGTCAGGTGGTCTGGTATTCCCATCTCTTTCAGAATTTTCCATAGTTTATTATGATCCACACAAACAAAGGCTTTGGAATAGTCAATAAAGCAGAAGTAGATGTTTTTCTGGAATTCTCTTGCTTTCTCAATGATCCATGGATATTAGCAATTTGATTTCTTTTTTCTCTGTCTTTTCTAAAACCAGCTTGAACATCTGGAAGTTCACAGTTCACGTATTGCTGAAGCCTGGCTTGGAGAATTTTGTGCATTATTTTACTAGTGTGTGAGATGAGTGCAACTGTGTAGTACTTTGAGCATTCTTTGGCATTACCTTTCTTTGGGATTGGAATGAAAACTGACCTTTTCCAGTCCTGTGGCCACTGCTGAGTTTTCCAGATTTGCTGGCATATTGAGTGCAGCACTTCCACAGCATCATCTTTCAGGATTTGAAATAGCTCAACTGGAATTCCATCACCTTCACTAGCTTTGTTTGTAGTGATGCTTCCTAAGGCCCACTTGACTTTGCATTCCAGGATGTCTGGCTCTAGGTGAGTGATCACACCATCATGATTTTCTGGGTCAGTTTTGTGTATTCTTGCCACCTCTTCTTAATATCTTCTGCTTTTGTTAGGTCCCTATCATTTCTGTCCTTTATTGAGCCCATCTTTGCATGAAATGTTCCCTTAGTATCTCTAATTATCTTGAAGAGATGTCTAGTCTTTCCCACTGTATTGTTTTCCTCTATTTCTTGGCAATGATCACTGAGGAAGGCTTTCTTATCTCTCCTTGCTATTCTTTGGAACTCTGCATTCAAATGGGTATATCTTTCCTTTTCTCCTTTGCTTTTTGCTTCCCTTCTTTTTATAGCTATTTCTAAGGCCTCCTCAGACAGCCATTTTGCTTTTTTGCATTTTTCTTTTTCTTGGGGATGGTCTTGATTCCTGTCTCCTGTACAATGTCATGAACCTCTGTCCATAGTTCATCAGGCACTCTGTCTGTCAGATCTAGTCCCTTAAATCTATTTCTCACTTCCACTGTATAGTCATAAGGGGTTTGATTTAGGTCATACCTGAATGGTCTAGTGGTTTTCTCCACTTTCTTCAATTTCAGTCTGAATTTGGCAATAAGGAGTTCATGATCTGAGCCACAGTCAGCTCCTGGTCTTGTTTTTGTTGACTGTATAGAGCTTCTCCATCTTTGGCTGCAAAGAATATAATCAATCTGATTTCGGTGTTGATCATCTGGTGATGTCCATGTGTAGAATCTTCTCTTGTGTTGTTGGAAGAGGGTGTTTGCTATGACGTGCATTCTCTAGGCAAAACTCTATTAGCCTTTGTCCTGCTTCATTCTGTACTCCAAGGCCAAATTTGCCTGTTACTCCAGGTATCTCTTGACTTCCTACTTTTGCATTTCAGTCCCCTATGATGAAAAGAACATCGTTTTTGGGTGTTAGTTCTAGAAGGTCTTGTAGGTCTTCATAGAACTGTTCAACTTCGTTTCTTCAGCGTTACTGGTCAGAGCATAGACTTGGATTGCCGTGATATTGAATGGTTCACCTTGGAAATGAACAGAGATCATTCTGTCCTTTTTGAGATTGCATCCAAGTACTGCATTTCAGACTCTTTTGTTGACTGTGATGGCTACTCCATTTCTTCTAAGGGATTCTTGCCCACAGTAGTAGATATAATGGTCATCTGAGTTAAATTCACCTATTCTGGTCCATTTTATTTAGCTGATTCCAAAAATGTTGATGTTCACTCTTGCCATCTCCTGTTTGATTACTTCCAACTTACCTTGATTCATGGACCTAACATCCAGGTTCCTATGCAATATCATTCTTTACAGCATTGGACTGTACTTCCATCACCAGCCACATCCACAACTGGGTGCTGTTTTTGCTTTGCCTCTGGCTCTTCATTCTTCCTGGAGTTATTTCTCCACTGATCTCCAGTAGCATATTGGGCACCTACCAACCTGGGGAGTTCATCTTTCAGTGTCCTATCTTTTTGCCTTTTCATACTGTTCATGGGGTTCTCAAGGCAACACTGAAGCAGTTTGCCATTCCCTTCTCCAGTGGACCACGTTTTGTCAGAACTTTCCACCATGACCCATCCGTCTTGGGTGGCCCTACATGGCATGGCTCATAGTTTCACTGAGTTAGACAAGGCTGTGGTTCATGTGATTGGATTGGTTAGTTATCTCCCACTGAAATGTGAAACTGAGTTCTGTTCCTGGAACCGAAGAATGAATTCTGCAAATTCAAAAATACTCCCATGGGCAAAGATTATTTTAAAAGATAGAGATGCAAAGTTCTCAGCATAGGCAATGAGAGGGTGTGACATAACCACAAAGATGGGAATAACAGCAGATGTGTGTCTTTATTAGAATTGATCTGTTCTCTTTGGTTGGCTGGGGGCCAGAGCTGTGTGATTTCTGACCAATCAGTTTCAATGTCCACATACCCAGCGTGTCATTTTTATGCCTTTCTTGGATCCTCCAGTTTCTCAGTATCTCCAGACATTGCGCTGCCATCTGTTAACCCTTTCTCAAGACCCCACATCATTGTTTAGGGACCAAATGCATGTTTAAGTGGTAATGCCCATCCTAATAGCAAACAAAATAACCCAAACAATTGAGCGGGGGACATGAAGCAACCATTTTTACATTCCAAAAGAGTTACAACTTCCTGTCAGTGAAAAGTGTATATATCACACTTTTTAAAAGATTTATTCATTTATTTACTTATTTTTGGCTGTGCTGGGTCATAGTTTCAGACAGCAGGGTCTACACTCCAATTGTGGTGTTCCCATTGCAGTGGCTTCTCTTGTTGTGGGGAACAGACTCTAGGCCCACAGGCTTCAATAGCTGCAACTGTGGGCTCAGTAGTTGTGGCTCATGGACTTGGTTGCTCAAGGACGTGTGGAATCTTCCCAGACCAGGGATCAAACCACTATCCCCTGCATTGGCAGGTTCATTCTTAACCACTGGACCTCCAGGGAAGTCCCATGCATAGAGTTTTAAAAAACAAATCAATAGTAATATTTTATCGAGGTGGTATTCACATGACATGGAAGTTCTAATGATAGTTCTGGATATGTAAACTTTTAGAAGACAAGATAAGGAGAAAACTAAATGATGTTGGATGATAAAGTAATGTGGACCTGGAGCCTCCCTCTTGTGGGAGAGAGAGGAAGTGCTGTTGACAGTTCTAGACCCCAGGACAGTGGGAGGAGGACTGCGGAGATGACTCGGCCCCACCAGCGTGGGCACCAGACAGACACCCAGGAAAAGGCCTTCTCTGGTGAGAATGAAGTGTGAGTTTTTGCAGAATGATACCTAGTATCTGATTGAAGCTATTTCCTGTCCTCAAGGACCATTTTTTCCTGCTATCCCCAATACATACACAAAATACAATTGTGTGTAGTGCTGGGGAAATGAAGAAAGATATCTATCAGAAAGAAAACACTTAAAAACATTCCCAAGATGGTAACGATAACCCTACATGCGAGACAGCAAAAGAGACATAGATGTATAGAACAGTCTTTTGGACTCTGTGGGAGAAGGCGAGGGTGGATGATCTGAGAGAATAGCATTGAAACATGTATATTATCATATGTGAAACAGATCGCCAGTCCAGGTTTGATGCATGAGGCAGGGTGCTCGGGGCTGGTGCACTGGGATGACCCTGAGGAATGGGATGGGGAGGGAGGTGGGAGGGGGTTCAGGAGGGGGACACATGTACACCCATGGCTGATTCATAGCAATGTATGGCAAAAACTACTACAATATTGTAAAGTAATTAGCCTCCAACTAAAATAAATAAATAAAACATCCCCATGGATAATTGCATCAAAGAGAATAAAATACCAAGGAATAAATTTCGTCAAGAAGAGACATAAGCCATTGATGAAAGGAACTGAAGAAGACACAAAGAAATCAAAAGATATACATGCTCACAGATTAGAAGAATGAATATTTGGAAAATGTCCATTGTAGCCTTACAATACAGATTTAATTCAATCCTTATCTAGAATACCCATGGCATTTTGAACAGGGCCAGAACAAATAACTCTCAAATTTTTATGATGCCATCAAAGACCTTGAATAGTCAAAACAATCTTGAGAAAGAAGAACAAAGCTGGAGGCATGACACTCTCTGATGTCAACCCTACTACAAAGCTATAGTAATTGAATACAGTCATTAACACTGTATATGCTGGCAGCTGGTAACTAGGTCCTGTCAGGGTGATCATTTTGTAATATATTTTGTGTGGGGCATTCTGTTATACACCCGAAACTAACATACATTTATATGTCATCTATACTTTAATTTTTAAAAGGTATTGAGATATGCAAAGATTCCATAATTGGACAGCCAGCACACTGCATACAAATGAAAAGACTGATGAGGGGATTTTCATAAAATAATTTTTAGACTCCTGCACAGCAAAGAAAAGAGAGAAGAGGGGGAAAGAAAGTCACAAGTCAAGAGACTCACTTTGTAAAGGGTAAATTAGAAGTTTGGAATTAACATGCACACACTATTATATATAAAGTAAATAACCAACAAGGGCCAAATATATAGCACAGGGAACATTACTTGGCACCTTGTAGTAAGCTATGATGGAAAACAAACTGACAAGAATATATATGTTTTATATATTATACATGGAAAAGAACCTGAAGAGACTTTATATATATATATATATCTGAATCACTTTGCTACACTGTGGAACTAACACAACATTATAAATCCATTAACTTCAATTTTTAAAAATACACATACAGAATAAAGAATTCAAATTTTTTTCAAAAAAGACTGCCCAATTTTTATTATTAAATGAGCAAGAAATCAAACAGAAATTTCACAAAAGCAAATATTCAAATGGTTCAACATCATTGCACTGAAGGGAAAGAAATGAAAAGGGCAGTGAGATACTACCACAATGGACAGCAGCGCTGAAAACAGCCTGCAGGTAACACAAGTGCTGCTGAGGATGTAGAAAGTTCAGAGCCCTCATATATGATGCTGGGATGGAAATTCACGTGGCTGATCAAGACAACTCTTTGAGGCTGCCTTCTAGAATGAAATCAATGTCAGCCTTAGGACGAAACACGTCCATCCCCACCAGGAAAGAAGAGCTGTGCTGCTGTGATGTGCTTATTCCCTCAGTCAGGTCCTACACTTTGCGACCCCATGGACTGTAGCCCGCCAGGCTCCTCTGTCCATGGGGATTCTCCAGGCAAGCATACTGGAAGTCAGCTGCCATGCCGTCCTCCAAGGGATTTCCCCAACGCAGGGATCAAACCCCAGTCTCTCACATTGCAGGTGGATTCTTTACCAGCTGAGTCACCGGGGAAGTCTCAGAACACTGGAGTGGGGAGTCTATCCCTTCTCCAGGGGAACTTCCTGACCCAGGAATTGAACCACTTCTCCAGCACTGCAGGCAGATTCTTTACCAACTGAGCTACTTGGGAAGCCCAGAGAAGTGCTAGCCTTCCTACTTTCATCACAACGCTCTTATCAAAGTGGTTTGAAAGAGCCAAAATTGGGAAACAAATGCAATGTCAGAGTATTTTAGACTCAATACATAACTGGAGGTGTAGTCCCACAGAAAATATTATTTGAAAGGCAATAATTACAGCAAACCCAAAAAATTCTTGATACATGTAAAAACACTGATAGCCTGAAAAACAGTGCTGAGACACAGCACACAGTCTGGCTCATGGATCTATCAGGAGAGAAAAATGAGAGCCTGACACTCAAGGTTGCAAACCATCTGACCTGCTTTCTCTCCAACACCGTTGTGTCCCTATTGCTCCTGGACCTTCCTGCCAAGCTGGAGATATAGGTGTCTCTCCCCTCACCCTATAGGCTGTCACACCTCTTAGCACATCACCATCTGAGCTGCCCACCTCCTTCTCTTTATCCCGCTTTCAGTCTCAGCCCAGCCCCCTTCTTTCTGACAGTGTTAGCTGACCACCAGAGGGAGGTGGGAAGAATCTGCTTGCTGAACTTTGTTGTATAAGCATGGTGTTCAGTTCAGTTCACTTCAATTCAGTCGCTCAGTCATGTCTGACTCCTTGCGACCCCATGAATCACAGCACGCCAGGCCTCCCTGTCCATCACCAACTCCCAGAGTTTACTCAAACTCATGTCCATCAAGTCAGTGATGCCATCCAGCCATCTCATCCTCTGTCATCCCCTTCTCCTCCTACCCCCAATCCCTCCCAGCATCAGGGTCTTTTCCAATGAGTCAACTCTTTGCATGAGGTGGCCAAAGTATTGGAGTTTCAGCTTCAGCATCAGTCCTTCCAATGAATACCCAGAACTGATCTCCTTTAGGATGGACTGGTTGGATCTCCTTGCAGTCCAAGGGACTCTCAAGAGTCTTCTCCAACACCACAGTTCAAAAGCATCAATTCTTCGGTGCTCAGCTTTCTTCACAGTCCAACTCTCACATCCATACATGACCACTGGAAAAACCATAGCCTTGACTAGACGGACCTTTGTTGGCAAAGTAATGTCTCTGCTTTTTATTATGCTGTCCAGGTTGGTCATAACTTTCCTTCCAAGGAGTAAGCGTCTTTTAATTTCATGGCTGAAATCACCATCTGCAGTGATTTTGGAGCCCAGAAAAATAAAGTCAGCCACTGTTTCCACTGTTTCCCCATCTATTTGCCATGAAGTGATGGGACTGGATGCCATGATCTTAGTTTTCTGAATATTGAGCTTTAAGCCAACTTTTTCACTCTATTCTTTCACTTTCATCAAGAGGCTTTTTAGTTCCTCTTCACTTTCTGCCATAAGGGTGGTGTCATCTGCATATCTGAGGTTATTGATATTTCTCCTGGCAATCTTGATTCCAGCTTGTGCTTCTTCCAGCCCAGCGTTTCTCATGATGTACTCTGCATATAAGTTAAATAAGCAGGGTGACAATATACAGCCTTCATGTACTACTTTTCCTATTTGGAACCAGTCTGTTGTTCCATGTCCAGTTCTAACTGTTGCTTCCTGACCTGCATGTAGTGTATATACATAAACCTCCATCCAACTGTACCCTTCAGAACTGCAACCTTGCTCAATTTAAGGTAGGCATCAAAAATAAACAGGAAAACTTCATGTTTGAAACAGATCAACCAAAAATATTGGTGCAATAAGAGATTATTTTGCTTTAAAAAGTCTCACAAGAAAGCCAAACGGTAAGATTGATTTTCAGATTTGTATATTGCTTAATAAACTGCTTAATTATGAATGTTGTGATAATTTATACCAGTAATGAAGAAGTAGGTGACTTGACACCAGAAAGAAAAACTGTGTTACTGATTCTACTCTGTGTGGACCTCCACATTGATAGGGAAGTTGAAGACCGGAAACTCAGGTGTTAACCAGGTCACTTTTGGGTCATGAGGGGAGAAGGTCATGTAGAGCTTGACATGGAGGGAGAGGATCAGGGCGGGAGGGGCGGGTTCAGGCAGGACCAAGAGCAGAAGCAGGTAGTAGATGGTGAGCGGACTTCAGAAACATGAGGAGGCAGTAGTGGGTGGGGGGCGGTGTGTTCAATAACCATATTTTATTTTCTATTCCTTATGATGATTTCACATCTTAAAAATCCTGATGGCCCATAAAGGACACTGCCTCCAAGGGTCAGCCAATTCTTAGAAACAGAAAAGGGCTCTAACAAGACCTCATCCTGCAAATGAAAACCAACCAATCCACACCCCATAATGCCCAATCACCCCCTTTGATCCACCCCTCAGTCCCAAACTCACTATTTCCTTTAACCTAAATCACCCACTACAGACAATAGCTACTGAAGGTCACCCCTTCAACCCAGAGGCCAAAAGAATCATTCACAGGAGAAGATCCTAAAGAATTCTCCCCTCTCAGCCTTGCCTCCTCTTTTGGGATTGGAATGAAAACTGACCTTTTCTAGTCCTGAGGCCACTGCTGAGTTTTCCAATTCACTGGCATATTGAGTGCAGCACTTCCACAGCATCATCTTTTAGGATTTGAAATAGCTCAGCTGGAATTCCATTAACCCCACTAGCTTTGTTTGTAGTGGTGCTTCCTAAGGGCCCACTTGCCTTGCACTCCAAGATGTCTGGCTCTAGTCGATAGACTGCACCATCGTGATTATCTGGGTCATGAAGATCTTTTTTGTATAGTTCTTCTGTGTATTCTTGCCACCTCTTCTTAATCTCTTCTGTTTCTGTTAGGTCCATACCATTTCTGTTCTTTATTGTGCTCACCTTTGCATGAAATGCTCTCTTGGTATCTCTAACTTTCTTGAAGAGCTCTCTAGTCTTTCCCATTCTATTGTTTTCCTCTGCTTCTCAGCATTCTTCACTTATGAAGGCTTTCTTATCTCTCCTTGCTATTCTTTGGAAGTCTGCATTCAGATGTATATCTTTCCTTTACTCCTTTGCCTTTTACTTCTCCTCTTTTCTCAGCTATTTGTAAGACAACCATTTTCCTTTTCTGCATTTATTTTTCTTGGGGATGGTTTTGATCACCACCTCCTGTAGAATGTTATGAACCTCCGTTCATAGCTCTTCAGGCCCTCTGTATATTAAATCTAATCTCTTGAATCTTTGTCACTTCCACTGTATAATCGTAAGGGATTTGATTTAGGTCATATCTGAGTGGTCTAGTGGTTTTCCCTACTTTCTTCCATTTCAGTCTGAATTTGGCAATAAGGAGTTCATGATCTGAGCCACACTCAGCTTCTGGTCTTGTTTTTGCTGACTGTATAGAGCTTCTCCATCTTCAGAGGCAAAGAATATAACCAATCTGATTTCAGTATTGACCATCTGGTGATGTCCATGTGTAGAGTGGTCTCTTCTGTTGTTGAAAGAGGGTGTTTGCTATGATGAGTGCATTCTCTTGGCAAAACTCTGTTAGCCTTTGCCCTGCTTCATTTTGTACTCCAAGGCCAAACTTACCTTGAAGTTACTCCAGTTATCTCTTGACTTCCTACTTTTGCATTCCGGTCCCCTCTGGAATGGCATCTGATGAAAAGGCATCTTTTATGGTGTTAGTTCTAGAAGGTCTTGTAGGTCTTCATAGAACCATTCAACTTCAGCTTCTTCAGCATTACTGTCAGGGCATAGACTTGGATTACTTGGATTACTGCGATACTGAATGGTTCGTCCTGGAAACAAAACAACATCATTTTGTCATTTTTGAGATTGCACCTGAGTTCTGCATTTCAGACTCTTTTGTTGACTATGATGGCTACTCCATTTCTTCTAAGGGATTCTTCCCCACAGTAGCAGATGTAATGGTCACCTGAATTAAATTCGCCCATTGCAGTCCATTTTAGTTCACAGATTTCTAAAACGTTGATGTTCACTTTTGCCATCTCCCATTTAACTATTTCAAATTCACCTTGATTCATGGAACTAACATTCCAGGTACCCATGCAATACTACTCTTGACAGCATTGGACCATCACCAGATACATCCATAACTGGGCGTTGCTTTTGCTTTGGCTCCATCTCTTCATTCTTTTTGGAGTCATTTCTGCCCTCTTCTCCAGCAGCGTATTCGGCACCTACTGACCTGGGGAGTTCATCTTTCAGTGTCCTATCCTTTTGTCTTTTCATATTGTTCATGGGGTTCTCAAGGTAAGAATACTGAATTGGTTTGCCATTCCCTTCTTCAGAGGACCACGTTTTGTCAGAACTCTCCACCAAGTCCCGTCTGTCTTGTGTGGCCCTACAATGCATGTCTCATAGTTTCACTGAGTTAGACGAGGTTGTGATCCATGTGATCAGTTTGGTTAGTTCTCTGTAAGTGGTTTCCATTCTGTCTGCGCTCTGCTGGATGAGGATAAGAGACTTGTGCAAGCTTCCTGATGGGAGGGATTGACTGTGGGTGAAACTGTTAAAGTGCTCAACTCAATGTGCCAGCAAGTGTGGAGAACTTGGCAGTAGGCATAGGACTGGAAAAGGTCAGTTTTCATTCCAATCCCAAAGAAGCACAATGCCAAATAATGCTCAAACTACCACACAATTGCACTATTTCACATGCTAGCAAAGTAATGCTCAAAATTCTCCAAGCTAGGTTTCAACAGTATGTGAACTGAGAACTTCCAGATGTTCAAGCTGGATTTAGAAGACGCAGAGAACCAGAAATCAAATTGGCAACATACACTGGATCGTAGAAAAAGCAAGAGAATTCCAGAACATCTACTTCTGCTTCACTGACTACACTAAAGCCTTTGTGTGGATCACAGCAAACTGTGGAAAATTCATAAAGAGATGAAAATACCAGACCACTTTACCTGCCTCCTATAAAATCTGTTTGCAGGTCAAGAAGCAACAGTTAGAACTGAACATGGAAAAACAGACTGGTTCCAAATCGGGAAAGGAATATATCAAGGCTGTATATTGTCACCCTGCTTATTTAACTTATATGCAGAGTGCATTATGTGAAACGCCGGGCTTGATGAAGCACAAGCTGGAATGAAGATTGTTGGGACAGATATTAATAGCGTAGATATGCAGATGACAGCACCCTTATGGCAGAATGTGAGGAGGAACTAAAGAGCCTCTGGATGAAGGTGAAAGAGGTGAGTGAGAAAGCTGCCTTAAAACTCAACATTCAAACAACTAAGATCATGGCATCCAGTCCCATCACTTCATGGCAAATAGATGAGGAAACAAAAGAAACAGTGAAGACTTTATTTGGGGGGTGGGACTCCAAAGTCACTGCAGATGGTTACTGCAACCATGAAATTAAATGATGAATTAAATTAAAATTAAATATTTCCTTCCAAAGCTAGACAGCATGTTGAAAAGCAGAGACATTACTTTGCTGATAAAGGTCTGCATAGTCAAAGCTATGGTTTTTCTAATAGTTGTGTATGGATGTGAGAGATTGACTATAAAGAAAGCTGAGTGCCAAAGAATTGATGCTTTTGAACTGTGGTGTTGGAGAAGATTCTTGAGAGTCCCTTAGACTGCAAGGAGATCCAAACAGTCCATCCTAAAGGAAATCAATCCTGAATATTCATTGGAAGGACTGATGCTGAAGCTGAAACTCCAATACTTTGGCCACCTAATGCCCAGAGCCAACTCAATAGAAAAGGCCCTGATGATGGGAAAGATTGAAGGCAGAAGGAAAAGGGGACGACATGGTTGGATGGCATCACCAACTCAATGAAAAAGAGTTTGAGCAAGATCTGAGAGATGATGAAGGACATGGAAGCCTGGCATGCTGTGCTGCAAAGAGTCAGACATGACTGAGTACCTGAACAACAACAATAAGCCTTGTCTCTCCCTTGGAAACTCGAAGAAAGGCTTCCCCACGCCTGCTCCTGCCTCTTGAGCACAACCTCGTGCTTCCCCCGGGCCCTGCCCTGACTGAGGGGCCATGCATACTTGGTAAATGAATATAGTAAAATCTCTTTTCAATGGGATTTACTCTGTGTCATCACACAGTCACATCTAAAAATTAAAAGGTTAAAACCCCTGGGTGGAAATGAGACAGATTTGGAGTCAAGAGTTTCCAGGGAGAAGCAAACAGTGATGTCCCCACGTCTGTCCTCTGGGCTCTGCATCCTCAGGTGAGTCTCCTCATGACAGGGAGCGAGGCGCGGCCACACCCCTCAGCCCAGCTCCCGAGCGGCCAGCACACCTGCAGAGCCAACGCGGTCTCAGGTCAGAGAGTCAGACCCATTTCACTCATTCTGGGCTCTGCCTCATGGCATGTGGGATCTTAGTTCCCCAACCCGGGATCAAGCCCCTGCCCCCTGCAGTGGAAGCCCGGAGGCTGAACCACTGGACCGACTCGGAAGCCCCTGGAGAGTCACACACTTTAGCTCCAGGCAGGACAGGACCGCCCAGCCCTGCCAACAACTCCAGGCCGTTCCCAGGACTTCCCCGCAGGGGGACAGGTGAGCTCACCTGGTGTAGTAGGTCCAGGTGAGCCCATAGGTGAGGAGGAAGCCAGCCCCCATGAGGGCCCCTCTGATCAGGGTGACGACCAGGGGCCAGGAGCCCTGCGGCTCCTCAGTCTCACAGCTGCAGGAAGGGGGGCCTTCTGGGGAAGGGAGAGGGGGTGAAGCTCAGTCCCCAGACCCAGCCCTCCCAAAGGCACACACCTGCCCCGGCTGCCCGCCCCCAGCACCTGTCCTGCAACTCACTCTGCACAGAGAGGCTGAAGGAAACTTGCTGGGAGCCCAGCGGGTGCTGAGCTCGGCAGGTGACTTCTCCTCCATCCCCGACCCCCACGCGGGGTATCTCCAGGACCCCGGGGTCTGAGCGCTGGGACGGGCTCAGGGGTTTCCCCTCCCAGAGCCAGCTCAGCCTGGCAGGGGGGTTGCTGTTGGCCACACAGACCAGGCGCAGGAACTGGCCCTCCAGGATGGGCAGTGATGTGCCATTCAGATCTGGGTGAGAGATGCTCAGATGAGTGGGTGGAGCCAAGGGCTGTCTCACCCTCGCTCCGCCCACTTCCTGATGCAGAAAGACGGGGCCCTGAGACAAGCACCAAGGATGAGCTCACTGGGGCCGATGAGTCAACAGTCCTGGTGGTCCTGTCAGCCTTCCGGAGAAATGGGAGCTGGTCTGAGGATGGAAGGGAGCGAAGTGGGTGGGAAGCTCACAGGAAGATGTGCCAAGAGAGAGACAGCCCAGAAGATGGGGAGAAAGACACGTGTGTCTGCATCGCGGCAGAGAGGACCCGGAGCAACAGAGACACGACAAGAGTGGGAGAGAGAAGGGAGGGGCAGATGTGCTGGAGCCCGGACAGCAGGCCTGAGAGCGAGAGCGCTGGGCTTTGCTCCAAGGTGACAGGCAAGCAGTAGCAGCCAGTGAGGAGGGGAAGCTTCGGCGTTGGGCGCCGACTCTCACAGGACGCCGCTGGGGCCGAGTGGGGCCTGGACTGGAGATGAGCCTGGAGGCCGGGAGGCTGAGGGAGGAGGCTGATCAGTGGCCCAGGGTCCAGAACAAGCCTGCAGCTGGCTCTGGGGCCAAGGGCATGGAAAGGGGGAAGTGATTTGAGCAGTGAAGCTCTGCAGAGTCCCTGAGTCATGGGTGCAGCCAGTGAGAAAGGGAGATGGGTAGAGGGCTGTCCAGTCACAGCCTGGTTAATGGGGGCACAGGGTGCAGTTGACAGGCATCAGCAAGAGGTGGTTCTGTGCATGCTCAGTTACTCAGTCATGGCTGACTCTTTGGAACCCTATCATCTGTAACCTGCCAGGCTCCTCTGTCCATGGAATTTTCCAGGCAAGAATACTGGAGTGGGTTGCCATTTCCTGCACCCGGGGATCATCCCAACCCAGGGTTCGAACCCATTTATCCAGCGTCTCCTGCATTTCAGGTAGATTTTTACTATCTGAGCCACCAGGGAAGCCTAGTAAACAGGAGTGGCTCCTGGCAAAGATGGTGAAATCAGAGCTGAAAGAGGGCGCAGATCATAGGAGATGAGGACAGACAGAAAATTTTTTTACAGAGAGCAGAATGTACACAGTAATACAAATCACAGAGACAAAAAGTGGAATGCTGGTTGCCAGGGGCTGAAAGGGGTAGGGCAAGGGGAGACCATATCTGATGGGTTTCGAGTTTCGATTCTGCAAAATGGATGGGGCTATGTGGATGGATTGCACAACACCCTGCCTGGATGGACTTCCTGCTGCTGGGCTCTACCCTTAAAAATAGTGAAGATGGTAACTTTGATTGTCTGTGTGTTTTCTCACAGTTAAAACTAAAATTTTAAACAGAATAAAAGGAAAAGGAGCAGGTAAAAGTAATAGTCCATGGATGCGAGACATTGGGGAGACAGGAGGACAGGTCAAGAGCTTGGGGGCTGAGGAGTGAGGGACTGTCTCATCTCCAAGCCCTGAGCCCTGAGCTGGCAGAGACCTGCTCCCATCACAGCCCCAGAGGAGAGACCATCCTTCCTACCTGTGAAGCTTTCCTGAGATATTCTCGTGATCACCAACTGTGGAGCATCTGGGAGGAAAATGGGAGAGGCAGGGAGGCATCAGTGCTCCACCCTAGGAGCCACCTGAGAGGACGGGGCTTTATTGCCCCAATCTCGTCTGGAAAGGGATGCAGGGACACCACCCACCTCCTGCCAACACCGCCCCCAGGGACCCTGCCGCCCCTCCACACTCAGAGGAGACATTGAGCCGCACGGTTCTCTCCAGGGTCCCCTGAGATCCTTGGAGTGTCACCTGACAGGTGAGGTTGGAGCCGTGGTCCTGGGGCCTCGGGGTGAGGGTGAGCTCCGAGGAGTGGAGGGTCCCTGGGTCCATGATGTCAACCGCCTCCCCCACCCAGGAGAACAGGAGAGGGTGTCCCCCACCAGATTCCAGTGACACGGTGCAGGTCAGCTTTGTGGGGCGACCAGCCTCCAGAGGCTCCAGAAACTGGATGTAGGGTTTCCCTGGTGGGGCTGAGGAAGAGAGAGGGAGATGCCTGGGCCCCATGGGGTGTGGGGACCCAGAGAGGGACCCTCAGAGGGACCCGTGCTAAGGGCCACAGCTCACTCCCAGTCCTGGGTCTCTTCTGCACCTGCACATCCCAAGACCTGGAGTGGTCCTACGTCCTGTTCCTATTCTAACAGGAAGGTCCCCACGTCCCAGGGTCCTCTCCTGGGCTCCTGCCATACCTGTCACCTGCAAATTCAGCTTCTTATCTTTGTAACTATATTTCACATCGTCTCTCTCCACCCGGAAGTAGTAGACTCCTGCGTCGCTCAGCCTGGCGTCTCTGATGCTCAGGGAGCAGTCGTTGTTGCTGGGGTCCCCGACGAGGCGGAATCGGCCCCGGGTCTCCGTCTTCACTCGCCTCTTTGGGTTGTTGGTGGCCACAGGATCACTGTGTGGGTCGTCCCCTTCCCGGAACCAGTAGATGAAGGGTTCCACAGAGGAATACCAGGAGCTCCAGGGGTAGGAGAAGGAGCAGGGCACGTGGACGCCCAGGACCGCCTGCACCGTCACGGATTCCTGCACTCGGAGCCTGTACCCTGGATTCTCCTGCAGGGATTCTGCGGACACAGAGGCTGAGCTGCAGCCCCCGCCCCACCTGAGCCGCCCCCCCCCACCCCAGAACCCCTCCCCCACTCCTGCGGCCACTCACCCCCCCATAGCAGGGGCAGCAGGAGCAGCAGGGGCACCATGTTCGCGTCCCCCGGGGTCCAAGTCTCTCTGTCGCGGAAGGTAGTGCCCTGAATGCGGGGTGGGAACCAGGAAGCCCCAACGGGAAGTCAGTTGCTGCCAGAACAGAAGGGAAACTCGGAAGCTAAAGGCTCTGGGGTTTGGGTGGGGGCTGGAACGTCATGCCATCCCCCACCCCCCACCGCCTCCCCATTCCCCCCTACACTGCAGTGGGTGATCGTGGGGCCCCCAGAGTCCCAGAGGCTTCCCAGCACGTGGCTCTGACATGATCGCCTTCCCAATGATGTTCGCGTCCACCGTGGGTCGCCCAGCCCGCAGCGCAATGAGAAAAGAGAAATGAGGTCAGATTCATTTGGAGCCACCCACCCTACAGCAGAAAAACTGGACTTTCCAGAAAAGATACTGAAAATTTTCTCAAATATGTTCCACTTGGGGCAGAAAACAAGCTTCCTGACCCAAATGCGGTGGAGGGTGGAAGCCAGGCAAGAAAGCTGAAGGTGAAAAGCTCCTTTGCCCTGAAGGGTTTTCATAACATGGCAAATGGGGCTGTGGGTCTTCCTGGATCTCAGGGTCTGTGGGACTAGCTGTGGGCCAAAAGACCATGAAAAATGGAGTGGGTGAAGGGAGACCCTTGCCCCATAATTGGAGACTCTGGGCTAGACCTTACCTGAAACACAATTCAGGACCCCTCAGTCTTTCTTCACCATTAAGAAGGGTGAGTGCAGAAGAATTGATGCTTTCAAACTGTACCATTGGAGAAGACTGTTGAGAGTCCCTTGGACAGCAAGGAGATCCAACCAGGCAATCCCAAAAGAAATCAACCCTGAATAGTCATGGAAGGAATGATGCTAAAGCTGAAGCTCCAATACCTTGGCCACCTGATGTGAAGAGCCGACTCACTGGAAAAGACCCAGATGCTGAAAAAGACCTTGATGCTGGGAAAGATAGAAGGCTGGAGGAGAAAGGGAAGACAGGACGAGATGGTTGGATGGCATCGCCGACTCAATGGATGTGAGTTTGAGCAGTCTGCAGGAGCTAGTGAATGACAAGAAGCCCTGCCTGCTGCAGTCCATGAGGTCACCAAGAGTCGGACATGACTGAGAATCTGAACAACGACAGATTGTTTTCAAAGCCACGGGAAGGGCTCGAGCCACGTGTGGAAACAACCTGTAACCTTACTGTTCTTTAGGGGACAAATTTCATGAAGATTTCCTTTTTTTTAAAATGTATTTATTTTAATTGGAGGCTAATTACTTTACAATATTGTAGTGGATTTCCTAAATATGGCCATAAACATAATACATTTGAGACACTCCCAGGAACAAGTTGTGAGAATGAATATTGATTTCATACTTATTTGGATATATGTTTACATCTTTGTTTCTTAGAGAATGAACACTTTTAAAAGAAGGAGGGATAAACTGGGAGGTTGGGATTGACATGTACACACATCTGTGTATAAAATAGATAACCAACAAAGACCACCTGTATAGCACAAGGAACTCTACTCAGGATCTTGTAATAACTTACAGTGGAAATGAATCTGAGAGAGATATACATATATAATGTATCACTTTGCTATACTATGACATGAACACAACATTATACATCAATTATACTTTAATTTAAAAATAAAAATCATACCAAGAACAAAGAACTCAATAAGAAAAAGATTGCCCAGTTTTTATTTTTAAATGGGCAAAAACTCAAACAGGAATTTCACCAAAGAAGATATTAAAATAGCTCAATATCACACATAAAGGAAATAAAAAGGTATGGAGACACTGCCACAGTGGAAGGCAAGACTGAAAACTGAGCCTGCTGGTAATATAAAAGTGATGCTGAAGATACAGACAGCTCAGAACCCTCAAATATGATAGGGGGATGGAAATTCACTTGACCACTCAAGAGAACCCTTTGAGGGTACCTTCTAGAACTAAATATATGCAGTTTCATACCCACCAGGAAAACTTGCTAGCCTTCCTATTTTCATCACAACATTCATATCAACGATATGTTGAAAGAGCCAAAACAAGGAAACAAATACAATGTCATCGTATTTTAGGGTTCATACATAACTGGAGGAATAGTCATACATAAAATACCACTTTCAAGACAAAAACCATAGCAAAACCAACATTGAGTTATTGATATAAGAACATGGATAATCTCATACTAAGTGAGGTGAGTCAGAAAGTCTCCTTTCAATGGAGTTGACGCTTCCTGTTATCATGCAGTCATCACCACAAATAAAAGCCCATGGATGCAAATAACACAGGGTTTCACTGGAGGGTTTCCAGGGAGAAGCAGACAGTGATGTCCCCACATCTGTCCTCTGGGCTCTGCATTCTCAGGTGAATCTCCTCATGACAGGGAGCGAGGCGCGGCCACACCCCTCAGCCCAGCACCCGAGTGGCCAGCACACCTACAGAGCCAACGCGGTCTCAGGTCAGAGAGTCAGACCCATTTCACTCATTCTGGGCTCTGCCTCATGGCATGTGGGATCTTAGTTCCCCAACCCGGGATCGAGCCCCTGCCCCCTGCAGTGGAAACTCATAGGCTCAACCACTGGACCGACTCGGAAGCCCCTGGAGAGTCACACACTTTAGCTCCAGGCAAGACAGGACCGCCCAACCCTGCCAACAACTCCAGGCCATTCCCAGGACTTCCCCTCAGGGGGACAGGTGAGCTCACCTGGTGTAGTAGGTCCAGGTGAGCCCATAGGTGAGGAGGAAGCCAGCCCCCATGAGGGCCCCTCTGATCAGGGTGACGACCAGGGGCCAGGAGCCCTGCGGCTCCTCAGTCTCACAGCTGCAGGAAGGGGGGCCTTCTGGGAAAGGGAGAGGGGGTGAAGCTCAGTCCCCAGACCCAGCCCTCCCAAAGGCACACACCTGCCCCGGCTGCCCGCCCCCAGCACCTGTCCTGCAACTCACTCTGCACAGAGAGGCTGAAGGAAACTTGCTGGGAGCCCAGCGGGTGCTGAGCTCGGCAGGTGACTTCTCCTCCATCCCCGACCCCCACGCGGGGTATCTCCAGGACCCCGGGGTCTGAGCGCTGGGACGGGCTCAGGGGTTTCCCCTCCCAGAGCCAGCTCAGCCTGGCAGGGGGGTTGCTGTCGGCCACACAGACCAGGCGCAGGAACTGGCCCTCCAGGATGGGCAGTGATGTGCCATTCAGATCTGGGTGAGAGATGCTCAGATGAGTGGGTGGAGCCAAGGGCTGTCTCACCCTCGCTCCGCCCACTTCCTGATGCAGAAAGACGGGCCGTGAGACAAGCACCAAGGACGAGCTCACTGGGGCCGATGAGTCAACAGTCCTGGTGGTCCTGTCAGCCTTCCGGAGAAATGGGAGCTGGTCTGAGGATGGAAGGGAGCGAAGTGGGTGGGAAGCTCACAGGAAGATGTGCCAAGAGAGAGACAGCCCAGAAGATGGGGAGAAAGACACGTGTGTCTGCATCGCGGCAGAGAGGACCCAGAGCAACAGAGACACGACAAGAGTGGGAGAGAGAAGGGAGGGGCAGATGTGCTGGAGCCCGGACAGCAGGCCCGAGAGTGAGAGCGCTGGGCTTTGCTCCAAGGTGACGGGCAAGCAGTAGCAGCCAGTGAGGAGGGGAAGCTTCGGCGTTGGGCACCGACTCTCACAGGACGCCGCTGGGGCCGAGTGGGGCCTGGACTGGAGATGAGCCTGGAGGCCGGGAGGCTGAGGGAGGAGGCTGATCAGTGGCCCAGGGTCCAGGACAAGCCTGCAGCTGGCTCTGGGGCCAAGGGCATGGAAAGGGGGAAGTGATTTGAGCAGTGAAGCTCTGCAGAGTCCCTGAGTCATGGGTGCAGCCGGTGAGAAAGGGAGATGGGTAGAGGGCTGTCCAGCCACAGCCCGGTTAATGGCGGCACAGGGTGCAGTTGACAGGCATCAGCAAGAGGTGGCTAAACATGAAGAACATCTCTGGATGTACAGAGTAGGGACAGGACAGGGTGGGTCAGGATGGGGCCACGACCGCAAGTGGAGACTCGGGATGGGAGGAGTCCACCCAGGAAGGTAAAGAGAGGTTGGAATGGGGTCCAGGGTAGAGCTGTGGGCAATGGGAACATGAGTCCCTCTGAAATATGATGACATCAGAGCTGAAGGAGGGTTCCTATCATAGGAGGTGATGACAGACAGAAACTTTTTTTTAAAATAAAAGCGGAAGCTAGAGTAGTCCAAATCACAGACACTAAAAGTGGAAAGCTGGTGGCCAGGGGCTGAAGGGGGAGGGGGCGGTGTCTGATGGGTTTGGCATTTCGGTTCTGCCAATTGGGAAGAGCTCTGTGGATGGGTGGCATCAGACTGTCAGTGGACCTCACCCTACTGAGTGCTACCCTTAAAAGTAGTGAAGATGGTAACTTTGATCGTGTGTGTTTTCTCACAG
Source organism: Odocoileus virginianus (assembly GCF_023699985.2). Taxonomy (NCBI): domain Eukaryota; kingdom Metazoa; phylum Chordata; class Mammalia; order Artiodactyla; family Cervidae; genus Odocoileus; species Odocoileus virginianus. Next base: position 355,079 of record NC_069693.1, read on the forward strand.
TTAAAACTAAAATTTTAAACAGAATAAAAGGAAAGGGAGCAGGTAAAAGTAATAGTCCATGGATGCAAGACATTGGGGAGACAGGAGGACAGGTCAAGAGCTTGGGGGCTGAGGAGTGAGGGACCATCTCATCTCCAAGCCCTGAGCCCTGAGCTGGCAGAGACCTGCTCCCATCACAGCCCCAGAGGGGAGACCATCCTTCCTACCTGTGAAGCTTTCCTGAGATATTCTCGTGATCACCAACTGTGGAGCATCTGGGAGGAAAATAGGAAAGGCAGGGAGGCATCAGTGTTCCACCCTAGGAGCCACCTGAGAGGACAGGGCTTTATTGCCCCAATCTCTTCTGGAAAGGGATGCAGGAACGCCACCCGCCTCCTGCCAACACCGCCCCCAGGGGCCCCGCCGCTCCTCCACACTCACAGGAGACGTTGAGCCGCATGGTTGTCTCCAGGGTCATCTGTGCTTCCTGGAGTGTCACCCGACAGGTGAGGTTGGAGCCGTGGTCCTGGGGCCTCGGGGTGAGGGTGAGCTCCGAGGAGTGGAGGGTCTCTGGGTCCATCTTGTCAAGGGCGTCCCCCGCCCAGGAGAACAGGAGAGGTTGTCGCCCAGCACAGGCTACTGACAGTTTGCAGGTCAGCTTTGTGGGGTGACCGGCCTCCAGAGGCTCCACAAACTGGATGTCATGTTTCTCTGCTGAGGTTGAGGAGGAGACAGAGGGAGATTCCTGGCTCCCAGGGTGTGAGGACACGGAAGGGGACCCTCAGAGGGACCCGTGCCTCATGGCCACAGCTCACCCCCAGTACTGGGTCTCTCCTGAACCCAGAACCCCAAGACCTGGAGCAGGGAATGGTCCTACGTCCTGTTCCTGTTCTAATAGGAAAGTCCCCACGTCCCAGGGTCCACTCCTGGGCCCCCTGCCATACCTGTCACCAGCAAATTCAGCTTCTTATTTCTGTAAGTATATTTCACTTCAGGTCCTCTCTCCATTCGCAAGTAGTAGACTCCTGAGTCGCTCAGCCTGGCCCCTTTGATGATCAGGGAGCAGTCGTTGTTGCTGGGGTCCCCGACGAGGCGGAATCGGCCCCGGCTCTCTGGCTTCTCTCGTCTGCTTGGGTCATTGGTGGCCACAGGATCACTGTGTAGGCTGTCCCCTTCCCGGAACCAGTAGATGAGGGGTTCCATAGAGGGATACCAGGGATACCAGAGGTAGGAGAAGTAGCAGGACACGCGGACGTCCATGCACATCTCCACCTTCACGGATTCCTGCACTCGCAGCTCAAATCCTGGAAGCTCCTGCAGGGACCCTGGGGGACACAGAGGTTCAGCGGCAGCTCCAGCCCTTCCCCACGCGTGCCCCCCTCCCCCAGCCGTGCCCCCGTCCCCCACCCCTCCCCCACTCACCCCCCCACAGCAGGGGCAGCAGCAGCAGCAGGGGCACCATGTCGGCATCCGCCAGCACAGAGCCGCTTCGGGTCCCTCTGCTGGGGAGGGAAGCGCCCCGAATGTGGGGAGGGAACGAGGAAGCCCCAACAGGAAGCCAGAGGGTGACGGAGAGAGAGAGCTCTTAAGATCCATAGAAGGGGAAGTTGGGTACCACAGACCGGGGGCGGGGGATGTCTGAGAAATCTCGTTTCCCCATCTCTCTCATTTGTACCTGCAAACTGTGAGCCTAAAACATGAGGCTGGAGACTCCCAGGGCCCCACCGCTGCCCGCGCTTTCCCCGTGTACTGCGCTTCCTACACGGGGTGGGGTGGAGGGTCACCTGGCTAGCTCCCCGGGGATCAGAGCCCCTGAGACGTCCAGAGGCAAATTCATGATCAGGTGTGGGGAGGAGCCCAGGCTGAGCATCCAGGAGACGGAGGGCTGCCCCCGACTCAGGAGAGACGCTGAGATCTCAGGGACAAGTGTGTCTAGATCCCCTGAGATATGGTCCCCGCCGCGAGCCTGGAGCCTCCTGACCCCTTGGAGTTCGCACCATGGTTTGAACCACAATAGTTCGCACCATTCCCATCAGTGCCCTAGTCCCGGGCAGGCTCAAATTCTGGTCCTGCTGTTGACGGTTAAAGCAGACCTGAGCAGCCCGGTGTTTGGAATGCAGAAGCTGAGGGCATAGAGTGTCCGGTTGGGAACCCAGACATCTGCCACTTCACCTGCCACCTGTTCAACTTTCCCAGAATTACTTCGCCACTCTGTGCCTCAGTTTGCGCATCTGAAAAACAGAGATACTAGCAGAAATGCCGATTAAATGAGTTCATGTCTGTCACATGCTTAGGACAGAACCTGGCACTGGCACTTGTTCATTCAATTAAGACTTTGGGGATACAGAGCTTCTGCACACTTCCAGGCTCTGTCTAGGGGACAGAGACCAGAGCAGGGCCAGCCCCACACCCCACCTCGCCCACCTTCAGGGTACCCGGTCATTAGCAAGGAGGGCAGAAGCATCGCTAGGCTGGAAGGTCAAGATCCTGCCCTTGAGACAGACTGGGACCCAGGACCCTTTATGGCAGCGCTTGTACCTGGACAAATGTCTCCCAGAGTGACAAAATACAAAGAAACTATAAGGGACTGAAAATAACTCCACGCATCTGCAGTTGGTGCTAATTATGAGCAATAAGGTACAAAAAGACCAAAACCTAACTGCCCCTTCTGCAGTGTAGGGAGCAAAAACAGGGTACTGGGCCTGATCCCTTCACACAGCACCCCTGAGGGCCTGGGCAGACCACCCAAACCATGCCTCTGGCCCCACCCACTGATCCACCCACCCCCATCCCATTTAAGGGACCAGCTCGCCCCACCTCGGAGTCTCAATAAAGCCTGCCCTGAATTTCTTCTCTGGCCTCTCATCAATTTCTTTTGATTAGAGAGCCCAAGGACGCAGTTCTGGAACACCCTGTGATTATGTCATTATCTTACCCCACGCTCTGATTCATCTGTCAGAGGCGGGAACACAGATAAGATCAGTTTTTATCTGGAAGGAAGTTGCATCTAGAAGCCACAACCTGTAGAAAGAAGGACCATGATTTTGACAGAAGAGGAAATTTTCCTGTAACCTTGTTACTGAAAACAAGTTTGCCTGTCTGAGGAACAGTCAAGTGTTGGAGTTTGAAGGGAAAAAGGTTTACTGCAGGGTCATAGAAGGAGATAGGTGGCTTGTGCTCAAAAACCCCCTGAAATCCACAAAGGGTTTCAGCAAAGCATTTTTAAAGGCCAAGTGAAGGAAGGTTGCCCAGGGTATGTGATCAGCTCGTGCACAATTCTCTGATCGGTTGATGGTGATCAATACTTAGGTGTCAGAAGGTCTGGGGCCTACTTGCTGCTAATCTTCAAGTAGTTAATTTCTTCCCTTTGGTGGTGGTTTTTAGTATCTGAAAAAACCCGGGAAGACACCATGGAGGGGAAAATGGCAACCCAGTCCAGTAGCGCCTGGAGAATCCCATGGACAGAGGAGCCTGGCGGGCTACAGTCTATCGGGTCGCCATGAGTCGGACGCGACGGAATGACTTAGCACTCAACGCACGCACGGATGAGATCCTGCTGTCTGGGTACTTCAGAGAGGGGCTAGAGCAGAGGGTGTGGGTGAGGGTCTCTCCCAGGAAGGCCCCACAGGGTGCTGCTCAGTCGCCAACATCTCTAGGGAAGGAAGAGTCTGGATCGGAGGTCCTCAGAGCTGAGTATGTGGGGAGAGCCTGTCTGAGAACAAGGCCAGCAAAGCTACAGGGTTAACGACTTCTTTTTAACATATTATATATTTCCCTATGCTCTTTAGGAGAAAAAAAAAAAGATCTGTTTATTTGTTGGCCGTGGTGGGTCTTCGTTGCTGCACAAGGACTTCCTCTGGTTGTGGCGAGCGCAGGGCCTCTTCACCGCGGTGTGTGGGCTCCTCACTGCCCTGGCTTCTCTCCCGTAATTCAGCACAGGCTCTGGCGTCGGGGCTCAGCAGTGCTGGCACATGGGCTTAGTTGCTTCTCCTCATGTGGGATCTTCCCAGACCAGAGATCGAACCTGTGTGCCTTGCATTGCAAGGCGAATTCTCAACCACTGGACCACCACGGAAGCCCACCCCCCGTTATTATTATTTTTTTAAGGAGTTTGGTGACATTGACCAAGTTCCAAAGCCCTCAGTGTCTGAAGCCATGGCATGTGTGTGTGCATTTAGTCACTCAGTTGTATTCACCCCTTTGGACAACAGCCCCCCAGGCTCCTCTGTGCAGGGGATTTTTTAAACAAAATACTACATATACACCATGGAATACTACTCGCTCATGAAAAGGAAGGCATTTGAGTCAGTTCTTATGAGGTGAATGAACCTAGAGCCTGTGATACAGAGCGAAGTAAGTCAGACAGATGAAAACAAATATCATATATTAACACATATATATGGGATCTAGAAGGATGGTACTGATGAATCTATTCACAGAGCAGCACTGGAGATGCAGAAATAGAGAACAGATTGATGGACACAGACACATTTATGGAATTGCAGAGAGTGGCATGGATGCATATACACTAACATGTGTAAAATAGATTGCCAATGGAAATTTGCTCTGTGACTCAGAGAGCTCAAACTGGGACTCTGTAACAACCTAGAGGGGTGGGAAGGGGTGGGAGGTGGGAGGGAGGTTCAAAAGGAGGAGACATACGTACACCTATGGCTAACTCATGTTGATGTATGGCAGAAATGAAACCAATAATGTAAAGCAATCATCCTTTAGTTAAAAATAAATAAATTTCATTTATTTTAAATAGATTTTTAAAAGGAAAAAAAGAATACTCCAATGGGTTGCCACTTCCTTCTCCAGAGGATCTTCCTGACCCAGGGGTTAAACCTGAGTCTTCTGTGTCTCCTGCATCGCAGGTGGTTATCTTTACCCGCTGAGCCCTCAGGAAGCCCAAAGCGCATATACTTCAGAGATCTTCAGGTTAAGCAAGTCAACACTCTGCTTTGTTTTGTTTTCTCCATCAGGTCAACTGGAGCTGGAATGATCTCGGATGTGCCTAACACAGCCTTGCCCCTCACTGCCAGGCCCGCGCACTCCTGCACCTACTCAGCCTCAGCACCCCAAACTGCCCCACACCTCCCCACAAGACTTGCCTTCAATGTTGCAGCTCACAACCCTTCCACGGACTTCTGGGAAACCTGCTGACATATGTTCATGCTTTTTGGCAAGTCCTTCTCTGATGCCCATTAATATACAATAAAAATGACCAAAACCTGCTGTAGAAAGAAATAAGGACCAGTGTCTTAGTCAGTTCAGGATGCCATAATGAAATACCAAATCTGGGAGGCTTAAACAAAAGGAATTTATTTCTCACAGTCCTGGAGGCTGAAAAGTCCAAGATCAAGCAGCTGGCCGATTCAGCTCCCTGGTGAGAAGGCTTTTCCTGGCTTGCAGACAGCCACCGTCTCACTGTGTCTTCCCATAGGGGATTGAGAGAGAGCGCGCACAGTGTTCTTTCTTTTTATTATTTGTTGTTGTTCAGTCAGTAAGTCGTGTGCCACTCTTTGTGGCTCCATGGACTGCAGCACATCAGGCCTCCCTGTTTTTCACTGTCTTCCGCAGTTTTCTCAAACTCATGTCCATTGAGTCAGTGATGCCATCCAACCATCTCATCCTCTGTCGCCCCCTTCTTCTCCTGCCCTGGCTCTTTCCCAGCATCAGGGTCTTTTCCAATGAGTCGGCTCTTTACATCAGGTGGCCAAGGTATTGGAGCTTTAGATTCAGCATCAATCCGTCCAATGAATATTCAGGGCTGATTTCCTTTAAAATTGACTGGTTTGATCTCCTTGCAGTCCAAGGAACTCTCAAGAGTCTTCTCCAGCACCACTATTGGAAAGTATCAATTCTTCAGTGCTCAGCCTTCTTTACGGTCCAACTCTCATATCTGTACATGACTACTGGAAAAACTATATCTTTGACTATCGGGACTTATGTCAGCAAAGTGATGTCTCTGCTTTTTAATACGATGCCTAGGTTTGTCATTGCTTTTCCTCCAAGGAGCAAGCATCTTTTAATTTCATGAGGGTAGAAGCTCCACGATGAAATTAATGTCCTTATTATGATAAATGCTAAAACCAAATCCAGGTACCATTTGTCAGAACACGTGCCCAGTTGTCCTTCTTACACATTTCTACTTCACTCATTTACCATAACTGCCTAATCCATGTAGGAGATTGAGCAGGGAGGCCCTGAAACTACCAAGAAAAATCTTACAAGCTGCAGTGTTTCTCTACCTGGATTTAGCAGCAGTTGATCACACCTTGAGAAAGGGGAAGAAACTGAAGCTCAAGAGCTCCTTCTGCTGGACATAGTGAACTTAGCACTTTCAACATATTTCAAAGGTTAAGTTTACCAAGTTTTTTAGTTCCTTTTTCAAGAGGCAGTAGTCATGTATGGATGTGAGAGTTGGATCATAAAGAAATCTGAGCACTGAAGAATTGATGCTTTCCAACTGTGGTGCTGGAGAAGACTCTTGAGAATAACTTGGGCTGCAAGGAGATCAAACCAGTCCATCCTAAAGGCAATCAATCCTGAATATTCATTGGAAGGACTGATGCTGAAGCGGAAGCTCCAATACTTTGGCCACCTGATGCAAAGAGCCAACACATTGAAAAAGACCCTGATGCTGGGAAAGATTGAAGGCAGGAGGAGACGAGGACGACAGAGGACGATATGGTTGGATGGCATTACCAACTCAATGGACATGAATTTGAGCAAGCTCCAGGAGATGATGAGGGACAGGGAAGCCTGGCATGACGCAGTCCCTGGGTTTACAGAAAGTCAAACATTACTGGGTGACCAAACAACAACAAAGTTTAGGGAAACCATGTTCTCAATGTGCAGATGGGCAAGGTCCAGCCTCCAACAAAAATAAAAAATATCCCACACACACACAAAGAACAAAAATAACATAGCAAGAGACTTCTGGTTTCAGTCCTAATGTTCAAATTACTTAGAAGTTGTCACTTCTATTCTTACAATGAGAAAAATGTGAAAAAACTGGGTGATCAATTACTTTTCTTAGAGATCACAGAGCAAGGCATCATCCTAAAATCTAGACACACTGGAATATCCAGGAAGTTACAGCTGAGATCTTTCTCTTCACTTTCTGCTCAGTTTTGCTATGAACCTAAAACTGCTCTGAAAAATTGTCCATTACAATAGCACCACTACTACAGTCTAAGGAGACAAACCAAGAATCATAACAAGACTCTGACACGACCCAGATGTTGGAATTATCACACAGGGGGGTTTAAAATAGCTATGATTACTGCGTTAAGGGACATCACTCGTGGCTCAGTGGTAAAGAATCCGCCTGCCAATGCGAGAGACTCATCCCTGGGTAGGGAACATCCTCGAGAGAAGCAAGGGCAACACACTCTGGCATTCTTGCCTGGTAAATCCCAAGGGCAGAGGAGCCTAGCGGGCTACAGTTCGCGGGGTCGCAAAAGAGTCGGACACGACTTAGCAACTCAACAACTATATTAAAGGTTCTAAAAGAAAAGTAGGCAACATGCAAAAACAGACGGGATTGTCACAGAGAGATGGAAGCTCTAAGACAGAATCAAAATGAAATGCCAGAAATCAAAAGCACGGTAACAGAAATGAAGAACCGACTCCTCTCCTCAACACTGAGATGGGTCCAGGAGAGACAAGCCCTCAGTACCTATGGTCCTGGCTTGAGGAAGTATTGACTTTTAAAAAATATTGAATATTCTAATTCCTGAATATGATATCTCTCCTATTTAGTGCTTCTTTAATTTCTCTCTGCAATATTTTCCAGTTTTCAGTGTAGAGGTCTTGAAACTTTTACTAATTTTACTTTTAGAAACACTGTGGAGTTTTATGGGTTTTTTTTTTAAAGCATTGTACTTTAATTTTCTGCTATTGCTAATATGGACATACAAGTTATTTCTTTTTTTTTTTTTTTTCACAGCATCACAGAATAGTTTTCTTTTTTTTTTTAATATTGTAGTGGGTTTTGTCATACATTGACATGAATCAGCCATGGATTTACATGTGTTCCCCATCCCGATCCCCCCTCCCACCTCCCTCTCCGCCCGATCCCTCTGGTTCTTCCCAGTGCACCAGGTCCGAGCACTTGTCTCATGCATCCAACCTGGGCTGGTGATCTGTTTCACCCTAGATAATATACATGTTTCGATGCTGTTCTCTTGAAACATCCCACCCTCGCCTTCTCCACAAGTTATTTCTATATGCTGATTTGGATAAGCTACTCTGTTAAATTACATACTAATTCCAATAGTTTGCTTGTATATTTTGTTTTCTCTGTACATTATCTCATCATTGGAAACAATGAGATTTTACTTCTCCCTTTCCAATCACGATGCCTTTTATTCTTTTCATGTTTCATTGCACCCTCTAACAATTTCATTACAATGTTGAGTAGAAGTGGTTGGGAAGGATATCCTTGTCTTTTCCTTGACCTCAGGTGAAAGTATTCAGTATTTCACTATTTAATATAACTGAAAGCCCATGATACATAAGGACAGTGAATCCAGGGCTGCTGCTGCTGCTAAGTCGCTTCAGTCATGTCCGACTCTGTGTGACCCCATAAATGGCAGTCCACCAGGCTCTGCCATCCCTGGGATTCTCCAAGCAAGAACACTGGAGTGGGTTGCCACTGCATTCTCCAAATCCAGGGCTACTCACACACACACAAAAATCTAGATCATAAATTGCATTGAGTTTACAAACAGGATTTTCTTAACACTTATTTATTTGGCTGCATCAGTTGTGACGCTTGGTGAGGCCATCCAACCATCTCATCCTCTGTTGCCCCCTTGTCCTGCCCTCAGTCTTTCTCAACATGAGGGTCTTTTCCAGTGATTCAGCTCTTCGCATCAGGTCGCCAAAGTATTGGAGCTTCAGCATCAGTCCTTCCAATGAATATTCAGGATTGACATATTGTTTTTAAAACATTTGAAATTTATCTGTCACAGTTTAATATCTGGACACATCTAGCAACACTCTGAATGGCTAACTTCTCTTGAAAATCTTGACTTTCTGGCATTCCCACGTGTTAGACATCAGCTGGGCTAAGAGCTGTCCGCCTTTATTCTGCCACATTCTCCCAGCAAGTGCTATGGTTTCCCCTGCACAGAGGCCAAAGTTCAGGTACCATTGGTCAGTACACCTGCCCGGCTGTCTTTCCTACCCCAGGCCTCCTGCAGTCATTTTTATATCTGCTCTACTACCGTGGGGACTTAATTTTGCATCTCCTGGAAAAATAGATGCACTGACTCATCTAACAAAAATCCCTCCAGCCAGAGGCTTACTTTCTAACTTCCTTTCTCAGGAGGGAATTTGCTCGCGGTGAGGCACGAAGACAAAGTCCAAGCCTGCCCCCTGCTGGACGATGTGCACTCAGCAAGCTCGACTGGTAAATTCAAGGAGACCAAGATCTCCAGTTTCTTCCAACACATTAAAAAATATATATATTTATTTATTTGGCTGCTCCAGATCTTAGCTGCTGCGCTTGGGATCTTTAGTTGTGCATGTGGGATCTAGTTCCCTGACCAGGGATTGAACCTGAGCCCCTGGCACTGGGACCACGGAGTCTTAGCCACTGGACCACCATGGAAGTCCAACACGCTTTCGAAAAATAAAATTTTACAGAAACTTATTTTATTGAAGTATAGTTGATTTACAATGTTGTGTTAATCTCTATTGTACAGCAAAGTGACTCAGATATAGATATATATATATACACATTTATATATGTGTTTCCTATTCGTTTCCATTATGGTTTATCACGGGATATTGAATATTGTTCCCAGTGCTATACAGTACAACATTGTCATTCATCTATCCTATATTGAATAGTTTGCATCTGCTAATCCCAAACTCCCCATTCGTCCCTCCCCCACCCTCCCTCCATATTTTACAAATAATAAAATAT